>NW_020884873.1:15622443-15962590 GCF_003945725.1 Corapipo altera
GACCACAGGTGGAGGCTGGTTTTGATGGAAGAAATTGTACCCTGAATACAGACCATCCTGGACTCATGAGCAGCATTGCCCTGGAAGAGGCTGGAGAAAAAGGTGTTGAGAGCAAAAGATGGACCCAAAAAGGAGCAAGAGGCTGAGGGGCTGTGAGAGGAGGAAAAGGGGAGGGTGAACCGTTGGTAAAAGAGGGAAAAAAATTAGGGCAGGGCAGATTTCTTGGAGGGGGAGATAAGGGGCTGTAGGCTGCTACCCAACTGCTGCATTCATATCGAAGAGCCACAGACCTCACCCTAATTCTGTGCTGGAGCTGCAGCCAGTACAGACTGCATTCCTTACACACCAGGGCAGAGGTCTCCAATTTGCCAAGGTTTGACTTGGAGCCAGAATTAGGAGAGCAGCAGTCTGACAGCCCAGAGCTGTGTTGCACCGTGTGATGTTTCAGCTCAGATCAGTATTAATCTGAGAGTCTTTGATGCACATTATTGCTCAGTGGAGACTGGCCCAAGGTCTGGGCATGAATTTTGGCCAGAGTCTGCCCCATATAGGTAGGCAAAAATATTTTTTCATCCTCTCTCTGCTATACGTCACTCTAGTGCTGGTTAAAAATTATTTGAATTTACCCCCTGGAGCAGCTGAATTGTTCCTGTGCTTAAATTAGCTAAAGGTCAGCAATCTTCAAACCTTTTCCATGTTATACTCTCTCTCCTCTTTACACTCCTTCACAGAAGGAGCAAAGTACACATGCAGTCTTTGTGAAGGAAACCCTGGATGATTAAGGGAAGGGTGGCACTGCTTTCATATCCTGTAGTAATAAAAGGAAGTAATTTTCAAGTAAAAGAGGAGGGAAGAGCAAGAAGAAAAGGAATGTAAGAGTAAAACATAATGTTTCTCTTTACACAGCCTCTTCCCTCAATAATCCCTCCCCAAAAGACACAAAGTTCTAGATGCAAGAACAATAAGTGTCTGCAAGGCACCATGGCGTTTCTGCAGTGCTGCATTGCCTGGCAAAGAAGAGCCAGGAAGTTACTTAGGTGAAGGAAGGTTTTGGGCCACATAGAGGTGAAACACTGGCCTTTCCTTTCCATTCTTAGTGTGCTCAAGCTGCTGGCAAGCATGACTGTGCTTAGATGGGAGTGGGAAAAGCAGAGCTGCCGGAGGGAGAGCTTGTTCAGGTTGTGTCCGTGCCCAGGAATGTGTTTGAACAGAGTCCCATGGGGCACAGGCTGCTGAGCGCCAAGTTCGGCCTGGCAGGAGTGAGTGACAGAGGCAGGGCTAGATTCCATACCGTGGGATTGGCACATAGGCCTCAGTGGGTGATATGTGTCTGGGACAGAGGTAAAACTCCACACAGAGCTAAGCTAAAATCTGAGTTTTTTGTTGCCCAGACACAGAGGTGGCAGGAGCACAGGAGAAGGATGCAGGAGGGTCTCTACCTGACATGGTTTGTGCTAGTAGAGCAGCATAATGGGGGAAGTTTGCTTAGTCAGTGACTCTTTTGAGCTGGAAGAAAAATTATTCCTGACCCCTGCCAGCACTTCATGCAGATCCGGGATACAGTTCCCAGAAGTGTCCCTACATATGTTAGCAAGAAGGCCACTGCATATTTTGCTGCAAGAAAGCATGGCAACTGATTCAGCACTGAGCTGTGAGCCTGGGGTAATGGATCTCCTGAAGGGAATGCTGTGAAGCACAACTCTGAGGAGCAGGTTGTTCTTCCCGTCTCTGAGGAAGCTTGCAGACAAGACCAAGGACTGGAAGCAGACAGAGCCGGGGTCAGGTAGTGCAGTGCAGCCCCCCTCGTTACAGCATCCTCATTGCAGGAACAGCGAGCTGGGAAAACTACAGTTCCCATCACCCTTTTGTGCACCCCCCTGCGAAACTACATTTCCCAGAACTTTTTAATGAGCCAGAGAGGATGTCTATGGAAATAAATGCCGACGATTTTTGCATAACACTCTGCACCTCCGGAGTGCTGGCCTGCCTTTGGCTTGTGAAAACGGGAACAGGGGAAAAGCCAGGAAGTGTCAGCGTTGTGGAGTTGTGGTTTTGCTCACCCCTAATAGCCGCAGTGATATCCTCCACCACTGCGCATCTTTCCTCCTCTCAGGATTCCCTTGGTGGTCAGAGGGAAGATTCTGTCCCCCAAGAAACACGGCTGCTGCGGAGGGAGAGGCAGATAAACTACAGATCCCAGCATTCTCCGATAGGCAGCACCTGCGGCAGTCCCTGCACGCCGTGGGGGAGGTGGGGGTGAGGATGAGGATGGAGGGCAGGGAGGAGATGCAGGGCGCCGTGGGGCTACGCTGCACCTGGGACATCCCGCCACCCTCTGGCACCCAGGCCAAGTGGGTGAGGCTTAATGTGGGGGGCACCGTCTTCCTCACCACCAGGCAGACTCTTTGTCGGGAGCAGAAATCTTTCCTCTGTCGCTTGTGCCAGGGCGAGGAGCTGCAATCGGACCGGGTAAGGCAGTTGGGTTGCCTCCCGCACCGTGCCCCACCGAGCATGGGGAGGGCTGGAGGGATGCAGGGATGGAGCCAGACCCCGACAGCTGCACGAGCAACTGAGTGAGGAATGCCTGCTCTTTTTCCCAGGAAAGATTTCCTCTTGCTAGATCCCACCTTGCTGTGTTGTTGCCTGGCACCTGTCTTCCGGAGCTGGGGAAAAGAGAGGCCATCTCCCCTCCTTTCCTGCTCTCCTGCCTCTCTGTCACCCCACATCCTGGGACTACTTCCCAGATGTGTCTGCCTGACTCAGCCTCGTCCCCTGTTAGGGGATCTCTGCTCTCTCACACCAGGCCTCAGTTGCACAAGGAGACTGATGCCTATTTTTGGGCTTTTTCAACTGGGTTGATTCCTGCTGAGGTGGGCCTGCTGAGCAGATCAATACAGGAGTTAAAATCCAAGCTGGGCTGACTTGGCTAGGGATTCTCAGGTTTCCAAGGAATCTTAGAAATAGTAGACATTTTTGCTTAGATGTGTATTTTCTTATAGTCTAGAGCATTTGATGGTTGATTACAAATTTCCCTTGGGTATTTTCTCCTTGTGGTTTATCTCTGCTGCTAGGATGAGACTGGTGCATACCTAATAGACCGGGACCCCACTTACTTTGGACCCATCCTGAATTTCCTCCGTCATGGGAAGCTGGTCCTGGATAAAGATATGGCTGAAGAGGGTGAGTCTTAGAGCTCAGAAATCTCATGCTTAACATTGTCGCTGTAGCCAGGACACGACAGGACTTGTCAACTGTGTTGTCTCTTGTTCTCCTTTTGGAGATTCATGTGGGGGAATTTCAGAGCTGTTCCTGCAGCTCTTGGGAAGCATACTTATGTTTCCTTTACTAGAGGGAAGTGGGTGAGGAAGGCATCCTGCAAGTGTTGTGACTTCATGACTGTTTGTCCAGCAGAGATGTCACCATGACATAAATAGGCAATATCTCAGTCTCAATACACCATTTTTCATGTGTTCCAGATCCACTTTTAACCAGGTTCTCTGACTGAGTTTTCTGTTAATAATTAAGTTTTCTAATTAGGAATGAAAACCCAGAAGACCAAACAAAACCAATCTCATCTCTTCTACTAACTGTAATAAAGACCATCATTAATCAGTGATATGCAATTATGCTGCTTGTGCTCTGATGAGTTGTGGACTGCAGCAGTTCCATTTAAGCAAGCCAGACAAAGCAATCCCTCATTTGAGGTTGACAGTGGGTCCAATAGGATAACTCGATAACATCACAGTGTTACCAGCCAGCAGTCCCCAATGCCTTGTTATTTTTTGATGCCAGTGTCTAATAAGGAGCCAATTCCAAAGACAGGCTGTGCTGTCTAGCCCTTGCCAAGCACAATTTCTGCATGTTCATTAGTCTTTTTGCCTCTCTTACACATTTTTACCTAAAGCAAGGAAAGTTTTCTTCAGAATTGTCTTATCAGTTATAATTCCAAAAATATATCTAAGTAATGGTACAGGATTGTAATAAGCACAATTCTGAGATATTTCTTACTTGACATTTCTTGTAAATCTGACATCAGACAGAGTTCATCCACAGGTTTTAATATCAAATCTAAAACATAAACAGGAGTCCAGTTCATAGCTTAGCATTGCCTTTTGTTCCTGCTGCAGACAAGCTGGCATAAAACTAACCCATTAGAGAATTCAGTGCTGAATGGGGAACTCAAAAGAGGTCTCAGTGTGTCAGGTAGTGAAGGATCAGTCTCCCCACCTGCATTATCTGTGTGCTGTCCTGGGGACATGTGAATGTTGGCTCCTAGCCACCTTTTCCTCCCTGGCCTTCTGGGAACCACCTCCCTTTTCCTGAAGGCCTGTTAGCCAACAGGTGAGCCTTAGGAGAGGTGATGGATGCAGACACTATAGAGAAAAAAACCAAAACACTTCTTTATTTACCTGCTTTGAGGTGAAGCACAGGGAAGAGAGCCAAAGATCATCTGAAGTCACAGACTGTAACTCCAAGTGTCCCAGGAGGTAAGCTAGCCTTTCCCAGGCTCTTTTGATGACTTGTCATTGAGAGAGGCTGAAGCCTACATTTGTTCTCCTTGTCCAGTTATCTGGGAAAGATTTTAGCAGTCCTCAGCACAAGCCTTCACTGGCAGTGCCTGTTTCTGTAGTAGCAGGCAGCATAAGGAAATTGGGGTGAGCATTAGAAACATGATGCAGAGAGCCAAGGTTCAATTCTCTGCAGTAAGAATTTCAAGCAGTGGAAACCTCTTAAAAAGTGAGGCTACTGTGTAATTTCTCCCTATGGACCTTGGGAAGCTCAGAATTGATCTTTTGCAAGTCAAAAAAAATGGAAATGAATGGTTAACTTTCTGTCTTTATGATCCTTTTGTCTTTCTTTCTCAGGGATCTTAGAAGAAGCTGAGTTCTATAACATTGGTCCTTTGATCCGAATAATCAAGGATCGAATGGAGGAGAAGGACTACACAGTCACTCAGGTATGGCAAGGTACAGTGGGGTGGGCAAAGCAGGGAATGTAGAAAGGGAGAGATGAGTCTAGAGGGAGAGCAGACTTGGGAGAAGCAGCAAGGAATGGAAAGGAGCAACTAATTAGAGATTATGTGCTGGTCCCTACACATCAAAATGTTGCATGGGACAAGCTACCACCAATTTAATTACAATAAACAAGTTACAGGCTTGTTTTGCATCCCCAGAAGTAATGCTGGATGTAGGCCCTGAAACTAAATCAGCTTCTCTAGTGTTTGGAAAAGGAAGCTGATTGCTGTGGAATATAGAAGAATGTGAGGAGAGCTAAGGTGTCATGGAGAGGAGGGCTCTGGTGTGGGGAGTCTTGGGAGTGCAACCACAGTGAAGAGCATGGGGATATCTGTAGAGAAACCTGAAAGGAACAGGTGAAGAGAAGTCTGTGAAAGAGTTAAATGCAGACAGTGAGTCACCAGGAATCAACCCTGTGGCAAAATCATACCTTGTCTTGACCTTTGAAAATCTGTCTTTGAAGGAGCATTGGCTGCTATCTCACTTTTCATCATGTCTGCCTCAGGTTGTAAGCCTCCAGCAATACAGTCACTTAGTGTTGCAAACCCCCATCAGCATTTCTAGCATTTGCAAAACTGATTTTGTAATGAGAAGTGCAAACTTTCCATCAAAAGAGTCCATATCTTCTGAGGACAGTGCAAGAAGCACTCTGTTCAATCCCTCCTTTCCAGAAGAGTTGTTCTTGCTCCTCATGACAGCACAGTAGAAAGCTGGGTTGTGGTTTCCACTCTCCTTTCACCTGGGACATGGGGAGAGGACAGGTCTGACCAGGAGGGGTACTGCCACTTCATTCTGCAGGAGGGCAACAGCATCTGACCATTGTCAACATGCTCTGCAATTTTGCTGTCAGGTGCCTCCTAAGCATGTCTACCGTGTGCTACAGTGCCAGGAAGAGGAGCTCACTCAGATGGTTTCCACTATGTCAGATGGATGGCGCTTTGAACAGGTATGGATAAGGTGGAGCAGGGTGGGAAGGAGTTGCCTTTGAAAAGATCATGGATGTCATACAGTCCCCACGTAAGACTCCTTACATCTCTGAGGATATTGGGTAAGTCATTGACTGAGCCATCCCATTGGCTCTCTTTTGCCCTTTTTGTAGAGGTTTAGAGGATACTGTGTGAGGCCAAGCTGTTTTGCATCCTGGCTAACTTCTGGTTCTCTGTGCTGTCTCCTCAGCTTAGTTATAAGGACTTTCCACTGTGGGTGTGGACTGGACTCCATGCTGCATGGTGGACTTTCTGCCTTGCTCCCAGGATGTTTGCAGGAACATGTGCTTGTGATTCTTGCTCTCATCTTTTTTAGCTTGTGAACATTGGCTCATCCTATAATTATGGGAATGAGGATCAGACAGAGTTCTTGTGTGTGGTCTCCAAAGAGTTGTACAACTCCCCCAGTGGCCTAAGCTCTGAGCCCAGCCACAAAGCCAAGGTGAGATCAACTTTGCTATGGCCCTGCTCCCCTTGCCTATGAGATCCTTCATTCTTCTTTGCTCCCTATCTCTTTCCTCTCTTGCCTGTGACCATGGGACGCCTCAGTGGTGAAATACAGGGGCCTGCCCTGGTGTTCAGCACCATGGCATTACACCTGTTGCCCAAAAGGAGCAGTGTGTGTGTTGGAGAGGTGGTGTCTGGCTGTGTGTAGCAAATGGCTTTAGCAAGTGACCCTGGCACTTCTCATGCTATTCTAACATCCCCCTCATGCCTCCTCATGCCCATGCTGTGTGTGTCACTGCCTTTAGGGCATTGTTTCCCTGAAGGTTTTGCGGCATTCTCTTTCCTTTTTCTGAGTCTTTGCCTAAGGGGCCAATATCTCCTGCTCCCCTTTTGAGAGAAGGACAGAAACGTGTGGTGGTGCATGACATCCTGCAGACATCTAGGATAGAGGAAGGAACACTAGCAACTGATGACAGTTGTTTGGCAGTGGGGTCACAGCACTTGTAAGTGGGTTAGATACCCCTGATGTGATGTTCCAGAGGAAAAAAAGTCTCTCTGCTCCCTGACCCAGAATTGTCTTGGCCGTGGGGAAATGTCCCTTTTTATTCCAGTGTCATGACAATTGCTTTATTCCCTGTGTGTCAGAAAGAACTGCCATGGGTCATCTTGCAAGTATCTCCACTCTTTCTTCCTTTTGTCCTGCATGCTGGGCCACAGAGCACAGAGGAGGACCTGGAGGAGGAAGAGCAGGAGGTGGAGGAGGAGGCAGAGGCAGAGGCAGAAGCAGAAGCAGAGGAGAAAGGTGCAGCAAATCCTTGAGGAAAATGATAAAAATATCCCCCCCAGGCATAGACCCGTCCACCTTTCTGGTGAGAGCTCACAGCTAGCAGCAGGGAAGGACTAGAGCAGGTGTGGGGTGTGGGGACTGTCCTCTCCAGGAGTTGGAGTCTCTCTGGAGATAAAGCTGAGAGGGGAGACCTGTTACCATGGCTGCTGCTTTGTATTTTAAACTGTTTGGTTTATCTATGGTTTTATTTTTATTTGCAGACTGTCCATCTATTCGGGATTGCGCTAAACTCTCCTCCTGCGGACCCTCCCTTCTGCTCCCCTCCGTGTCCATCCCAGCACTGTCATCTACCTCCCACATTGCCCCACTCGCCAGCCTCCAGCCTCCAGCATCCTTCCCTCTGCTCTCTTTGTCTCCCAGGGCTCAGAGTGGTCTCTGCCCAGGGTCCTGTCTCTCTCTGCTCCTCACTTTTCCTCCTCTGCAGGTATGTTACCTGTCTGCACTCCCAGCTCCTGCCAGCCTGAGCTCTGCATGAGTGACTCACTTCCCTCTTGTGGGTATGGCCCTGGTTTGTAGAGCTTGGGGAGGGGAAGGAGGGAGGGGAGGTTGACTCATCCCTAAGGTGGCTCTACCTATTCTCATCCTATGTGTGTTTTCACTTGCCAAGCAGATCCTATGGCTCTGGACCAGAGGCTCTGGCAGCAGAAAGGAGAGTGCAGCTGGGAAAGGGGTGGAAATGAATGCAAAGCAGGCAGGGGTGGTTCGGGGAAGGGGGGGAATTTTGCCACGTGTCTGCGTGACACGCATGCCAGATCGCTCCTCCGGGCTGCCGTCTGCAGCTCTTTTGCCTGCCAGCAGTTTGCAGAAGGCAGCTTGTTATTTTTCCCTCCCTACTCCCACTTCCCTGGGCTTTTCCCCCACTGGCCCTGCCAGGGTGTGAGCGCAGTGGGAAAGGGTGGTAAAGACAGAGCAGAAATGAACATCCCAACAGAGATGTTCTCACAGCTGCAAACAGAATGAGCCTCTACGTTCTGCCTCCTGCTTAGGAAGGCTGTCTGGCCGACATGAGTGGGACAGGGTATGGAAACCTTTAGAAGGGGGTTTCCTCTCCATACTGGAAATCTGTGGGGTTCTAGTTAAACTGAAGGTGCTCAGTGCCACTCTCCATCTGTCCTGGTGCTGGGCACTGGTTAGCTGTCTAAAATTTCTCTCTCCCTCTCTTTAAGAGCCTCCTTGTCCATGGCTGTGGGACCTGTGTGTTATTATTTTAAAAGTCAGTGTATGTTAATCACATGGACTTTTGCTTCCTTTTGCTCTGTTTTTCCACCGTCACTCCACACTTCTTTTCTTTTTCTTCTGTTCTCATTTCCTCTGTCATTTCCCTTTTTGTTTCTCACTCTCCCCTCCCCTCTTTTCCCTACCGTTGATTTTATTTCTCTTTCTCTCTCCTTCTATAGCTGTTACAAGCCATAGATCTGAGGATGTGATCTCAACACTCCAGCCTTTTCATTTCTTGTTTGTATCTTTATTTTTGTACTACAGTGTATGGCAGCCCCTTGCCCCACAGTGACGCCCTCCAGCCCCCTTCACTCTTCACATGCAGTCATGCTTTTTTTACAAACTCACCTCAGAGGCCTGAGCCTCCAGCCCTGGAGGAGGGCAGATGCTCCATGGAGCCTCTGGGCTGCTGTAGGAGCTGAAGCCCACGGCCCCCTCCTATGCCTGGCAGTCTGGCTTTCCTTAATGTCACAGTGGCCCCTGGTGGGGACATCAGCAATCAGCCACTGCAGCTTGAGGTCCCTTCCTGAACACCCTGGATGCAAATGGGGACCCAAGGTGGTGGCAACTGTGGAAGGACCAGTCCTTGCCCTTTTGCTGTTGCAGGCAGTTGGTCTGGGCTTATAGCCAGAGGGTAAAGGCAGAGCCACAGTCCTTTTCTGGGCTACCTGCATTGCTCCTTGGTGCCTCCCTCCCTGTCCCCCAGAGCAGCCCTGTGTCAGCAGGGTGAGGAGGAGACAGATGTGCTGCCCTAGTACCTGATGTTGTGTCAGCCAGCACCAGGAGATCCCTGTTTTGGGGAGCGGGGTGTTTGCTTCACTGCTGTGTCTGAAGACTCCTGAATAAAATTCACAGTCTGTTCCTCCTTGCTGCCTTTCATTTCAAGTGGCAAGAATTCGTTGCTGATAGGAGGGGGTGGGAGTTGGAGAAAAGGAGTTTGGATTCATCATCTGGAGCCACCAGAAGCTGGTGGCTGGTGCTGCGCCTGTCTTCTGGGTCTGGAGGTACTTCTCACTGCATCTGTGCTTCATCCCCACTGCAGGCAGTTGGGCTACAGAGCAGGTTTGCTTATTGGTACCTGCACCCCTAAATCATAACAATAAGTGAGGACCACCTGTCTAGCTGAAGTATTGATCCCACTGTACTAGGGACACCTGGGGTGGGCAGGGGTGTGGAAACTTTTACCAGTTGCCAGTGCCAGGACTGGACCTTGGTCAAAAACATACAAACCCCAAAATAGGTTTTAACAAAGTGAGGCAAACTAGAGCCAAAAAAATCCTCAGATTAATTTTATTTCTAATTCTAGAGAGCAGTCCATTGTGTATATATCCATATACACACACACACATATGTGTATCTTTAGTAAAAAACCCGAACCCATAGCTGTTGCAGTTCAAGCACTGTACCCTGAAACCTTCTCCTTCACTTCCTGCATTACCTGAGATAGGAGATGGAAGCAGTTGAGACATCCTTATGTTAAAGGTATTTAGAAGGGCTGAGGGAAGGGAATGGGAGGCTGCTCCAGTGTTTTTAGTGAGGGAAGTACAGCAGTGGAGGCTGGGTGCTGCTCCAGCAGGAAGGCAGGACACGTGCTTGGGGGTGCAATGCTGGACTCGTGCCTGGGAGTCAGTGAGACGTGAAGAGTTGCCTGGCTGAGCTGAACAGCACACTGAACAGCACACGCCAGCTAAGAAAAGAAGCAATTAGGGAGATGGAAGAGGAGGAGTGATGGGAGGGGAAGGGGGATGAAGGATAAGCAGCAGGAAGGAAGAGGGAGGCAGATTGATTTCACAGTTACTGGAATCTCTAACTACATCAGTCACATTTTCTTTCAGCAAATGTTCCAGCATAAGACTGTGGCTGAATCACATGTTTTGTGGAAAGTTCATGAACCCTCTTATTCCTCTTCTCAGAAACCATCAACTTGGGACTATTGCTGTGTGTCATGTCATTGCCCCCAACTCCTCCTCCCTCCCCTTCCCTTCCCCCCTCTTTTGGATGGATAGCCTAAAAACCCCTTGGGATGCTCTCTGTGAAGCACTGATAGGGAAGAGGGTCTGCCTGCTTTTATCTACAATCCCTACAGCAGCCTTCTCTTGCCCTATTCAGAAGAACATCCTGGGTCTGACTACATCCCACACTCTCTGAGAGGCAAGTGAGCAAGATCAGAAATGAGTGCCATGTGAGTGTAGGTGTGATGGGGAGAAGATAGAGATGCACTTTTCTCAGCTCATGGTTTGCTTTATCCAGCCCAGCACTTGAGTGATCCTGGTGTATACTCCATAGTGATTTGGACGTGCACATCCCATTCCCCAGCTGACCAAACCAGCCAGAAACCATCTGCCACTGGGTTCTTTGCAGGCCAGCGGACCTCCAGAATCACCCTAGAGAAAGGAAAAGTAAAATGGGGTGATGGCGATCCACCAGCTTTTTCTGCTACGTGATTACACTGTCTTTGATTCCCTCTATGTGCAGATTCCTTTGTCCCCTCAGCTCATGCCTGGGATATCTGCAACATTCCTTGTACCTTAGGCAGATGTCAAAAACAGTCCCCATTGCAAACACCTAACACATTCATTCCTTCATCATGCAAATTCCTCCCCCTTAGCCACATCCCAAGAAGCTGATTGCTCTACTGTTTCCTTTTGCTCCATATGGCATTTCCAAATATGTGGCAAGGAAGGAAGCTGGTGGAATTTAACTGGATACTAGGAGGGATGGGAGAGAAGAATTCCTGGAGATTGATAGTAACGAAGGAACAGACAGGTTACTGTGTGTGACAGGTGCTAAAGAGGCTGTAAGAGACTAATGTAGGCACCTTACTTGAAAGTGGGAGGTTAAGAGTGGAGAGTGGGCTGAAATGAGAAAAGGGTACGTTTAACTCTATTTGGATACTGCCTAAGGGAAGAAGTAGCCCTGAGAGCCATTGCTGGCCACTTAGATCAGAGGAAGTGTTGGTGAAAGGACATTCTATGGTCTTTTAACCCTCATTACAGGCCGTGGATTGCATCCATGAGACTAGGGACACACTCCACCTCTGGCAGTCAACCTTGATCCCACAACTCCTCTGTCACCTGGCAGGCATCTTTCTTGCCCTTGTAGTACCCAGCACACAACATCCTGGGAGTAATCATGTAGTGATAGGCCTCACTGCAGATGTTCTGCTGGATGAGCTGCACGTCCACCTTCTGTAGAATATTGCTGATGTGCCCTGAAAGATGGAGCACCAAAAGCACTGCAGGTGAGTTATGGTGGAACTTCCCACTGTTTACCATGATCCCTCAGCCTATGCCTATCTCACTGCATGCTGAAACCTGCCATTGTAATTTCTGTTCTGCTCTCCACTGGCATCACAATCTCTGATCTTCAGTAGAGCACTTCACCTTCATGGAAGGAGCAAAATTCCCTTTCAAGCCTTTCCTTACAGAATATGTTGTAGACTCTTCAGCTTTTGGCACAAGGGGGATTCTGGTTTGGGGAAACCTCTAGGTTCTCAAGAGTCCTGAGTTTGTTTCTCATTGAAATGGATGTTAAGCTTTTCTGTCTAAGTATGCAAACCATGAGTGTCCAGCTCTGTATAGTCTCCTGAGTGTTTCCATTCAGGAAGCAGCAGGAGCAAGTGTGTGAGTGGGTGAAGGCACTAAGCTGACCTGAAGGACTATTCTAGTCTTTGAATGAAGAAACACATGCTTTCCCCATATAGATTACCAGACTCTCAAACCTGCCTCTCTAAATGAGGTTTCAGGGCACTCAACAGGTAATCTTGATTTGTTACCCAAAATTAAAAGGAGTAAAGGATGTTTGGGATGAACAGAAGCCTGTTCTGCCTACCACACATCTGAACCTATGTTTCTACCTTGGCACTGCTACAGTAATCCACCAACAAAGACCTTCAACCTACCGCCTTCCTTGAGGGCCCCCCAGCCAGTGATCCAGCAGTGAAGGCCAGGCTCAAAGAAGTGAGAAGGAGCAGGCAAGCAGATAGGCTGGATTAAAGGTGAGATGATCACAGGATGGTCCAGCTGGAGCAGGGCCACGTCGTAATCATGGCTGTCCTCCTCGTAATAAGGGTGGAGGAAGAGGCGGATCACCTTGAAGGACACCTCTGTATGGCTGGTGGCATTTTGAAAGTATTTGCCCAAGTAAACGGTCCATATGGAGGGGGAAGCCAGCCTGTAGGATGCAGCAGAGAAGCATGGGACCAACACAGCATGCTCTGCTGGTAATGCTATCTCATCCCATCTAGCACCTGCTGACATCTCCATGGCTGGAGCCATGACAGCATGGATACATGCCAGAGCCAAAGGAAAGGTGGAGCTGTGAAGCATTTTCTGCTAAAATTGCCCCCTCAAAGCTGTTCTGTGAATCCCAAAATTGCTTCTTTTTCCCTGCACGCACGCCTAAATACTAGTGCATGTATCCATACCCCTTTCTCCTGTTCCAAGCCATGGAGAAGCATGGCAGGAGTGCCAGATGAAGGGTGCAGCTGCCCCACGACATTTTCACCAGTCAGAAGAGCCTCCAATTATGCATGACATGGCAAGCAATGCAAATCTTTCTATCCAGAACCCTCCCATCTCCGTTTACCTCTCATCCTGGAAGCAGTGCGCAGCTGAGACCACCCAGCGATCAGCAATGAGTGTTCCCCCGCAAATGTGGCGGCCCCGAACTTGTAGGCTGGCCTGCCATGGCCATTCCCCTTCCACAGAATTCAGACCACCCACAATCCTGCTGAGAGGGGCTTGCATCCCGCAGTCTGAGGAGGAGACACGGCAGGTACTTCAAGGAAGGAAGGGAACATGATATACTGTGCCTTCCCTTTGTTTCCTACTTAGTTGACTGAAGAGTTTGACCTCTGATCCCCTGCCTTACCTATTCAGCAGATGCTTTATGTACTGCCCAAGACAGGTGTAGTGAGCTCTCCCTCCCAGTGTGTGTCCCTGCTGATGCCTGCACAGTGCTCCCCACCTCCAGCTGCATCCTGGGCATGCCTTTGGGGCAGCGTGCTGACTGTGCTGTCAGGAAACCCTCCCAGTCATTCCCTTTCACTGCCTACCGAGGCTCCAGAAAAAAATAAGTAGAGAAATCAAAACATAAATTCTCTCCCTGTCAGTGGCCATGCAGACATGGGTGATTTTTCTGGCTGGAGCCTTGTATGATGGTATTACTTCACATAAGCCAACACAGGGCTCCAACAGGAAGCCTGTGGGTTGAACCTGGATTATGAGACATTATCTGGCCTGATGCCTCTGCCTGAAGGAGATGAGTTCAGCACCGAGTTTGCTCGTTGCTGCTGACCCTGCCACCTCAGGATGGAGCAGGAGCACTGATACTGTGGGACTGGGGTGGGGAGAAGGTGGTGGAACAAGGGAGGATGGGTGCTTTTTCTGGGGTGGTGGGGAAAAAGGGGACCACCTGCAGCTGCATGTCATCCTGAACCTGCCTGAGTGACATGCAACTGATCATTTCCTCACCACAGCGCTTCTCATCAGACAGGTCCTTGCAGTCTGCAGTGGTGTCACACAGGGGGTTGGGTTTCTTCAGACAGGTCCCGTCTTCACAGCGATAGGTGAAAGGACCACAGGGGACCCCTGCAAAAAGGAAGGGGAGTCAAGGCTGAGGGAGGGCATCTGGTTGTAGACATAGCCTGAAGTCCCTTAAGTGGGGGAGAAAAGCCAACAGAGAGCTTGTGGGAACTCCATAAATGATGACAGGGAATTTCCTGAACAAACAAACAGCTCACAAACATTGTGAGCAGGTCAGGCAAGTTAACTACCAGCTGGTGTCCTTATGTCACATGAAGGAATTATGCTTCCAACAGCCTTGGTTCAAATGTAGGGGAAGGCATTTTTCATGCCAGCACTGTCCCCTCCCTACCTTCGCTGCACTGCTCCTCATCGCTCCCATTGACACAGTCCAGCTGCTGGTTGCAGACCTTGCTGAACTCGATGCAAGTGCTGTCTTCGTGGCACTGGAACTTTGCAGGACACACTGCATGGAAGGGAAGGACAGGCGAATTGGGCATGCAAGACAAGGTGTGAGGTCAGGGTCCTCAGTGCACCAATAGTCTCTACAAACTCTTCCCACACCTCATAAGCTGTGCTTAAGACCAGCTCTAGTATAGTGCAGCTGTGTAGTTTTTGCCTGACCTACATTGTAGGTATGCCTGCACCCTGCCTTAACACTTTATTGTTGCTGACTTTTCTTTCTTGGCCTCAAACCTGCCTCAGCACTATATATGTGCTTTGAGGTCACTGGACTTCTCAAGCTACCATCATCAGACCTGGTCTGCTTGCCTTGTTACGGTTCTGTAGGACTGCATCCTGTCTGATGAGGTCACTGTTCCTCCTGCCTTGCTATCACCCTCAGCTCATGGATCACCATCTCATACAGACCAGTGGTTCCCCTTGCATGTGAGTCCTGAACGACAATGGAATCCATGAGCTCTGATGGCCACTCAGGATGGAGATAGGCCTGTCCATCACAGAGTTTAACTTCTGATCACACATTTCTGTAGCAGGAACTCGTCCTGTGTTTGTGCAAATTTATGTACAACACAGAACGTGATGGGCCAGTACCTCCTGGGCATTTTCTTACTGCAATGACTGTAATTTCTTCATTAATTAGCATGAGGATTCCAGATGACTAAAGGCACATGAAGGTCTGAGGCAACTTGAACATTGATTTCAAAGACAGGGTCTGTTCCATACAGACATGGAGTGAATAACCAGAAAAGCAACAGTATAAGAAAGAAAGGAAATCACGACATTTCTCTTTTGTTTTTCAAATATGAAGGGATGTTTGAAAACACTGAGAAAGTTTTTTTGTTAGTCTTGGTCTGTGTCAACCTGTGGAACTGAATGACACAATGTCGCTGGGGCCAAGAAGCTACCAGGCTTCAAGAAAGGATTAGATATTCATAAGGATGCAAATGTATACACGTCTAGATGAAGGAAGCACACAAACCCTGATGTCAGACAGATGGATGATGGGACAGAGAACACTGTCAGCAAAACTGCAGACAATACAAAACCCAACCTTGGTGATCCTGTGAGAGCTCTCACATTTCTAGCACTGTCTTAAAACTTCCTTGAGAAAGATTTCTCCTTCCTTTTTGTTTAGACTTTTCCTACACCTTCCTCTGAATCTTTCAGAGTTGGCCACTGTCTCCAGTAGCTCAGGATCTTTGTCTGAAAAAACAACCATAGGGGACAACTAATGAAACATTAGTGATGCAATGTTAGTGATGTTGGGGCAACAACATGATGAGCTGCCCCCTTACACTGGAGATGGGAGAATAGATGAATTAGATGTCATGTCTAAACCTGAATCACAATTCCTATAAAGATGGGGCTCTGCAGGAGTGCTGGGATGCTAAGGGTGGTGTTCGTGTCAGCACTAACTGCTGTTGGCATGAAGAACTGACTGGGGCTGATCAAGGACTTTGATGCTCCCAAACTGGGGCACAATATGTGACTGATGATCTGTACAGATCAAATGTCACAAATGGCCTGGGGGGAAAGGAGAGAGAGAAGGGTAGTAGGCGGGCTTGGGTAGGTGTGAAATGGGAGGGGGATGCTGAGTGTATGACAGCAGAGTGGGCTGTAGGCCAGGGCTGAGGTTGATAGTAGACCCTGGGTAGGAGGAATGCAGGACAAGGTGGGGGACAGCCTGAGCAGGGGGCTTCTTTCAGGCTGCCTGGAGCTCTTGGTGCGTGGGTACTAGGGGGTTCTCCCAGGAAGACTGTGCTGCGCACAGAAGCCAGAAGAATTGCTGCTCCATCCAGAGCAGGCTAAAGCTAGACAGCAGTGGGATGAGACTTTCAAGGATGCAGAGGTTTAAGTTTCTGGGGGGAGGTATGAGGCTGTACCTAGGCTGACCAAATCTTTCCCAACTCTCCCTGCTTTTGGAGAAGCAAGGGGCTGTGTCTTGCTGAGACTGAGGACCAGTGGGGAGAAGAAATCACTCACCACAATTTCTCTCATCCAGCCCATTGGGGCAATCTTTGATCCCATCACAGGCTGGGACGCACAAGCCATTCACCAAACATAGGAACTCCCCAGGACAGGCTGTGAAACCAGCAGAGAGTGGTTAGTGCCCAGGGACTGGAAACCTTGTGCACCAGAGCACCATGGCTTGAAAGTGAAGCACGGAGCTGCACACTTTCCTGACCACACAAGTTCTGCTGCAGTGTGCTGGCAGCACTCACTGTGCTCCCCAAAATCTGCCTCGTCATCTGCTCTTAACAAGGGCAAATGGAGCCAGGCTATGCACCTGGCTCTTTCCCTGTTCTGCATTGTACCAATGGGCAATAGCCAGGATAACCACCTGCCTGATAAACCATATCTCTAGTTTAGTACTCTTTCATGTCTCCTGAATGCTGTGGGAAAGCTGAAATAGGCTCTTTGGAGTTGTTATTAAAATTTGGTTGGGACCTTGAAAGGGTTGGTGTTAGACACATACTGGCAGCTGCATGTCTTCAGGGACTGGTATGCATTACTGGCACCCTTTAGGAGGGAGACGGTGAAACCTTGTAAAGACAGACTGCAGACAGCATTTGTATATGCGTGTATGTATATTTGTGTGCAGTTTTATTTGTCTCTTGTTTGCATGGATTCCAAGGTGAACAGGAAAAAGCTCTCTAAGAGCTCTCATAATCAAAACAAACGTTGCTTCAAGCAGAGATGATTTCTCAATGAATTCCCAAGGCCAGCCTGTGATGTTGTTATGAGGGTAAGATTTTAGACAACTCTCTGACCTTGGGTTTTGTCACATGGGTGCTCTGGCAACATGAGGCAGGGCCACAAGTGCAGAAGCAGCTTTGCACGTAAATGCCTCTCCTTTTGGGGAGATCAATGGTGCATGTGTCACTGACTTGTGAGCATGTTCCTGAAGGGTGGATGGTGTGTAGGGCTCATGGAATGTGCCTTGTGTTTTTCCTAGCACAAGCCAAGTGCACAGGGGCTGCGAGTACCCACCACCCCACTAAGGAGCAGGGAGAAGCCTGAACTCACGGTCAGATTGGTTGTACAGGCTGTAAGCTGCCTGTACACCAGGGCCAGTTAAGGAGATCTGTGAGGTAAAGGCGATGGTGATGTCAGCAGAAGATGAGACTGGGATCCTCTCAGCGTAGGCTTGTAGGGTCCGCAGCCCACACAACCTGAGGAGCAAACACAGACAAGATGGCTTGGACAGGGAGGGAGGAGAAGACAACAGAATGGGGCAAGGGGGCTTGGTGGGGCTGCATTGGGAAGAGGGCCACACAGATTGGGTGTTGGGGGAAAACCAGGAAGGGAAAATGCCTTAAATATGCATGAGATAGAGAGTCCAGAGTGACCCCACTATCTCTGGACATTTCCCGCTTTCTGGCAGGCACTGAATTCAGGCCATGCAAAGCAGCTCAGTTCTTATAATGTAAGAAGATTCTTCTTTGGCATCCTCCTGAAGAAACCATGTTGCAGAGATTATGGCACTGACAGTTTAAGAGTTGAAGGTGGGGAGAGAAAAAGGAGAAATCCTAAGCCAGGGGAACACAGCTTCCTGATCATACTCATCAAAGGAAAAGTTACATCCACAGGAACAGTGGAGAAGACACTAATGAGATGGGTCGGGGGAGGTTTTGGAGGGAAAATGGCAATTTTGCAATAAGTGGGAGGAAAAAATAAAAGCTGTGGGTCCATCTATCTCAGAGCCTGCTTTGGGAAGATGAGAGCACAACAGCTCTCCACCCTTTGCACCTGGGCAGTGGTGAGCCCCAGCTAAATATAGATGCTAATTTTGAGAAGTCCTGCAGGGGGAAGTGGCTGCAGTCAAAAAAGGAGGATATGGAGCTAAGGGGAAGATCTGTACGGAGGTGGATGTAAGGCAATGGCACACACAGATAATATTGCAGAGGCGGTGACAGGCAGATTTGCAAACACAGGAGATGTGGGAGGACACCAAGGTTACACACAGAGGAGAAAACTAAGAAGCCTGGTGCAAACAGCAAGACAGAGAAAGCAGGCTGGTAGCTCAAAGAAAATCCATAAGAAATGTGTTCACTGGGGAGACAGTGAACAAGGCAAGCTGAAAAAATAGAAAAGCAAGAGGCACCAGCAGAAGCAGTGGCCACTGAGTGTAGGCTTGCCTTTGTCAGGTATGGTGGCTGAAGTGAGCAGGGAACCTGCAGAGGTTTAATACGAGTTTAATCCCAGGTGGGAAGTGAGAGAGAGAAACCAGGACCCCAACACACACCTTCTGTTCTGAATTATCCACTGGCCTTGGGTACAGGGCAGGTCGTGCTTCTGTCTGCTGAGCGCATAGGCATCGAACCAGAGGGTGACTCCATAGTCGAGGGAAGGGACCTGCAGACAAGAGTGTCCAGAGCAGAGGAGAGATGGCTCCTATAAGTGTTGCAGCACACTCCATAAATCAGAAATGAGCAGCGCAGATGTGAAGACCAGATGTGTCTGGCCACATCGCGGGTGAGAAGGAAGGAAGTGGGGCCATGCCATAGCCCAGGGTGGCTCTGCTGCTGGTGTTAAACCTGGCAATTCCTAGCACTCTGGTTCTGCTTTGAAGAACTCCTCTGGAGACCAGACTTCAGATTCCTCCTCAGCTATGGTATCTCTGTGCTGGTATGCAATATTAGACTCCTTACCCTTCAGAAACACACCTTATGTGGAGGTTAGGCAGGTTGTCACCTACTGCTTGCTTCTCATGATGGTCTGACTCAGAGAAATGGCTGTACTCTCCACAATGCGTGGAGTGCTGCCCGGGTTTCAGGGATGGGTTGGTTGCTCTTCTGGGAGCTGGCTCTTACCGTCATGTGCCAGGTGCACTGCGTGTTGGGCGAGTAGTAACTGGGGTAATGTGGGGTGCCGATCTTCCCCTGCAGCTCCAGGCCCTCCCGCAGAGTTATATTCACTTCACAAGCTGTAAATACAGACATTCAAGGCCCTGCTATCCGCCAGCTCAGTCTCAGTGTGGAGATGCCATGTATCCAGCCCATTAGAGAAGAGGATAAAAGGGACTGATGCTAAAGGTGATTGGGGTGTTCTGCCATCTCCCTTCAAGTGGCCATTTCTACCCAGCAAGACTTTTAGCATCCCCCTCTTATCCAGAGAAGGATAATAATAATGTCTATTACTGTCTTAGAGTCTTATGTAGAAATTACATTTATCTGCGAGTGCATGTGGATGTGACGTCCAGGCCACATCTGGTCTGTCCATGCATGAGACCCTTCTTTTAAAGTATCATGATCTCTCAGGCTCTGCCTGCCAGAGCCCGGGCTCTAAAGGCTTGAGCCACATGCTAGTGTGTGAGTACAAGTGAGGGAGCAACACCTGACTTGCCTTTTACTGACCATCTCTACCCTTGCAATTCAGAGTGAATTCTGCCCTTCATAGGGATGAAGGACTTCTAGGAGGAGATGTCCTGTCTTCTCCTATATCTACAGCCGCCCTCCTCCAGTCTTCCTTACCTTTGAGGGGCACCGCCTGTGCTGAGAGGATGAAGGGGTCAAAGTAGCTGTACATGGCTTTTTTCCACACAATGGACATGACAGGGCCAGACGAAAGGATTTCCACAATGGGCTCCTGCCGGCTGCAGCCATAGATCCTCGGGGAAAAGAGATAAAAAGATGGGAGTGCAGCAAGCAATAAACAAATGAAAGAGAAGAATGAGAGAGACAATGGAGGTCTGTGTTATCCATACACAGCCTATGTCTGCTGTGAGGCACAACTGAACCAAACAAAGGGCCAACGGTGAGACAGCTCGTGCTGCACAGCTGCCTGTGCAATACATATCCCACATCAGTGACTTCAGCTGATCAGCAAGAGGCAGGTTCTGCATCAAAGAGAATTTCCTCTGATGTAGTCTAACACCTTCCTCTGCTGTGGTGTGTCACGCCATCCTGCCTGGCTTCCCCACCGTGTTCCCCCAGCTCAGGAGCTACCTACGAGGTGATGAGGTATTTCTCCAGGGGCCCAGCTGCATCGTACATTGCCAGACGGTCCCTGCAATCAGGGAGAGTCCACTCCAGGTGCAGCTTGATCATATAGCCCTTGGGGCCACGAAGGTGCCAAAGACAACTGGAGGCCAGGTAATCAGGGCCCTCTAGCCTTAGGATGTCATCCTCCTGGACGTAGCTGTACCTGTAGCAACCTGAATCAAAGGGAAAGATAGAGGGATTCAAACGTTTGGGTGATCTAAATGGAGGCAAAGGGGAGCTTAGGGATGGTTGTAAGGGAAATTAAGATAGGAGATTGCTAGGGACATCAGTGTGAACCACATTTTAGGGTAAGGCTGACTCATCCCAGTGATCGCAATTTAATTCTACATATGTTGTGGTGTCACTGATCCTTTTGTACTGTTGCCACAGTTTTTCTCTCTAAGAACTGTCCTTGATTAAGCTAATACTACCTCAGGCTTTAAATATCAGCACAGCACAGTTTTCTTTCATTGGCTTTATTTTCTTTTTCACCTTTTTCTTCTCTCAGCCTCATATTCTTCCTGGCTTTACATCTCCCTTGTCTGATTTCCAGGTTTCAGAAGACTTTCACACTAGAATTTTTGAGTAAATATCAGCTCAAAGGTGAGTTTCTAACAGCACATCTAATGCAAGCTGCCAGCCACAGCACTTACAACACTGGCCAAAATTACTTAAAGCATCTTCAAACATTGCTAAGACAACAGACTCTTAAATGACTGACAGCACATCCAATGCAGAGCCATGCAGGAAATGCCCACCGCCCCCGCCCACACACATGATCAGCAACACTGCATGGTGCCTGAAATTAGCACTGTTGTACCAGCTCACCAAGCTACTTGACAGTTCTCATTAGGACCAGGACAAGACTAAGGTGGCTGCATTGCCCCTGGTAGCTGATATCTCTGCCTAGTGGAGGCCTACGGGGGCAGCGTTGTCAGGATGCTCAGAGCCATCCACCACACAGCTGAGTCATGTAGTTTGCATCTGGCCAAGCAGCAGCACTGGTGCTCCCTTGCTCCTACTCTCTTCTTCCCTTCCCAAATTTTACAGCTCCAGGAAGCCAACAAGCTTTCTGTCCCCTGTGAAAATCCCTCCCACAAAGTCATGAACTCGAAAAGAAAGGAAAAGGTAGCCTACCCAGAGTGGATTTCAGCACTGCTATGTCTTTCACACTGGATTCTGTTAGAAAGAAAATATATAAAGGAAGATAAACCAAAAGATAAACTGGTTGGATCTGAATGCTAGCACAGCAGGTGAGGACTCCCTTCCTTCCTATGTAACTGGTTCACTCACAGCTTTGGCATGGGGCATCCTCCAGGTACCTCTCTGTCTGCTCTAGGGGACCTGTTTCAGCCATGCCTTCCCCAACCCATCTCTCTGCCCTCTGCCCCAAATCCAGCAGCCCCAGTTCATACTTTCCAGCCCACCACAGACTTCTCTGCTTTTTGCCTTGTCCATTTTTTATGTACTATTCCAGGACCTCTTCCCAAGAGGTCCTGAAATTGCTTCAGGCAGTCATTTCCCTCCTCTGGCAGTCACACCACAAGCACAGCCCCCCTTCCCAGAGCCTTCACCATCTGCTCTCCCAGTTTAAAGAACCCTCATTGAAAAATACAGGAGTTACTGAGGGTGGAGAAGGAGGTCTCTTTTGATGGTCACTGGTTGATGAGCTACTCAACATCCTTATAGAGTCTGACTTTGGAGAAGGGAGATGCACAGAAAGTCACCAGCAAGGACTATAAATCTGTGCAAAACAGAGTCACAGGGTGGACAACACTTTTAAGAGAGCTGGGCTTTCCTCCAGCCTCCCAGCTGAACTGGAATCAGCCAAAGACCAGGTGCTACTGGGAGTATTTGCCAAAATATAAGGCACTGTGAGGTCAGCTGGGTGTAAGAATTGCTGTTGGGGGTTTGCCTAGGTCAGGGTTTTGGTCTTTTGTAGCTCCTAAGCAATTCTGTGGGGAGAAATGAATGGTTTTGTCATAGCAAAAACAGATGTTATGGAAAAGAGGATCCTGCAGGCATAAGGCAGGCTCCTAGAGAAGCTTATGTGCTGTAGGGAAAAGTGTGTGCTGAGCTGATAGTAAGTATTTTTGTATCTGAAGGCAATATAACTGAGTTCCTGTAGGGGAAAGGATGCCCTGAAAGACTTTTGGGGAAAGGGGAAGCTGGTATCCTGGGGCAAGTGTAGCTGCTAATAAAAATAAAGCACTGGAGATGTTGGAGAGTTTCCTGCACTAGTCAATGGTTTTCAGCTCTGTGTCTCAAGGCAGAATGAATGTTTAGAGCTAAACAGGCCAGCAAATGAGTCTGTCAGAAAGCAATGAAGTACTAATGACATGCTATTAGCTAGCTATTTTTTCACTCTAATTTTACAGGGCAGAGGAAGCCAGAGGTTAAGTCATTGGCTTGAGGTCACCCTGGTCCAGCAGTATAAGAGGTTTTTGGCTTTTGCCTCAGTTGCTAGACTGTGCTCCTGACCGAAGAGGGAGGTGGAAAGGACTAGGGAAAGCAGAAGGAGCTGGAGAAACTGTAACTGGTGTGTTAAGTCCAAAATAGAAAGAAATGTGGTCTGATGAAATGGATTAAACAGTGAAACAGATGCAAAGGGAGTAAGAGGGAACTGGGAATAGTTAAAGTATGGCACCATCATTTTTATTTGTTTATGAGTTACATTATGAAGTGAGGAAATAAAGGGAAAATGCTAGATGGGCTCACTTGGAAGCATTTAGCATATTTCCTTATGATGTCTTTGTCAAGACAGTTCATTTAGATTGGCTGAACATAAGGTCTGGTATGCTGGAAACAAATCATAAGTAGAAGGGACTGATGGTAACTGCGGGAGGAGATGTTTTCATGAGATGCTAATGCAGCTTCAGAATAAGATCTTAAAATGATGGTCTGGATGAGGGAATCATTTTGAGGAAATAGAATTTTCTTTACACACGCAAAAAAAATGACCCACAAAACAGTTGGGATGTAGAGGGAAAAGTTAAAGAAAATATGGGTGGGATATAATAAAAGAAGCTTCATCTCAGAAAAGTGCAAGTTAGCACGTCTGAGGGAAAAAATCCTGGGATGTAACATTTCAAGAGAAGAAGAAACTTGGAAATAGGACTCCCAAGAGAAGAGAAGAAAAAAAATGTATTTTAAAACCTGGGAGATTTGGAACTCAGTAAGAGGGATCAGACCAGGCTAAGAAGTTAAGCTTCATTATAAAGACCAAATATAAATTCCATTGAACTTGGACGCACTGAATATAGACACATCCCTAGTCCTTTTCCTAACACTTATTTTAGAGCAGTTTTTGTATGGGTGGCTTTTTAAACAGGCTGGGACCTTTTTTGTGGGCAACAATAAATAACCCTTAAAATCATCAGATTTAAAATCAGTCAGGTACTGAAGTGGCAATGGTACTTTGTCTCAGAAGAAGTCTTAGTGGTGACTCAGGTATGTTGCTTTTGTTCTCTCTATCAAATAGTCTGGAATAATCTCCCAAAGGAAAGTAGGAAACCTAATTGCTTGCTATTTTCAACCTGAGCTGATCAGAGTCATGACCTGTCTAAGGTCTTGCTCCAGAGAAGCCAAAGCTGATGGGTGGAAAAAAAATTACCTAGCTGATCATGGTCTGCTGTATCTCCAGTAATATTTAGTCCTTCAAAGGAACAATGATTTTTTTTAAAATCAAACTTCATTTCTTCTCTATCAGGAAGAAATAAATGTAGTTGTATTTCTGATCCTTACTATTTCTTCTTCAGGTTTCCCCTGTCCCCTTCAGTAGTGACTCCTAACCTTACAGATCTTGGGAGCATTTCTGATTTCTCAGGCCACAGGGGAGCAGCTGGTACTTACCGAGGAGAACCAGAGAGTCTGGGTTGACCCTGTACTCCGTCTGGTAGGACAGGCTGCCTGAGCTGTTGAAGCTGGTGGAGAGCTCTTGGTGGAGCACTGTGTTTACCCTCTCAGCAGTTGTTTCCTTCTGCTGACTCTCAGGGATTTGGAGTGTGAACCAGAAGAAGAAGGTCAGAGCCCCCTCCCTAACAGGGAAATATCATGTCAAATATTCTCTACATCTCCAGAACAACTGGAGAGACAAACCCCAGAGATTAACACACCCTCCACTGTTTTTCCACAAATCAGACATATCTGTGTGGAAGTTCCATCTCACTGCTGTGACCCAGAGGAACATCTCTGAATGGGGCAGGAGAGCTGCAATGTCCATGGTTTGAGCCAACGCATAGTGCTTTGTGGGAGGAAGTTTTTTTATGCCATCTGGCTTTAGTGATGACCATATGAGCTCAAATTAATGTGATAATTAATCAGGCCTGGTCTAATGAGTAGTCTCATTTCAGGTAGAAATGATCTTTGGATACTACTGACCAGGGATTGAAAAGAAACACTCAAGACTTCACTGTCCCACCTCTCAGTTGTGACAAATGGTGACAAGTGGATGATTTATGACTCAGTACCTTAGTACAACCCATTAATGCTAGGCAGGCTCAAACTGCAGGAGACTGTGACTGGGAAAGCTCTGTTCAACCAGCTAGCTGAGTAAAATGGGTGGGGGAAGACAAAGAGTTGTTGAAACAAACATTTGTTCAGTAAAAGGCTAGAGGAAGAGTTGCAAGTGAGACTTTTCTTTCCCCAATTGAAAATGGAATTACATCAAAATTGGAATTTTTTTTAGGTGAAGGACAAATTTAGGGGTGCATAGAAAAAAAAATCAGAAGCAAATGACCATTAGTCTGGAAATTATTTCTGCTATCATGATCTACTGTTATGATCTGTAAAGCTGTAGTCCTACATCTGTCCCATTCCACTGTTATCATGTTCCCAGGTGGTCCATGCTTCTTGGCTGGAATACCTTTTCCATAGGGCATTCTGACCTCTCCCTTCTGGTGCCTAGAATCAGGCCATAAAATTACTTCCTGGGATTAGACAAATTAATTTCCAGCTGTTTAGTTTTTACTGATAATGCCAAGCCAAAAGTTTTTTTTCATCTCTTCACAGTGAATTTTTTTTCCTCCCTTGAACTTTTGCCTCTCTGAAAAATTTCTCAGTTTTGGCTTTTCATCATGGCCTGGGATGAACAAGAACATCAAAATATCCTCAGCTGTGTTATGCTGGGACCATTCTGAATCTGGACTGTCCAGCCTTGCCTGGAGCTCGTGTGGAGGGACTGCAGAAATTTGTCATGGCCAGGTTTCAGTGAAACCAGAGTACAATTAACTGGAAGCTTTCACACACGAACAAGCAAATATGCTGTAGGTGCTACTCACCCAAAGGCATACACTGTGCTCGAGTTGTAATATCGACCCAGCTCTGTGGTACGAATCAGTTCCTTCAGCTGAAAAGTAAACGTCATCTGATAACTATAGTGCAATATTACAGGGCAAAGGACCTACGGCCAATCTGGAGTTTCATCCCTCTTGCTGTATAGACCCACCAAGTCTGTCCTTGGATGGGAGTACCTGACCCCTTCCTCTTTCTACTGGCTGAAAGGCCTCAGAGACTGTACATGAAACTGCTCTCACCATGTTCTGGAGCTTAGCTGACTCCAACCAGAAGGCTCTGGACTCCACATGCCCAAGTTCCGGGGAGTACCGGCAATTGAGGACCTGGAGGCTGCCACAGTAAAACTGCAGGATGGATGGTTCCAGGTGCCATGGTCTGTAGTCTGCCAACAGAAGACACTACTGGAATACCTTGTAGGAGATTGGGGTTTACCCCTTGTGTATGAGTGTCTAAAGATCACTCAGAGTCACTAACATTGGGCTGGGCATTGCTTTGACTACACCCCATCCACCTCCTGCAGGGGGAAAAATGTGAATTTTTACCTAGGAAATACCAGGTTGCTGCAGCAGCTCCAGCCAGCACAAGAAGGGCAATCCCAAGCGGCACATAGCAGAGGCAGTGATGTGAGTTACTCTCCGATTTGTCATTTGAGAGGGAGCTGGAGTCTTCCTCCTGTTCCTCGGCCTCCATCAGGGGCATCTGGTGACACAGCATGCCATTGTCAGGCTGGGTTTTATGCTTCCCTTTACACTTGTCTCTGCAGGTGTTATGTCATCTCTGTCCTCCTCTCCCAAGATCTATAGTCCCAAGAGATCTCTGGGGCCAGCCATCAAAGACTTTGATCAGAGCTAACGTGAGTAAAACTCCTAAATCAGTGGGAGACTGGCTTCTAGATCACCATCCTTGATTTTCAAAGATATTCCCTGGGTTTTGCTTCTGCCAAAACCACAAATGAATACAATAATGCATTTTTCTGAATGCAAAAGTGTTGTCCTCCCAGGCTGGGAATTGTTTTAAAACTGGTATTATATTGACCCAGAAATAAATGCAAAAGAAATCTGTGACCTCAAATGTACGCAGAAATTGCACAAAGCAGCCACAGCCTGGGAGCCCAAAGTTGCACTTTGCCCACTGTGCCATTTTTATCTTCATCCTTTAAAGTAAGCAAACCTTGCCATTCCCACCAGACCATGTGTTCCCAGGCAAAGATGATGCTGGCTCTGATTCACTAGCTGAGCTGATGAGAAGAGAGCAGCTGGTTAATGTTCAGCCCTCCACCACCCTCTGACTGTGCCAGGGGACACCTGTCTTCTTTGCCCCTCATCTACCCCAGGCTGCTTCTTTTGTTTCTCCCTGACTGCATCACTTCTGTCAGCCCCAGACTCTGAGGGTAAGAAATGCCATTGCCCAAGAGAGCCCCATTAATACTGCTTATCTCATCCACTTTTCCTTTCCTTTGCCACCACCCAGTGCATGCTTTCCCCCAAAGGCATTCCTGTGTTTCTGTAATTGGAGAGGAAAGGGATATGAATGCATCCACGTGGGAGGGGACAGAGGTCTTGGGCCTGTGTCCTGTCTATGTGCCTGTGAGTCCTCTTCATGCCCAGTGTATGTGCATGTGGATGTGAGCTTGGGGGCAGGAGTGCATGTGAGGGACTTGCTACAGATGTGGGAAGAGATGGCTGGCCTCATGCACATTTTACCCTGTGTGGATGCCATTGAGCATCACTTCATAAGGGCAAAGGGGCTTTTCAGTCTCCTTTCCCCCAGTTATGGAGCTCCAAGTCCTCCAGGCTGCCTTGCAACATGAGAACACATTTGCAGAACATAAGCACCAGGTAACTCACTCTGGAACATTAAACCCAGCCTGGTGAACATCATCACTCGGACAAACAGTCACACATCCTCTTGCTCTAACACAAGAGCAGAGAGGCAGACAGTATAAACAGGCCCAGCACAGGCTGCCCTCCCTTGCTCCTTGTGGAGCACCTCTCTGTGCAATCCCTGGGGAGGATCTCCTTCCCAAGGAGTCAAGTCAGGCAGTGCAGGAGAGCAAGGGCACTTCTCTGCTATCACAGTATCCCTTCAGAAACAGCAGGCATAAGCACACAACCACAGATGGAGAGGCAGTGAGAGTAGGGCAGGAAGCAGCAGCAGAAGAGCCTCTTTGTTAGTAGATTTGATGGTAGGCACTGGGGTTTCCCCCAGAGCTGTAGACCTACCTTTAAAGCCTGCTGCTTCCTGTGAGACCTGGCCCATACCCCTACACCAGCCAGCTCACACATGCATGGAGTGGGAGAGAAAGTAGGACATCTATTTACCCAAGCTCAAGGTCTCCGCAGCGATCAATAACCTGGTGTCACGTCCCTTCAACTCGGCCTTTGTCCTGCACCGTCCTGCCCACAATGGGTCAGAGCACCCCGTACAACCACTTTTTTCTTTTCTGAAATGGAGGGTTTGGAGGCTCACAGGGACAGAAGATGTGCAGGATGAGCAGGGGGGGTCCAGAAAAAGTCAGGGTAAGAGAACCTCCAGCTGTGCAGAGAAGACCAACCCAGGAGGCTGGTAGAGGTAGCTTATGTTGTCCTCCTCAGGGGACAGGGAGTTGCTGAGCAAATGCTGTGTTCCTTGGCCACCCTCTTTGGTCCCACTGGAGGGAGAGGTAAACAATAGGGTGTGCTCCCCAGCACAGGGATGGAGTAGATTCTGTCCGGCAGGTGTAGGTCACTGGATGGAGGGAAGATGGCAGTAGACAGCGTGTCTGGTTACCACAGTGGTCAGGCAGATGAAAGGAAAGCACAGTACCTCTCAGTCCCAGTCTGCAAGACTCCCTCTGTCTTGCGCTTCTCACTGTCCAGTCTCCTGACACTGGGCTCCCTGAACTCAGTTGCACCACCACTCACTCACTCCTCCCTGAAGCATCTGCTTTTCCTCTAGCCCAGGTCCTTCTCAGGTACTTTTCCTGTACTACCTTCTACTTACAGCCCCACAGCTCTGTATGTGCCCCTTCGTTTTTCACAAAAAGCAGCAGCGCTGCAGCCAGAGCAGAGTAAACAGAGTTATCTTGTCAATAAACGAGTGGAGGGGATGGGCACGTGGCTGACTCTTGACACGGGGCTGAGCTCCAACCAGTGACATCGACCTGGGCCAGGGCTCATTTGGGCTCATTTTGGCAACTGGGCAGAGATAGATGTTTTTAGCTCTGCCACTAGATCATGTTTAGTCTGGGACTGTATGAAGACCAAAAGCCATTTCTGTAGTTGCCTCATGGTGGATTCTAGTAAATAAATGTTAAATGTGGATAAAAAGCTGTAGTGTTTGACTGGGAATGCTTTCAGAACTGCTTGAGATTTGAGATCTGATTTCACTTTTAAAACTTACTCTGAGCCAAAATTTCCGCAGATAATGAGGGACTAGCTGCCTCATTAGACATATATGTATTCATATATAGCTTTGCTTAGTTTACACTATGAGGGCAGTGGGCCATAACACAGCTGAGGGTATTTCCCAGTGCCAAAGACCTTACTTTTTGCATTCAACTTTCCTGGAAAGAAGAATCTTCCTTCTCTGGTGTTTTCATCAGAACAAAAAATGTAGAATCTCAATCTGATCTATCTAAGCAAGGATACCACATCTGTCACCACAGGCTTTTGAATCAACCAAGGAACCAAAAGCTTGATCAGATCTGACTTCAGAGGAATTCCTTTACTGCAAGCACCCTTTACTTTCTGTTTCTTCACAGTAAAAAAGAGGGAGAGGTGTGGGAGGAGACTGAGAGTGATGTCTATTTGTGAACAAAGTACCTTGGAAAGAAGGATATGAGAGGTGTGACAGCTCTCTCTGCTGTCTCTGGGCTTAAGATAAAGAGAGGACTCATGTCTGTGGCTGTTAGCTCAATATTTTCCACACTGATATTTTCCACACGGTGTTGTTGTTCAGCTTGGGTTTGCCTCTGGTACTGATGGACACCATTGCAGCACGTTTCTGTGGTTTTGTGAACCACACACCGTGTTCGCACTGGTTCGAGACGAGACGGCTCCCCGTGTGACATTTCCAAAGAGCTCTTGGGGACCCCAAAGCAAAAGGGCCCCAAATCACTGAGAGTGTTATGCCTTTGGTATTCACAACCTAGGTTACTCACATACGAGACCACATGATCTCATCTTCCTGGAAGAAAGGTCCGGTTATCGCCAGATCTGACATCGAGCACTTCCTGCCGCAGTGTGTCACACATTCACACCCAGCATGGCTGCAAAAGCTGTCACCATTTTCACAAGGGGGGCAGAAAAGCCAGCAGGATGGTCCTCAGGGGCTTGCAGTAGGATCACTTCCAACTCTGCTTTCTGTTTTAGGCGGCTGAAGGAAGGGAGCAGGAAGGAAAGCTAAAGGAATATTGGTCCGAGCAAAGCTTTACCTAGTTCCCTACTTAGAAAAACTGTTAATTGTTTCTCCCCATACCAAATGACAGAAGAACACTATAGATTACTTAATATTTTTTTTATTTACAAAGAGACAAGCCTTTTCTTTTGTACTCAGCAGCAAGATGTAATCAGGAAGAGTACATGGATGTCATTTGGACATGCAGAGAGAAAATTAGAAAGGAGAAAGCCCAGCTGGAACTCAATCTAGCCACTGTCATAAGAGATAACAAAAATGTTTTTACAAATATATAAATAACAAAAAAAGAGTCAAGGAGAATCTCCATCCTTTATTTGATGTAGAGGGGGAACACTGCCACCAGGATGAGGCTGAACTACTTAATGCCTTCTTGCCCAGATGTCCTCAGGGTACCCAGTCCCCTGAGCTGGAAGACAGAGACAGGGAGCAGAAAAAACCTCCTATAATCCAGGAAGAAGTAGTTAGTGACCAGCTGTGCCACTTAGACACTCACAAGTCCTTGTGGCCAGATGGAATACACCCAAGGGTACTGAGAGAGCTGGCAAAAGAGCTCATCAAGCCACTCTCCATCATTTACCAGTAGTACTGGCTAACCAGGAGGGTTCCAGATGACTGAAAGTTAGCCAGTGTGGCACACATCTACAAAAAGGGTCGGAATGAGGATCCAGGGAACTACGCGCCTGTCAACCTGTCCTTGGTGGCAGAGAAGGTCATGGAGCAGGTGACCTTGAGTGCCACCATGTGGCATGTGCGGGACAACCAGGGGATCAGGCCCAGTCAGCATGGGTTTGGGAAAGGAAGGTCCTGCTTAATCAACCTGATTTTCTTCTATGATAAGGTGACCCACTCAGTGGAAGAGGGAAAGACTGTGTATGTTGTCTACCTAAACTTTAGCAAAGCCTTTTACACTGTCTCCCACAGCATTCTCCTGGAGAAACTAGCAGCCCATGGTGTGGATATATGTACTCTTTGCTGGGTAAAAAACTGGATGGCTGAGCCCAAAGAGTTATGGCGAATGGAGTTAAATCCAGTTAGCAGCTAGTCACTACTGGGGTTCCCCAGGGCTCAGTGTTGGGGCCAGTCCTGTTTAACATCTTTATCAATGACCTGGATGAGGAGATTGAGGGCTCCCTCAGTCAGTTTGCAGATGACACCAAGCTGTATGGGAGTGTTGATCTGTTGGAGGGTAGTATGGCTCTACAGAGGGATTTGGACAGGTTATCTTGATGGACTGAGGCCAATTGTAGAGGTTCAACAAGATGAAGTGCCAGATCCTGCACTTGGGTAACAACAACCCCGTGCAGTGTTACAGGCTTGGGGAAGAATGGTTGGAAAACTATGCAGCAGGAAAAGGATCTGGGGGTGTTGGTCGACAGCTGGCTGAACATGAGCCAGCAGTGTGCCCAGGTGGCCAAGAAGGCCAATGGCATCCTGGCCTGTACTGGAAATAGTGTGGCCAGCAGGACTAGTGAAGGGATTATCCCTCTGTACTTGGCACTGGTGAAGCTGCACCTCAAGTGCTGTGTCCAATTCTGGGCCCCTCACTACAAGAAAAACATTGAGGTGCTGGAGCATGTCCAGAGAAGGGCAAGGTTAGTGAAGGATCTGGAGCACAAGTCTTATAAGGAACAGGTGAGGGAGATGAGGTTGTTCAACCTGGAGAAAAGAAGGCTCAAGGGAGACGTTATTGCTCTCTACAGCTACCTGAAGGCAGTTGTGGCAATGTGGAGGTCAGTCTCTTCTCCCAGGTAACAAATGATAGGTCAAGATGAAATGGCCTCTAGTTGCACCAGGAGGAGTTCAGTTTGGGTATCAGGAAAAATTTCTTCACTGGTAAACATTGGAATAAACTCCCTAGGAAAGTGCTGGAGTTACAGTCTTTGCAAGTGTTCAGAAAACAAGTAGATATGGCACTTTGCAATGGTTTAGTGAGAATGGTAGTACTCAGTCAAAGGTTGGACTTGATGATCTTGGAGGTCTTTTCCAAGCTCAATGATTCTATAATTCTATGAAGGAAAATTGAAAAGCTTATGAAGATCTACATGGGGACAAGATACCCACCAGTGCAACCAGGATCCTTGGCCCATGTAAGACAGCAAATTACTCATCAGGGACAAGGGATTCGGTGTCTCTTTTCGAAGTTCATCTTGGAAGATTCTCAAAGTACATGAAACAGCTGGGAAAGCCTTGTGCTTCCTTATATAGGAAGCTGAGGGGTCTTCTTCACCTGTTGTATCCTGGAGACAACGGAGTAGTCCATGTGTTGAGACAGGTAGTGAAGAAGCTGATGAGAGGAGAGGCACAGTTCCCACAGCCCTCTCAGCTACAGGCAGCCTCAACTTCTTTGAGCAGCTCTTTTGAGGGGAAATCCAAGCCAGTGGGTCACCCTATAGCTGGGACTCCTAATTACATTCAGGATGCATAATGCAAGGTCAGGTAACAGTGTAGGACCAGGACAAACTGGAAGCTCGATGCTTGTTCAGACAGAGATAGGAAAGAATTAGTTTTGTTAACACTCACAGGTGTGACAGAAGTACTAACAAGTTCAATATCCTTGAGTTTTGTGGTATAAATACTCTTAGAAAAACTCTTAGAGGAAGTCTAAGAACTCTTAGCACAGGGTGGTATTCTCCCACTGCTGAAAAGTCCAGACATATGGCAAGAAAGTGGACAGATGGTACAGATGTTGAACACAAGGATCAATGTAACCAGATCTTGTCTTCCTTTGCTTGCCACCTTTCCTCTGTGGTGTGTTGCTTTTTCTTAACCCAGATAAGTGCATGTAGAGGAAAAAGAAAAACAAAGTCTGTGCTGTCTCCATTTTTTATGAGTGGATTGAAGTTTTCTTTTCAGTAAAGGTGCTGATTTGCAGATTAGTTTTCTGGTCTCATTCATTGCATCTTTGCTACTAATTAGGTAATGGTTTCTCTTGAGCAATGGAAGGAATGGGCAGCACGGTTGTGATGTTTTCCACTAATACAGGATGTGGGATGAACTATTCTGCAGTCAGCTTAAGGTAGTCAAGTAACTGTAGTTTGCCAGAAGGGCAGAGAGGCTTTCGATTTCATGAAAAATATTGTAGCAAGAATGGGAAATTGTGTGAGTTAGTTTTACTGCCATTATCAGAGCTGGAGGAAAGAAAGAGGGGGAGGGGATTTCCCCAGTATTTTTAACTCAATAATGGGGATTTCTTTTTTACACTGCACTGCTGACACAGTTGTGGCTCTGAGCTGATCTTGGAGACTCGAGTCTAAAGCAGGACTGATTAGCTTAGAATGTAATCTCTGATTAAAACCTGAAGTGGGGACACCATCGGAAAAAATCACACTCTTGGTCAGTCAGGAGGAGATGTCTTCCTCCATTTCATCATCAGCCCCAGCAACGACCGGCAGTGATATTGTCCCCTGTACAAAAACTCATTTCCACCTCTTCAGGCATTTCTCCCTCCCATTAGAGGTTTTCAGGCCAGAATAAGGCAAATGGACCATATGCCTGCTCAGCCTCAAAGCTGAGTTCTATTTTACACCAAGATGCAGAGCATGGAAATGCTGGCACAGCCTCCTACTGGGAGCTGGGAAGGGAAAAGCAAGGTGGTGTGGTTCGGGATGTTACTTGAGCATTGTGGGAAGCATTTTCCATACCATCAGAGCCAATAATAACAGAAAACCAGGTTCACCTATGAAGATGAGTCTTTGCTGGCCTATGTTCTCCAGCCTCATTAATGAGCTGTCCCAATAGGTTTGCTACTGAAGTCACATTCATGTCCTGAATAGAAAAACTGTCAATCTAGCCTTCCCCGCAGAGGTGGCTTTTACCATTTGTGAGTTTCCTCCAGACCAATTCTAGATCGAGCAATGGCTATACTGGCTTTGGAGGTCCTTCAGAGAAAGGTAGGAATCAGTGTTCGGGACCTGGCTGGAGAAGGCTGTTTTGCATGGATCCTCATCCTGTCTTTGCCTTAGAGGTGGAAGCTGGGAGAGAGAAGAGGTAGCATTTGCTGCTGGTGTACAGGGGTCAACTGGAGGGTCTGCCTTCCCGCTCTGCTCTGTTGCATTGCTAGTATTGCTGTCATGCAGGTCCAGGGGATTGGGAAAGTCAGTGTTCAGCTGCTGGCACAGGTCCTCATCAGGTTGTGAAACCGCTTTGTCCATCACCTTCTCATCCTGTTTCAGAGCTCGTGTTGGTGAGGTGCCTTCGCTTGACCCAGAAATAGCCACGGCCTGCTGGGCTTCACCTTCTGTCTCTCCCATGATGGAGCTGTTTTGGAAGCCCTGGGTTGCCTTGATACAGTGAAAGAAGTTGCGAGGCAACACGGTCATGTCCTCTGCCAGTGTGCAGAGGTCTGGAGAGGGGAGAGCATGGTGAGACTTGCCATCCTTGCTGCCACTGCCCTCCTGGGTGAAAGGCTCGTAGGTGAAGTAGACCTGACAGGGCTCGATCTCAAAGGAGTTGGGAAGGTGGAAGAAGAAGTAACCTTGGTTGGTGAAGCAGCTGGATACAGAGTGCACACTGGTTTCTGAGGGAGGATCAGGAGTCAGGGATCCCTTGGAAAGCAGAAACCGGGATTCCTGGTCATTCTTCTGCATTACTTCGAGCACAGAGATCTCTGGGATTGTGCTGTTCACACAGTAGGAAGATGTGGAGAATGGGGAGGAGAGCCATTTCTAATGGGAAAGAAACACGGGAGAGAGAGTGAGAGAGAGACTGTGACACCCAAAGTATAGTACTCAGTGAGGAACAAAAGGTTTCTTTTCCTGAGTGACCACAACAATTAAGCGATCTGTTCTCTGTCCAAGTACCAGTTACCAGGAGGAAATTTAACATTCATGATGTCTCATCTGCAGGATTTTCAGAGAGACTATGTCTTTCTGTCTCTTTGAAATAAGAGTGGATCTTATAAGCCTATGTTTTGAGATTTCTGGAGCAGGGAATGGAAGATGGAGAATTAAACTGAAAGGAAGGAAAAAACAAAGGAGGAAAAAAGCCTTAGAAGACCATAAGATGAAGTGAAGGTGGAAACATGAAAAACAGTACTGAGGTGCATCTCATGCAATCTATTCCTAATACATCTACATGGCCATATGCAGATTTCTCATCTAAAGTGCTCTTCCAGGCCCCTTGTGTCTAATTTCCACATTCATCTGGTCAACATCCTGCAGTGCATCATTATCCTTAAAAATAAACTGTTTTTGATGGCATCCAGCTTCATTGCCTTTATGGTCCATAAAGCCAATTTTTCAAGTTCTCTCTGCACTGATAAAGTGTCCTCAGTGCCTGCTGCACAACCCTGTTCCCCTGCTCTGCACTCTTCCCTGTAGTTTAAGCTTTCTAAAGCTTTTTACACTTAGGCTTTTTCAGAGCTTTGCTGTCTCTGGACCCTCTGCAGTTTGTTTCCATCTTTCTTAAAGCAAAATGCCCCTTGGGATCACCTCCCACGTCTTGCATCTGACACTCCCTTTAATACTGCACAGAATGGTAATTGTCTCCTTGCAGCTGCCCATACTCACAGTGAGACTAGGGAAAAGGAAAAAGTGGAGTGGAGGAAGAAGGGAAAGAGACAAGAATGCAGAAATTAGCTAAGTGCCACCCAGTGGGATGGCAATTCACATTAGGAACAGAGGAACAGCTCACAGCTAGGAGGAGGGGATCATAGCAGGAAATCCTGCTGGGAAGAGCTGGGTAGCCTAGGGCAAGCAGGGAGACATCAAAATGGGGTGGAAGGGGATCTTGAGAGGCCAATCTCCCTCCTGCAGGTCCCTTGTTTTCTCTCAGGCTGCCCATTATGGAAGCAGGGTGCCGAGGTTTGCGTGGTTTGCCATTTCTCAGTTCTGTAATTAGAGATGCCTCAGCTGAGTGTCAGGTTTAGAAGGTCAGAAAATAGAAGTCAAGCAGAGAACTCAGCAGCTGGTGCTACAGACACAGATGTCGTGTGTGCACGTGTAGGTCTGACAGGCTATCTGTCCTGGGCATGTGCAGTTGGACACTCCTTCCCCTCATTTCTCCCTCCTGGAACCACATGGTTCCATCCCCAGTCCAATACCTGAATGTCACCTCCGTGAAGCGAAACAAGTGGGGGAAAGAACTTCTCGGGATCTGGGATGTGAATCTTCAGGATCTTTTTAAACCTTGACAAAAGAGAAGGAGAAGAACAAATGAAGCAGGGCCTGACCCTGATCTCTCTGTCACTGTGGAGGGGTAGAAGAGAGCATTGCAGCTCACAGGTAATAGTCCAGTATGGAAGAGAGGTAAAATAGGAACAAGCCTGAATGCTGTCCTTGCTTTTGAGTGGTCTGACATGCAGTAGCTGAGGAATGAGAGGTATAGAGATGAGACAGTTAAAGCTGGCATTGGAAAATACATTGCTCTCAGCATCTTTAGGGAAGGGCAACCACCACTTCATTAGTTTCTCCCATGCCTTGGCTGGTTGCTTTAACCTCTCCACCCGCCCCCTTAAGCCCCTGTCCTGATGACAAGTTGAGCAGGTTTCCCTTGTTTCCAAGCTCCAGCTGTTGTGAGCTACCTCTTCTTTGCTTTGCTGTCACCACAATGATTTGGAGGACCACCTGGCCTGAGCAGGACCATCACTGGCAAAGCTCTGCCACAGCTCTCTGCCCTCTTAGCAGGATGCTGCAATGGTATAGCTGGAGCACACTGGCTGTGCAAGCCACCTGAGTGAGTATGCCTTGCATCAGTACAGCGGCCTCTGCTTTACTGGAACCAGCATGTTGTCATCCTGGGGCAGAATGAAGTGATCTAACCTGCTCTTATGTTCCTCAGAGAGGTAGGCTGATCCTGTTATCTCTTTCCTGAAGCTTTGCTCTTAGGAAAGACCCTCCTGACCTCTGGAGGCAATCAGTGTACTCTCTGAAGCATTAGAAGTTGCTAGTTCTTGCATATAAACTACCTATGCTATTTTTATTCATGCATGTCTAATCCTTCCTTGCATCTTACCTCAGCATTATTCTCCATTCAATTCCCCTAGGTTAAGGAGGCCTTTTTAACTCTCTCTGTGCTGTACAGCTAGCACTTCCTCAACTTTGTGTTATGATCAGGGTAAAACAGTGACCAGTGACTTTCTCAGTATCCATCTTCCTTCAACATGGTTCTCTCTTTCCTTACACAGAGACCATCCAGCCTCTGCTGCTTCATCCCTGGAAATATTTCTCCCTGCCCCCTGTCATGAACATCAGCACCCTGCTTCTTCGCCCCTGATCCAAGACGGGAAAACCTGTAGCTATTTCTAACTGCATCATGCTGACAGGTCACTGTTCCTATTATTGCATGGGGTAACCTTGTGAGACACTTTCCATCCTGAATAAAAGCAATGCCTGGGTAAAAATGCTGGCAAAGAGATCTTTAAAGCATCATACAGAGGTTTATCAGTGTGTGAGGACTGCACAGACCAGGGAGAAGAAGAATTGTACTCCTCACTCAGGAGTTTTGCCTGCAGATCAAATGTCGCCATGTCCTGCCTGAGCTCTTGCTGGAGCGTTTAAATGAGAAGGTAGTGGTACCTAGGCTTGCTTGGTCCTCGCTACTGAGAGAGCACTCAACCCAGTGACCTGCTTTTGAAGAGGCAATTTTGATGCGTCTCTGCCAGGAAACACCACTCTAAGGCCTGGGCAGCAAATGTGCTGAGGTAGCTGTTTTAAATTTAGCCAGGACATGGCACCAGGTCACAGCAGCGTGGCACAATACAATGATGGTGGTGAAACCACATCATCTTGGGTGGTGATATGTCTCCCCAGGCAAATGTTAACCTCAACAGGTTGGCCTATAAATCATATTTCAAAGTCATCTCTACCTTGACTTCTCACCAAGTGAAAAATAACCCAGATTTTGAGAATACATACAAGATACAGGAGAGGAACAGAGATGAAAACTTGATTCTCATTTACCATTTCAGGTTCCGTAAGTTAATAAGGAAGGCAGTCCCAATGATGACGAAGAGGCAAGTGCTCACTATAAGAGCTTGCAGGGCTGGCCAGGATGTTTCTGCAAGATGAGAAAGAACAAAGAAATTGCTGTGAAAATTTAACCAGGATTCTGGAGGTAGAACCTGCAGCCTTTTCATGGCTGTTCAAGGTGATCAAAGTGAGCCTTTGTTATAATTTTATATATGATTACAGTATATAGAATTATAATATACAGGTCAGATACTTGAGTTCTGACGTGTTGTGTAGGATGCCTTTGAGCTGATATGGGTTTCAGAGTCTAAGCATTGCTTAACAGATAACTTCAAGCTGAAGAGCTTGAAGTCCCTGTTCATAACAGCGCCACCACTAGGGTTTGCCATAGATAAGGTGCCACAGACTGCTGTTTGAAGTGTCCATCAACCTGTCTATCTCCTTGCAAAGGAAAGCAGGTTCTCCTCAAACCAGCTAAAGTGGGACTGGAGACTTGAAACAGCATTATGAGTCAGTGGGGGAGACAGAATCATAGGGTTCACAGGTCTCTGAGAAGGCAGAAGGACAAGGATGGTTAGGGATCAAGGGGTTGGCTTCTTTCTTTAGAGAGCTGTAGCAAAGCTTTAGGAGACTAGGAAGGTTACAGCTTTACACCATATTTTAGTACTTGGATTGTAGAGTTAGGAGAAAGAGACCGAGTTCCCACAGTACCAGGGCTGCCAGCACTCCTCAAACTTGTTTGGCATCATATCAAACTTTTCTTAATCTGTCACTTTCAAACATATCTCCCCAATCCACCTTTGTTTGGTCTTGCTATTCTGGTGCCTGTTTCCCCCACCTGCCCCTCATTTCCATCCCTCATATACCTTGGTCTGGGCATGCAGAGCATCTCTGGAGTAGTTTTTAGGGAACAGAGAAAAATAAAAGAAGGAGGATACATTTTTAGTACATTCTTTCTTTCCTTGTCCTTGAGATGCTACTCAGATCACTTTGACTCCTCTGCCTCGGGTATCCTGGTTATCTTTGGGTCTTGGTTGCTATGACAACTGGTTGCGGCTGTATCCTATTCACTGACATCACACACTGTCAAAATTTGATTGCCACAGCAACACAGTGCCCTTTCTAAACATAGCTCCTCTGTTTATATCAGCACCAGGCACAACAGGGAGGGCTTGAGCAGGGGCAGAGTGGGGGCGACATGAGAAGGAATAACATCTATCTGCTCAATTCGGAAAAAAAATGACAGAGACCACAGCCAGTGACTCATCAAAGGGCACTATTTTTCAAGGCTGGAGGTTCATGCAGTGACTGATGCAAGTCTCAGCAGACCTTTTTGAGAGGGACTTAACATGCATGTAAGTCTGTCTCTTCCATTCTCCATGAGGCTCTGCTTCTTAGGCTCAGGTGTCATTCAGTTCAGGAAACTGAGAGCTCTGTTTCACTGTATTTCACTGCATTTCACTGATTAGTACCTCCAATGAGCTGAGCCATTTTAGGAAGCTGTATTCCATTCCTAGGTAATGGAAAATGGGAAAATGCCAGTCCTGGCCATTGCTTCTGCAGGTCAGACGTATGGCCCTACTGCTCTGGAGAAGCAGTCCCTGATTTACACCTTGTGAATTTTGTCTGGCTTCTGGATGTCAGAGGGGCTTTGTTGGAGTCAGAGGGTCTTTGCCTTTAAGCACTGCTGAACTGGTCTGACCTAACTGATTATGAGGGACAGGTTGTTTCCAACCTTTCTATTGCTCTTTGGTCAGCACAGTACTCCCTACCCATTTTCCTTCAGCTTCCCAGCCTGCTTTGGCCCTTCTACCTTCTTTTCCCTGAGTCCCCATTTTCCCCTCCAAGTTAGACTACCTGACTGATCCTTATGGTCAGCATGTGTCCTCCACAGTATTGGCTTGCTCCAGTCACTCCACACGCCTTTGTAGGTGCTTCTGGCACTTGGCCTTGCACGGACAGCTGCCTCATATTTCGAGTTGGGTGAGAGTCTCTCAAAATTTGCCCACATCTGGTCATGTTCAATGGGCAAGTTCATGGCCTCCTGGGAGTAGGGCAAATTTAGAACATCATCAACACCCTGGTTTACAGCCTCATGTAGTCATCTTTTCCAAAGCCCTCAGAGAAGACCTGTCTCAAATTGCTACACCTTGTGCACTGCTTTTTCACCCTGGAGGAAAATTTTTCTTCACTTTGCTTTTTTTCATCCCTTTCAGGTCTGTCCTGGAACTGTCTGAATTTCTTTGTGACAGCACTGAGTAAAATGGGATCCCCATCTGCCTCCTTGTCATCACCAAACACTGGCAGCAGGTGACAGAGATAAAAGGGTGGGGGTTGTCATCCCCTCTCCAGCTTCACTAAAACTGGTTTCACCCTGAAGAGAGGCCCAGGAGCAAGTCTTGGGTGATATAAAGAAGACCAGGATTAGTATGGTAACAGGTCCCAGTATCCCACTCTGTACTCACCTCCCAGGACTGACTCATGTTTCGGTACCGCACTTGGTATTCCCGCTCCCCATTCAAATAGTGAGAGGAAATATTCAGGCTCCATGTTAAGTTGGAGGTGTTTTCAGTTATGTTAACCAGATGAAGATTTTCTGGAGGCCTCAGCTTTACTGGAAAGAGAGAAGGAGCAGGCCTGATATCTCCACTCTGTCCATAGCAGGACTGCACACCAAGCCCCATGGCAGCAAGGCTGGTGTCTTGGCTGTGCTCACAGACTCTAGCAAGCTACAGCCACATGAGAGAGTTCATGAATTCTCCCTCTCTGTTCCTCCTTTTCCCCCACTGTCACTAACTGCAAAAGGCCTATTGCCTCTAGGCTATGTTAAAGGCAGCTCCTCCTGTGAGCCTGTGAAAGTGGCCCCTGCAGTCAGTGCAATCAACCCATGGGGCCAAGCATCCTGTCTTGTATGGGTGATCTGCATGGAAACTGTATGGATAGGAGACAGTTACTTCCCAGATGCTCTTTCAGAGAGCTACAGCCACAGAGATGGAGTTACATGGACTGTCTAGGCTGATTCTTCCTGATGCTTGACTCCAGCCATGCCTTCTTATGCCTCGTCTCGCAGCAGCTCTATTGGACATCTCCTTGAGACAGGTAAACTCACATATCCAGCAAAAAAATGTCCCAGGTAGATGTTTTGCTTTTGGATTAGTGAGGGGAATCCTTTCAGCAAAGACTGGTGCGTGCCAAAGCTGGCTTAAAGGAGGGTGGAAGCATACACCTAGTAGGAGGGCAAAGGAAGAGCTGCAAGACTCCTTCTTGCAAAACAGTTTTTGGAAGGGGAGCTGAGCTGCCATTGCCTGTTTGAAGCAGAACTTCTAGGGCAAAGCACTCTCATTTAACACTGTCCCAGACACAGGACAGGACAGGATGGGATTGGCATGAATCTACATCATAAAGGTGCAAGTGGCAGAAGTCAATGTGTTCCACCTGTGCTCATTGTAGCAGGGGACAAGCAAAAGACAGAAGCCCAAAATCAGCTATGGGTATTGCATAGGGGTGGATGGGGAAGAGAAATTAACCACCCTTTCATGAGGAAGCTTCAGAGACTGGAAGACAGATAAGTACTCACTATTTGCAAGGGGACTGAAATTTTCTATTCTCGCAGGTATAGACTTATTCTCTCCAATCTGGCAATGGACAGACATGGCAAGACGGTCTGACCTGGTGAAGCATTGAGTCTGCAAGGAAAATTAACCACTAGTGACAATGAAGCCTCATGAATATGCATTCAAATTTCAAAGCGTTGCCTGTGTATAAGATGTTTAGGAATATTGGACAATAAATATGGAAGATATTTGTGGCTGAAAGGCATAAATCTCAGTGGTGAACGAGGAACCAAAGATTTATACTTTATGTAAGATTTATACTATACGTGGTTGGATTTTTTTTGTGTACTGCAAGAAGGACACAAAGTAGTGTGATATGCCAGTTTGCTAAGATTCCTGTATGTGCTGACTAAGCAGGAAAAAAGTTACTCTCTATGAGTGACATTTATTGAGAAAAATTATTTTTACTAAATCATTTTATGTTCACTGGTAAGATTGAAACCACTTTAGCATTAAATGTTACACTTGAAATGCAATGATACTGAAGGACCACGTGCATCATACACTATTGAATAAGCAATAGGGAAATTAGCTTGATTAGAAAGAAAAAATTTTGGAACTATTTACCAACCCTGCAATTTGTCTTTGCGCATGATATGCAAATGTAAGAAAGCTTATCTGTCGTTAGAACTGGTTGTGGCTTTAACAATAAGGAGAATTAGCTCATATTTGGGTGGGCATTTTCTGAAATCACAGGGACTGCAGTAACTGGGTATGACTGAAGGAAGTACATAATGAGTCTAAAATAAGATTGATCCAAATAAAGAATAATACTTAGAAGGTTGGCATCACCATTAGCTCTAGTGATGTGTTCTGTTGCATCTTGCATTTGACACATCTAACCAGACTTCACAGTAGTTAATAATCTGGAAAATGATATTGACTTCTTCAAGGAAAATGAGATCAAGAGAGGACTTCAGAGCTGGTGGTGATGTCCTCCCTCCTCAGAGGAATGGGTTAGGGCCAAACCCAGCTAATAGAGACATGGGATACTGCATATGATCTGTCTGTCCTGCACCTTTTCTGCATAGTCAGGACAGCATGGCCCAGCTAACAATGAAGCCAATCCCTCTTGTAGTGGAACCCACAGGAGCAATGCATGTCAACAATACACAGCACCAAGCCCACCTCCAGAACTATAGTCAGGGATTAGGTGTGGGCTTTTTATACTGCTCCTGAATGTCACACTCCTTATACACCCAAAACACACATACAAATCTTTTCTACCTTGTCATTAGCTAGGCCATCCCAGATGAATTACTCACATTATTGTCTTGGCTGAAGGTCTTGATGCAACTCCTCAGTCCTCTCTTGTGTTCTGCCTTGAGTAATTCACAGTCCTTCTTGTTTTTTCCGGGTAAGTGAGATGACATGAGACTCAAGGTAGAGAACAACAATGAGCTAGGAAGGTTGTTTTGTATTTAGTCAAACATTATGTAACACTAAAGGGCTCTCAAAGCATTTTGCATCCTCATGTATTTGCTCAACAGGTTGCAGCAAAGATTTAATCCTACTTGCTCTCCCCACTGCACCACTCAAACAAATTTTATGTACTGGTACATGGAGAGTCAGTGCATTCCAGTTATTTCAGGCCAAAGACAACAGCAGATTTCCAGTTTCAAAGACTTTACAAAACCCTCTTCCTACCCTCTCTGCATCCTGTTGATATCAGAGGGCATGCAGAGCTGCCCACAACCGCACCCTGCAGCCCTGGAAGACAGGTGCCTTTTCCAGCCCCTCTAGGATTTACAGGTCTCCTTCAAACCACTGAAAGTCCTGTAGGACCTCAGATACTGAGTAACATGTACCTTCTGAACCTAGTCACATCCCAGTCAGTGAGGACTGTACATCACACATGGCAGCACCACACCATGACCTCTCTTCTGCTCTGACAAGCAGCTGGACAGCCTAAGCTGAGCTATGGCATGGGGGGGACAGGATGGGAGAGCATCTGTAGGGCTGCAGCTGAAGGGGTATCTGACTGAGGTCCCTGATTCAGCTGTAAGGTCAGATCAGGCCTGAAACTTGCTGAGAGTGGGGAGAGGTGTTGTCCTAGGGCCCCGGCCAAGGATGGCATAGTGACAAATCCAGCCCAAGTTTCAGCCCCAGCCTCTGTGATTCACACCCATGGAACAACATAAATGTTTTAGCTTTCTAGGTCCATGCACCAGGCCACAGGATACACTTGCCCATCTAACCCCATTGGAGGTGTCTCTATGACAGTCACAAGTAACCCACCCACTGTCAGAATCACACTGAGCCTCTCCTGATGACAGGCAGCCAGGGAAGTCCTGGGGTTGGTTGGTAAACCTCTTGACTAGAAATGTCTTATTAGGAAATGACACAGACTCAGCCAGCCTCCACTGAGGCACTGGCCACACACCTCCCCTCTGCTAGGAGGCATATGGGAGAGGAAAACATCATGAACTGAGAGAGATAAAAGGGAAGGGAAGGGGGATAGTATTTTTCTTCATTTGTTCTTACTCAGGCTGAAACATTGCAGTTGTTTCTGGCAATGGGCAAATGGCCTCTGTATAACTTCAAATCCACCCTTCTCCACCCCCATGTCTATACATCCTCCTTTTCCATTGAAAATGTCTTTCAGTCCAGAGGGTGGCTAACAAGACAAGGAAGAGGGATTTTCTTTTTTTTAAATGAAGCATGGATAGAGTCATGGAGCTCGAAGATGGGTTGTGCAAGACAGTTTGTGACTGTCAGATGGCAAACATTGAGCAGTGGCTGCCAGCATCTTAGCCCACATGGGTTAGAGACAGAGTACAAGACAAAGCACCTCAGATCTGTGACTTCACTACACCTGGCTTGGGACGGGATAGCCTACATTTTTGTTAAGTGGTATTGGCTTTCCTCAGCCTCTCCAATCACCTACCTGTCACAAAAACCTTGATTTGATAAAATCTCCAGCTGACACGGTGCTTCAATCAGGTCCCTGCCTGGGTCCCAGTCGCAGAAGAGAGCCGCCCGTGAGTCATACCAACAAGTTAGGCTGGAGGCACCTGCCAGCAGAGAAGAGATGGACAGCAATGTGGTTCAGTTAGCTTGGCATTAGTTAGTTAGCCATCACCCTGAAAAATTCTGCCCCATCCCAAACTACAAACTGACTCCTCTGCTGGATAACTCCAACAAAAAAGAAAGGCAGAGCCACTCACTTCTCTATGTCCTTGGAGGCTGATGTGCTCATAAGAGACCTGTGACTCTTGCAGCCTCCTCTGGCTGTATGTTACAACAAGAACATTGCACAGCAACATACCATGGCACACACATGCCTCCGGCTGACTCCCCTCCCTGCCCACCCAGCTGGCACAGGTCAAAGAAATTGCTTCTTACCTTGTGCTGAGTCTGATGCCCACAAGGGATGCATGAGGCTGAACAGGCAGAGGTGAGACAGAAGCAGCAATGAGGGCTTCATCTGTACTGGTGACACACTGAAAGAGAGAAGACACCCCCACAACATAGTTCAGCAGTGTAAGTAAGGAAGATGTCAAGAAGTCATCTCACAGAAGGCATCCACTGTCCTGGGGCAGGGCTCAAAGCCACTACCAGTCTTCTAGGCTCAGAAACCCATATCCCTTCCACTCTGGAGTCTGTGCTCTTCCCTCAGCACCTCACTGTTTTCCAGTCTTGGGTACTTTTCTCAGCAGTGAAACTGTTCACAGGGCAGCACAGATAGGCTGGTTGCAGGAATCGCGCCTTCTGAAAACGCGTGAGTGAGTGCACAGCAGTCCGTGTGTGTTGTTTCAGGCTGCTTGCTGACTCAGGTAGAGAGTGCTGCCTTGGTTGCGCATGTATTGTGCTTTGAAGAGCTTCTTTTTTTGGTAAGCCCTAAGGCTGAAATAACTAGGTGCTTGCTGAGTAAGAGGGGTCTCTGAATGTAACAGACAAAAGTTAGTTGCAGAGCCCATGGCTTAGGAGGCAGATTTTGAACAGCATGTTTGGACCAGGGGGGAAATCAGAGTTTTCCAGGTTCTAGAAATTCAAGGCTTTACCATATCAAAAATATTACATAGTCATACACAAACTACGTACCATCTGAGTAGACCTTGCTTTGCCTTGGAAGGAGTCGTGCTTTCAGGCATATCAGAAAATCTGGGCTTTGTAATAAGGAAACTCTGCAGCACCCCTCATGCACCCCTGGCACCCAGGAAGCCTCACTGTCATACAAAGCCTGTACAGTCACGCTCCGTATTAGACAGACTGGTACGGACTTCTCTCTCTCTCTCTCTCTCCCCATCCACCTGGACACCTGTCTCTTGAGATCTGCCTCTGCCCACAGGAGAAGGAACTACCCTCACCTCACACCAACCCTGGAGCCCAGGCAGACCTGAGCAAAACAAGCTGGAGTCCCACTAGACCTTGCTGGGACTGCCAGAGGAGCGGGAAGAGAGGGTTTATAAATACCAATTCCCATTGTGATAAAAGATTAGGTTCAGAGGAAGAAAAACCTGATGATGATACATGAGCAGACAAAGTGAAGAGAAAGAGAGAGAAAGCTGGTGGTGTGGTTGTGAGATGTGGGGTATGATTTGAGAAGATTGCGGACAGACAGGGAGATAAATACGTGTTCAGCCCTCCCCAACAGCAAGATTCAGTTTGTCAGACTGAAACTCCTTCTAAGATGCTTTTCAGATCAGCCACCCCCATGTGGGAGAGAGCTGGCATTGCCCCCTTTACCTTCCAGTTCTAGTCACCAAGTGGTCCAGATGAAGGAAGTCACCGGGGTCGTGATGTTGGATGGAATCAGATGTTGAATGTCAATGGGAACGGCGAGTGCAAAAAGGGAGAGACATGAAGGCAGATATCCGAGCTCAGTGTATGTCCGTAAGAGGAGAGGTACCTCCAGCCCAACAGTTCTACTCCAGAGTTCTTCCTCTCATATGTGCATGGTCTCTCTCTGTCTTCTCCCTCTCACCTTTGCACAGGAAGCTGCCGCTTGCTTGCCTTGTCAGACTGAGACAAGGCCCTGAAGTATCGAAAAGGCTAGCGAGGCCAAGAATAAAAAGCCCCAAACCACGTCCTACTTCCTGCTGGTAAAGCAATAGGTGCAGAAACAAGGGTGGAGGGGTCAGGTGTTAGCTTGCAGTGCTCAGATATACTGGGACCAGTTTCAAACCATTGCTGTGAGGCAAAAGAGTGAGTGGAAAAGACTTATCCTCTTGAGACACTGGCAAGTGACCCATAGCTTCCTCTTTCAGACACCCAAACTGATCACTCATATTGCTTTCAGGGTCTGCACAAGTTTACAGATTGCTTTGAAACTGGGAACAGGAGTCTGTATAGGGTAGAAATACCACAGACCACTTTGTGAAAAATAATCTGAGTTGCTGACCTGAGCAATACAGAATGAAACCAAATTCCACATCAGTGTCCCAGTTTCAGAGGATCCATCCTGGGTCAGAGCAGGAGTGGAATGAGGGCAGTGCTGACAAAGATTGAAACACACCCTCACACTTGCAGATGGTGTGACACCACAAGAACACCCATCCCACGGCCTCCCTACCCAGCCAAGCACCCCACTCTCTCCAGAGAAGGAAGAATCAACCCCTCCCACCTGAGACTTGCAGCTAGTCCAGATAGGCAACACTGCCCTGCAGTAGCCCCAGTGCCTGTTTGGCATGGCTTGTCCGTTCAGTAGACCAGACAAGGATGCAAAAAATATTTTCCACCTTCCAAAGCTTCATGTGCCCTCACCTTTGCAGAAAGACAACCCCTTACTTTGCTTTCTTATCCAAAGCTGAGACAGACACACAAATGCAAATCTACAGTCTGATAGCTACCTCATTCAAGGATAGATATGGACCTGCATGTGTCCCCACACCCCTCTCTTTTTTCCATACATGAATATGATTCTCTGAAGTGCAGCATATCACATTTCCTGTTTGATCTGGGCTGCATGATGATGGCCGCTGGTGTGGGGCCAGATGATGAGAATCTCCTCTTACATATACAGTGGTCACCACACTCTGTGCTCCTCATCTTTCTCTCCCAGGGCAGTTCAAGGCCCAAGCTCAGGTCTGGCAAGAAGGTTTGGCTGACCAGAAGTTGTAGGAGGCTAATCTCAAGTTTCCAGGAGGTTTCTTTTTGAGGACTCTATAAACCTGGAGGATGGAACCTCCTTTAACAACAAAGGGATCTTACATTCAGGTAGTGGAAAAAGGGTATGGGAGGAGGATGAGCTTTTAGCCACAAGAAACCCAACCCAGAGACTGAATCTCAGAAGATATCAGATCTCAAAAAGAAATAGCATTGGAGGAAAACAGTAATTTGAACACGTGGGCAGAGCCATTTTGCAGGAGGTTGCAATAGTGGATCCTCATGGCAATTTCTGGGGAAGCACTGCGATTAATTCAGCACCAAGCCCTCACTTAGCCAGCGGTATTGGAGCACAACACCTTTTTCTTCACCACATGCAACAAGGACTGAGAGTCTGAGAGATGTCATCTGGATTCTCTTGCTAGTCATCTGAAGACCCTTGTCGTGGCCAATCTTTGGGAAGACAACTAGGGAATCAGAACCAGTCAGCCTCGGTTGAAGAGGAGCAGGGGAAAGGATGGGCTGCGTACTCCCCTGCTCTGGTAATCACTGCCTGTGTGTGTTGAGCCTTGGAGGCTCTACCAGGGTGGAGCAGTAATGGCATAGATCATCAGGCCACAGCCCACCTTTCCCAGGAACTCTTAAAATGAATGCAGCTTTTCTGGCACAAAGTCCTAAGCTGAAACCATGAAGTCCTCTGTGAGTAAGTTCTTGGTATCACCATTGTTGCAGCTGCAAAGGAGCATTCATGTTAACCATAAATTTTCCTGTTTATCCTTCAGACTAGGGAAATCTGCAGCTTCCTTAAGACCATAGATAACTTTGGGAAACAAGAGCACAAAGCACCCACTTTTATTGCTCAGCTTATCAAGGAAAAAACTCCACTGATTTTTTTTTTAGTGTATAAGAATCAGATTAGGTTGGTTGTGCACTGTGGTACCTGAAATAGCAGAAGAGGAAAACTTACAATGTAGTTAGTTCTTATAGAAAATGAGGGGTTGCAGCAGTTGGAAACAAGGATTTATCTGGTCAGCCACTGGAGACTGGTTTTTTATGGATCCATGTCTCTATGATAGATGCTTATGCAGATTTTCTGCTATCTAGTAAGAACTGATGTCACACTGAAGACTTGCCCAATGAGGCTTCCAATGGAGAGCCAGAACTCCTCTATTCAGCCATCCTTGCTTAACAGTAGTAAGGGATATACCTCTTTTTCAAGGGCAACTGGAATTGATTGATTTTTCCAAAATTGTGAAGGGAGAAGGAATGGTCCAGTGGATCAGATAGCAGACAGCCAAATCCCAATGTGTGGAGACACAAACTGCCTCAACATATTTTCATTGGAAACACAGTTTACAAGGTACTAAAGCAACAACTCTGTGGCATAAATAATGGTATTAAGTCCAGACCCCATTTGGCACGGATAAATATGCTTACTGTCAGCACAGTTTTTGGACTTGATTGCCCAAGATGTTGTGCTACTGAGAATTTGGCACTTTTTATCTCCTTTACACCAATATTGTTAGGAATTGGGCCATTTGAAATTTGGCACTTTTAATCTCCTTTACACCAATATTGTTAGGAATTGGGCCATTTGAAATGTGAGAAGCCAAACAAAACCACACTATCAGCAACACATGTGAGGTGTTCTTGTTACTACCTTCCTGTCCCCATAATGGTGACTGAGATGGGGTGAACTCCGTAGTCAGCATTGTTGTTCAGTGTTAAAGTGGTAGGTAAAAGTGTGGTAATGGAGGTTTGGTTAAAGGTGTTGTTTGGGCCAGATCAGTGTTTCAGGGGCAATGTGAGTTTTAAAAATATTCAAGACTGAGGCATGTGCTTACGCACATTTTTTTACACACAATCTTGTTTTTTCCCCTCACAGAGAGGGGAGCAGTGCTGCTGAAACTGCTCGTTTTCAGTTGCGTGTCTATTGAGAGTCTGCACAAAATGGCAGAGGTGAAGACAAGAACAGAGACAGTGAAGAATCGTGAAGTGCAAAAGTATTGTGTGGTGTCAAACTACCCCACAATTCATCAATTCATCAGGTGTCATTAGGCTGGGCACATCCCTTCCCTTTGCTGGTTCTCAGCTGGAACCAGAGTGCCAGGCTAACTGGGGTGCCTTGCCTGTGGTTTGCAAACCACCCAGCTCACCAGGAGTGAGCTCAGTGAAGGGCTCAGTAGATCCATCCTGGTGTCCTGTCCACAGGGCCCTCTGAAGTGGAGCAGTGGAAAGGGTGCAGAACCAGCAGGAGGTGAAGGGATGAGGGCAGAGATGCCCTGATGGACACTAAAATTCACTTCCTGGCAGGATACACGGCGAAGATCTCTAGAAGCTCTGTTAGTTATTTTTGGTACTTTCCAAATAATGTTGTTTTAACTATAACCTTTACATTGAATTTCCTGCCAATCGTATATGCACGCTTCTCAAAACTCTGCCATTGTTCTACAGTTGCACTTATTTTCCCCTTTAATTGCGGTTCTACTCCGAAAAAAGTCTGTAAAAATGGCCTTGCAGGAAACCACTGTTTAGTGTATAAGTGAGCCCTTTATTGAATTTGTTCACATTACCAATCTAAAAGAGGCTTTGCTTTTTATCAAAATGGCAAGTTTGCTCCGACTTTTTTTCTCATGCTCCATCATCCCAAGGGATATTGCTGCTACAGGCTAAATGCTGCCCTCAGGTTAATCTCCATCACTGTGTTTAAGTGGAGAGGCATTTAAGTAATGGAGTTTAAGTTCTGGAATCAGGCACCACAACAAAGTAATGATGCTGGGCAGCAAGCACTAACCCTAACTATGCAGCGGATGATGTTCCTGCACTTCTTCCCTTTCAGCTTCTGCCCTACAGAGGGTGTCCTGATAGATCTGACTGAAAAAAGCAGTAGGCATCAAATATACAGATGAATACACAAAATGTTCAAAAGTAGGAATTCCCTAGCCCTGTAGGCTATAGAAGAACATGGACAAAAATGGTAGGAAGCTGAGGCATTCACAGTCACTCTCATTTGAGGCAAGTCTGGGGCCACAGGTGGGAGGCAGTGGAAGAGGTGTTCACTTTCACTCCTTGACAGTGATGGCCACAGGCCCAGAGAAGTGGGGAAACAAGGGTGGGAGGGAAAGCATGCAGTTTCACTCTTAGCTTGCCTGGCTGTGAAAATGCTGCTATGAACTCATGAGCAGGGGCATGAGACAGTCACGAGATGCCCCCGCCCAGGACCTGAGCCCTGACTCCTCATAATGTTTGGGTTGAACTAGACAGTGTCAGGACTTCGATCAGAGAGGCTGGAGCCCAGTAGCAGAGTCAAGCCTTAAGAAAGCTCTTAGGAGCCTCCCTGATGAATGCTTGTGGTGCCACAAGGGTTGCTCAGATCCAGAGTCCCTCCCTAGAGATACTCAGTGAAGACCTAGGCTGTCACCCTGAGGTTGTCACTCTGTGTCTCTCAATACCCTTAAGCATAGCAACATGAAGGCCAGTACCTACACTCTTGTCTGAGCCTGTGCATGTGGTGGATGAGGCACTGCAGGCATTTGAGCCACAGCAGTGTGGCGAGTGTTCTTTGTCAGCATAATTGTGGTGCCTGTGTATGCAGATGGTCTTATCCTGGTACACTTGCCATGGAAAACTCAGATGGCATAGGAAGGTGGCATACCCATGGAACTATCAATGTATATGTACAGCTCTCACATCCTCTCTGCATTTCAATTTCTGCAGCAGAGAGAGGGGCATAATGGACATCCTTCCATCTTCAGAAACAAATTCACAGAGCAGGCACCAGGTCTGCATCATAGGTGTCCATTGCCAGGGTCTGTAGGGCCATTATTGACTTCTAGTATTAAAACATGCCCATGCAAGTTCTTAGGGGTTCTCCTGGCATTGAATGTTGATGATGCATGGCTAGAGTGCCTACAGAACTTTCTCACAGACCTGTATTGAAGAGGGAGGGCCTGTGCAAGTTATATGTTGTACAGGAAGGTAGCACTGGACTCAGACAACAGCCTTACACCAAATCTATGACCAAGAAAGGTAATGAGCTGAATGCTGCCTGATTTGCTATTCAGCATCAGCGACTGCTTTCATCCTTGAGGGAAATCATTACCTTGTTACCTGAGCAGTCTTGAAGAGATAAAGCCCTGCTCTGTTTTTCAGCCTGCCAATGTGTTACATCTCTCTCTATTTAAAGTTAGAGGGTACAAATGCTTAACAAGCCTAATATGAAGCAATGATGGCTTCCAGACCTAATAAATTGAGAAAAATTCAGAGATTTATTGTACATTCAAAATTGCTTGGAGGCAAGACACAAAACTGTAAGGAGATTCTTGAGAATAAACCCTCAGGTACTTTGATTAGCGAGGCTTGGTCCCAATTTAATCACATTTCCCTTCCTTCTCTAGAGGAAAAAATCATTACAACCACCACTCCCATTCTGCTCAGAGCTCTCCTTGCTCCTCCGTTTTCTTCATCTCTTTGTCTGAGCAGTTTCTAGAAAGGGAGTTAATTAGACTGCTGATTTTGTTTTAAAATATGCTTGATGATGTCATGCTTACCCAAAGGCCAACTTCCTGCTCCCCCTTAAGCCCTTACAAGGGTTACTGATTTGTGACTGTGGCAATTATTAACTTTCATGTCATTAAAATGCTTGTACAGAAATTACTTGTTTGGAGACAGCTTCCTCTCTCCTTACAGCTCGCTGCTCAGGAATTGCATTCCTGTCTCTCCCCTGGGATCAGACAGGAGAGCCATTTTTCCCCTGCTCTGTGGTTTCCCAGGTTCAGCTCTCCCCCCATTTGCCCTCTAGTGTCGCTGCTCCCACCTTGGGAGGCAGAAGGTATGATGATAAAGGCACAATCTGTGTGCCTGGTTGTAAGGAGTGGAAGGGAAGGGTGATGTTCAGATCCATCACCTGACCCAAAGACTTGAGGTCACTTCAAGGTGATGTACCACCTTGCGAAACAGGTCAACCCAAGGGGCTCCTCAACCCTCTCGAGAGACCATCTCTCAAAGGTTTCAGCTGTGGGCTTGCTCCTCTAAGGACTTTTCCTCCTAGGGAGTCTACTCTGAGGTGAACTACCTGTATCACAGTGGCTCTGCAGCTTGATGAGGCTTTTGGATATGGCTGCACACAAGTGAAAAGCCCATTTTTTTGACTATAGGTAGGCAAGACTGCTTGTTAGTGGAGATTACTGGCCAGGTCCTGGTGAACACTGCAAAACCACTACTTGAAAAAAAAAAAACCAAGCAGTGTGGACATTACTATTTTCACCACTATGGTCTCTGAGGAGCCCGTAGTTTCTCCTTTAGAGATGCAACACAGAGCCCTGTACATGTGGTACTTGTCAGGTTCGTTGCCATAGCACAAAGTGCAAGCCACATCTCCCCACATCTGCTCCATTGGCTGTGCCTGTATTTAGGAAATGGGATGTAGAGGTCTCAGGGGAAACGGGACTTGGTTCCCTGGTAGAAAGACTTGCAGGGTGTCACTTTCCCCCTCTTCTCTTCCTGGCTGACATGCATGGGCAGAAGGGGAATCTCCTTTTGAATATCACCATTCCCTGCTGCTCCAGTACCTCACACCGAAGAGGCAGGAAATGGCACAGAGCATTGAAGAAGTTGATAATTTCATCCTCCCTCTCCCTGCAGCTCTAAAGAGCAATTGCAGCCATCACAGGGATGGGAAGGCTATTTTGGGCAGGTTGCTGCGCCCCACAGTTGGGAGCAGACTGCGGGGAAGGTCCATGGAGGCACTGCCCTCTGCTTGCACCTGTGCACACATTTGTGCACACAAACACATACACACAGTTGGGACAAGTGGGGAAGCACAGAGGGCATCAAGCACTTGGCTCCACTCAAATGCTTACCCTGGAAACTGGCCAAGGACAATATGTGTCTGCAGGCAGCAGGGTCCTTTCCCTTAGCCATGGTCTCAGGTGAGACTTCATTCTAATAGGAAACATGCACTGTTGCTTTTATGTTTCAAGGATGAGGGTGTCACTACACTTCCCCAGTGCTGACCTTCTCTGCACCCCAAGAGAAAGGATCCCCCTCTTTCTTCCTACTCTCCCAACCCTCTTTGCAGGCAGCAGGTTCCTTCATTAGAGATGCTCAGTGTTCAGAGGGAAAGCTGCTGATGAAAAGGACCGGTTAGGGCTTTTTTCCCTGCGGTCTTGGAATTTATGCTGGCAGCCTGGTTCAGTCTCTCTCCCTCCTCCCCTCCTCCCCTGCCTCAGCCCCCGTGATGGGGGAGGGAAGAGCGTGGGTGGTGGAAGGAGTTGTGGTCCCCAGATGTGTGAATTGTTGCTGAGTAGAAATAACACACCACGGACAAACAGAGCAGCTCAGCTGAGAGCCATCGCTTTGGGCTTGCACCACTGACCTTTTCCTTTCGCCCTTCTCAGTCCTCACCTGACCCTCCCCCTGCTTCCCCTGCACTTTGCACAGTGCTTCGAAATGGTGAGGAGAGCTGGCACAAGAATGTAAGGGGGGGAGGGAGTAAAATAAAAAAAAAAGCTCTGCAGCAAAGAGAAAGCTATGCATTGATCCTCTCTCCATTTCCTCAGGGCTCAGGTTGCCATCCTGCAGGACAAGAGAGTTGTGGTCTGAGCCAATGCACCACTGTCCCTGTCTGGGCTAGCTATTGAAATGAAGGCACAGCTGTTCTGCCTCCACAACTGGCACGTTTGGTATGAGGGAGGAGAAGCAAGCCTGTCTGAGGGTCAGGGGAGTGCTTCAGTCTCTGGTGTATCACAAACAAATGGAATTACAAAAAAACATTTTAAAGCCTTGAGGGACCAAGACTGAAAATGTGGTACAGCTGTAAAAACCTGCATAAGTATTTTTGAGTCAAACAATGCCACCAGCATACCACATGGAGAGAAAGTGGTAGTTGGGGCAAAGCAAGGGCTTGGGAGGTGTTTTGGGCTGTGTGCGGAATGGTAATCCTGTGGGCCCTAAAGATCTGCTGAATTGCTGGCTGTGACTGAAGGTGACAGGACTTGGTTGCCTGGGACATGTGATCTAGTGATCTGCCCCACCCCACTACTTCAGAGGAAGAACTGAGGACATGTGAGGAAAAAAAAAAGTGTCTGTAGGAGTGAATGTGAGAATGCCATGAGCCCAGGAAAGCATGTGTGAGGCAAACGAGAATGCAGTGACCATCAGGCACCTCACAGAAGATGCTTGGTCCAGGTGTTGCTCTAGGACATCATTGTGTCAAACACCTGAAAGGTGGTCAGGGCTTCAGAGCAGGGGACCAGAACAGTGAAAATGGTGCCTGGAGGATGAAGGTCAGTCTGATAGGAGACCTATTGTCCTCCTTCCTCTATCATGGACCTTTTCTTCCTCTGGCTACTTTGAAACCACAAAGCAGCTCCCCCCTCAGAGGTGCACTGCAGTTCACACTGTCTGGGTTCCCCAGTCGTGCAGGCACCTCAGCAGCTCTGAGACTGATGCAGGTCAGCCCTCAGTTCTCCATCCTCACCCACACTGGCACAGGTGCAAGTATTTTAAAATGAATCAAGAAAGAACCCATCCTCCTGCCTCCCACTCACCCAGGGCTGGATTTCCAGCCACCCCAGGTGGATGGGGAGTTCCCTACTCCTTAGCTTCTCCAAGCCAAAAGCTCTCCATCCTTCTTCCTTCCATTTTAACTGTTGCAAACCGAGGGCGGGACAGGTGTGAGACTTTGCAATAGTTCCCAAGTCATTTGTGAGTTAAGGGACAAAAACTCAAGAGATGGAACAGTCTGTGGATTGAGAAACTGTCAGAAGCTTTTGATTTAAACCTTCTACCCTGGCATGCAACTGTGGTATAACTGCAGGTCGAGAGATCACAGAAAGCTTGTGGGTGAAGGATAAAGCATATCATTAGATGAGGGAGCTGTGCTTGTACCAAAGAGGCCTGGAACCTCAGCCCCTCTCTGCCCACCTCCTGATAGCATCTTCAGAGCGAGCCAGGCTTGCAAAGGGCAACAGTTTCCGTCGGCAGGAAGGTGAGAAATGTCCATCTGGAGCTGGTATGTGAGTATACATGTGTGGGTGTCATAGCAGAGTGTGCGCTGAGCTGGCCTCTGAAGCCTGGCATGGCTGGGCAAAGGCCTGTTTTCTCAGTGTGGTCAGAAAAGGGCCCTGCCACACTAGGCAGTGGAGCAGTTGCTGTCAGCCTTGCAGCTGTGCTGCATCACCCATGCAGCAGGGTCCACTTCCTGCCCTATGGCATCTCCCAGCCAGCAATGGGAAAGTGAGTTCGAGAAAAAGGAGTTCTGGGGCAGGTTGAACACACTGCTGGCATCTGGCTTCAATGTGCCAGATGGAGGGAGGCAGTGGGTCTGATTGTGGCACTGGGTGATGCGGCTGGGGTGTTGCATCACCCCTTCTCCCTCCCTGGACTCTGGGAGATAAACAAGGCTGAGTTGTAAGTGAAGCAGGTTGTCTAGGTGGTTTGGGAGAGGAGGAGGGACACCAGGCTGGGGCAGAGGGGAAACCTGCTATGATACAGTGTGGCAGCCCCCTGAATAGTGAACTGATGTGAGGCAAATCTTGCGCTATTGCTGGCAGCTGGTGCAAGGCCTAAGGGGCTGCCAGAGATGCTTCCCATGACTGCACTTCCTATGCTGTGTCCCTGCTCTCCCTGGTGCTTTGCATGCAGGCACATTCACCTGTGCCCATCTGAGTGCCCCCAGCAGGGTCAAATATCTCCTTTTATATTCCTTTTCTTGCCCTGTTTCTCTTTTCCCCTTTCCCACAGCTATCACAGGGCAAGGAGCTATTCAGCTTCTCCTGAGTTTTCCCTGACATGTGCTTTCTTCCTGAGAGACAGCACCATATATGGTCTTTCACCTCCTCTCTCCCACTCCCCTCTTTTTGTACCTGCAAGACCACAAACCTGCGGGAAGCCCGTTTAAAGGGCCAGGCCTGTGGCAGATACCTTGAACAAGCCTGAGATGCAGCCACAGAGCCCCTTGCAGCAGAGTTTGGATCAGTCTTTCAGGGGAAAAGAGAGGCACAACTACAGAGGTAGTGCTATAGCTGCACACCCCAGGGCACACTTGCTTTGCCCAGGAGAGAGATACTAGCTGTCACCAACCCCTGAATCACATTCCCCAGGGCAGATCCATTGCATGGAAAAGAACACATACTTGTGGTGAATGAAGTGGCCTTCAGGGCATGGGTGCACTCACTGGCAGGGCAGCAGGGCTGGTCTGACCCAGTCTAGACCTTGTTCCTTGTACGGCATTACAGGGTCCACCTTGCCTGAGCTGAGCCTGACCTACAGTTCTGACTCCTCAGTCAGGCATCTGTGGTGTGATGGGTGGCACCAGCTACAGACCCTGCCTGTCACCATGCATCTAAGCCCCAATGGATTTGGCTGAAGAGACTCTTCAGGTGGCAAGCTGCAGGATTGAATCACAGAAAACTTTTCTTGAAGGTCTGGCTACACATTTCCGGTCCCCCCTCCTCTCTCACTCTTCACCTTTTGTAAGCGTGACAAAATCACCTCCAATCTAACATCATCTCAGCTCAAGGGGCTAGGAACATGCACAAACACAACCACTGCACTTCCTGAGAACACGTTTCTATCTGCTTCCTCAGAAATAAATAAAAAATGGGAAGAAGGCTGGGCTCTGACATGAGAGAGTATTGCATTTGCTAGGATATATATAGCCCTAACTTTGGGCCTGACACAGGACCAAAGATGCCTGTAAGGATGCATATGATTATGTTTTCTACCTCTTGCCAAATGAAGTGCCTGGTACACATCAAACCACAGGAGAAGCTGTGTAAAGACAAATTAAACTCAAAACAGAATGGCCTATACAGGCACCTTGTTGTATTTTCATGTCTATTCTTCCACCTCAGCAGGAGACCTCTCAGTCCAAAGATGATAAAGAAAATCCCATGTACCTCTTTGACTTCCATTGAGACTTCCAAAAGGTATCTCCCTGTCCTTAGGATTCTAATCCTTCTAGATTGTCCACTCAAGCTTCCAAGACTCCACTCCCTGCTCATGTCTCCCTTTTCCCCCCAACTTTATGGGCAATTACTACTTGCCTTTCCACCTCTGACCTGAACCTAAAGCCTTTCTCATCACACACAGGTCTTCCAAATATGCATGTCCAGCTTAACTCTGGAAATCCTACTCACCCCAGTGTTAGGAAGCACAAGTGTTCAATCAACAGTTTAATGTCCCTCTTATGTCTGTACTTTCTGGCCTTTACCTCTTGGCAGAGACAAAAGAAATGCCACAGGGAAAACAGAAAACACACATGCTTCCTAAGTACTTGATAGAAGGACGTACTAAAAAAATCACAAGATAAAGGGTCTGATCTCCCTTAAGAGAACTCCCACAGTAGCCCAGCCTTCTTCAATATAATTAAGTACTTGAAGCCTACTCCTATAACCCATTGTATTGTCTTGGGTTTCTTGTAATTTCCAAAGACTCCTTCTTTGAATTTGCTTAAAGTTTTCCCAGAAAAGAGGAGAGGGTTGTCATAATTAGAAGTGTTCAAGCAGTAAATATCTTCAAGGTAATGGTTCTTCATAAAGGAAACAGACACAAGACTGCCAAGGATTACCCAGGGAAGTTTCAGAGCTGAGTTAGACTTTGTACCTCTCTCTTTTGGGTCCACATCTTTTCCATCACACCATTCAGCAATAACCAGTGCTAGAAGGAATGGGTTAGGAGAGAAAAACAGATTTAAGTGCAAAACAACCAAGGAAAAAAGTTTAATACCATTGAAAAAAATATATACAAAAGTTCTTGTAGTTTTTTTGGGGTTGTAATATAAAGCACCATTAATTCCAGAGTACATCACAACTCAGCCTAATACACCTTCCAGAAAGCACCCAATACTCCTGAAATCTGATTTAGCACCAAGGGAATGTTGTCTTATTTAGCACCAAGAAGCCCGTTAAACACACCCTTTGGTCCCCCTGCCCTCCTCTCTCATGTGCCTCAGGCACCATCTGGCTGCTCATGGGTAGCACATGAGACCTGTTACCAGCATTCAATCACTAAATAGAAAAAGGAGGAAGAATGAAGTTTGTTTCTGGAGATATTCAGTGTTAGAGAGACTTTCTTTGCTTCAGGGAGGCGTGGGGCTCAATACACTGTAAAGAGACAATATCTCATTTGCAGCCTGTTGAGGAAGAGAGAAAGAAATTTGGTCCTGAGCATCACTGCTAGCATGCTGCTTCCTCTGTGCTGTCTGAAATCCTCTCTCTGAGCAATTTCACACACTTGACCTGCTAAGGGAGGGGAAGAAACTCACAGTCTCCCTTAGTTCCCATGATCCCATCATCAATGTTTCTCTGTGAAAAAAACAGGTTTGCCTCAGAGAAACCTTGTTTTTATACCCATTGCCTCATTGACAGTGGTGGGTAGGATCCACAGCAGAAAGTTCCTGAAACTCGTTACAGTCTGTACAGCTTCCTTAGCAAAGAAGGGAGGGTAAGTAAACAGGACAAGAGAGAAAATGTCCTGCAATTTTCTCAAGTTCATTTTTAATATTTGGCCTGGGTCCCTGTTGCTTTGCCATCTCCAGCTGAGTGTACCAGACCTAGTCCTGTATAATGATGCACATCTCCTATGGGAGAGCTCTGGTAGTCCCAGGTGCTATAGGCAAAGATTGTGGTTAATCAAGAGACTGTAGAAGCTAGGTAACTCAGAAGATTTCATTATCAGTGATGGGCAGAAGAGAAATACAGTTTCTCCTGCTTGTCCTGCCCTGATACTCAAAAAAGAGACAACTCTTGGGAGTTTATGGAAGCATTACAACATGTGGAAGTAGGTTTCCTAAAGTGCTGAGCCAGCCTCACCTGCTCCCAACAAGACTGTAGCATATCCCACAGAGGGATGCAAGTGAGAGCAGTGTGAGATGAGTATAAATAGTAATAGAAAACCCAACCACTGACATTCCTTTCTCACTGCAACATCTCCAACCTGACAAGAAGAGCGAGGGTTTGTTTTAGTCACATGCTTTTCTAAGTTGCTCTGATGAGATTGCCAGAAAAGGGCACAGAGTGTAAGGCAGGGAAGCTTTTAACCCTGGGGTGAGGTGCTGTAGTCTCACCTCTATCTCTTTTCCATCACAGAGGCAAAGAGGTGGCAGCCTATCCAGGTTTGGAATTGACTTAACTGCAATTGCCCCTCCAGTCTCAAGCTCAGGTCCTGAAACAGCAGTCCTTGAATACCAGTGTGGGAGAACCACCTTCAGGAGGACAATGAAATGGCACCTCTGCCAAAGAAGAGAGTAGATTCGAGTTCACTATCTAGACTAGCTTTCCACAGCTGGGGAGCCAAGACCGAGTAGCACACCAGGGGAGGTGTGGGAGGGAGGTTTTCGAGGGTTGTCTCTCTCTCTCTCTCTTTCTCTCTCCTTCTTTATTTGTGACCTGTAGTGGTAACGGAATGGTGCGCTCTACTGATTCAACAGCAGATGTGCATGAATGGTCTGGCCAAGTGTCTGGCCCTTTATCTCTTCAAAGAGCTAGAGCTGGCACAGAGGAGGACAATCCCATCAGGCCTAGGTTTGACAGCCAACCTGGACTCTGTGACACAGAAGGGTGTCTAAGGATAGCCAGTGACACACTTCAGAAGGCCAACAGTTCCCTTTTTGGAAAGACACTATCCTCTCTTACCAGTCCTACAACTTTCTTGTGCTACAGGAGACCATCAGACCCCAGTCTGCTCTCCGGACTACAGGTGTCAGATGTGACATTAAGACCATGTTTCAGGCTGCAAAACTGATATGTCTAGTTGGGAAAGAGAGGAGCCAAGATGTACATGGGCAGTGGGGACTTTCTAGACCTTTCTACAGGAGTCCTTTGTGAATGAAGCCTCAAAGAGGGACACATCCCCAGGAGCAGCATTTTAGCTTTCTTCTTGCTCTAGGACTCCAAATTCCAGAGGCAACTTGCTGGCAGATTGGGAAGAAGCCAATAACCTAAGCTGGTTTAGGAGGTGAGGTGTCAGAGATGGCAGTGTCACGATGTAAGTGGACAGACACAAGAGGGCATGAGGTGGGAGCTGGTGTGGTAAGTTTCACACTCAGTGCCTGAGACTTGACAGGCCCATTTCCAAGTGATTTGCAGTGTTTGTGGGCAGTAAAGAGAGAGAGAGAGAGAGAAAAAGAGAGAGAGAGAGAGAAGGAAAAGGCCAAAGAGGCCCCAAGGAAGAGGAGAGGCAGTTATTCAAGACTAGGCTTGACCAAGTACCCACTAAAGGTGATGTACACATCAACATCATCACTGTAAATGGCATTCTCCCGCTCCCGCTTGTAGAGCCTCACCCAGATCTCATCATTTTCCTGAAGCTCTAGCATGAGGCTCTGGCTTTGCATGATGCTGCGGTCACTGGGTTGGGCATACAAGATGACTGCCTCTTCTTCATTGTGCATGATGTGCATGTAGGTCTCCTTGAAGTTCCAGGTGTGGACATTGAGGCTGAAATAGTAAAGTCCACCCACTGAGCAGTAGAATTTGCCATTGAACATGTCAAAGTGGCTGTAGAGGTTGACAAAGACGGTGTCGAAGATCAGGACCTGGAAGCCCTCACTGCTGTGCAGAGCTTTCTTGCGACCGACGGAGAATGCAGCGTACTGATGCTTGCAGGGGTCTCCCGCTGTGCCCATCTGTCCTTTACTGCCTTTCTGGCCCTGGGCACCCCGCTCACCTCGTGGTCCTTCTTTGCCCCATTTCCCTGGCATTCCAGGCTCTCCCCGGTCTCCTTTCTCTCCTACAAGAGGAAGCAGAGGACACAATTCCTGTGTGATACCAGAAGGAGATGTGGAAGTGGTGGTGAGAAAGCCTAATGAGGAGGCAGAGAACTGCACAAGAATGGGGCAATGCCAGAAGAAGGAACACTCCTGAGGGTCATGATATCATTGCTCTTCATGGGAAAGCAGCTAGCAGAGCTCTGGGTGTGACTGGAGTCTCTTCTCTTACGAGTCTCCTGCCCATCAAAGTGATATGGCCCTGCTGAAGGCACCAGGACCCGTCCCTAGGAGACTTCAGCCTGAGAGGGAGCTCAGCAGTGCAAAATACTACTGAGGCTCTTGACCTCTTCTTCCTCCCCCACACTCCTTTACCGCCATCACAGATCCTACCCTCATACCCACCTCTCCTATGACCTAATTATCCACGTAAGATGCACACTTCTTTCTGTAGGCTGGAGAAGGAAAAGAAATGTTAACCCCTGTGGGGAAATATGACTAGAGAGGGACAGTGAGGTGGGTCAGAGGGAAAAGATCCAAGCTGGACTAGGCAGATAGAGCAGTGCAAGTTAGAGGGCTGGTACTTCGACAATACTGGCATGCTTAAGGCATCCTATATAATTAATATTGCAGCTCTACCCTGGGGTGTGTGCACTGCCTGTCACACACTCTGCCCCGCACACCCTTCTGATTGTTGACAGATTGCAGCTGTTTCCAGGCTGGGCAGTTAACCCAGAGGAACCACAGAGCTACAAGGAGTGAGTGGAGCAGCATCCAGCTGGGAACAGACTTTTGCCCGCAGCAAAGGCTAAAAGGGGAGCCCTGAAGGGAGGAGCTGATCTAAAATAGAGAGCCTTTTCCCGTTAGCCAAGCCAGCCATAGCAGGGTGGAATGAGCTGGGGGTCACTGCCAGTTTAGCCTGGAGGTGCTTGCAAATAGCTGCTGCCTCCCTTTGCCCTCCTCCATGTGACCCATGGATCTGGAGAAGGTTTCCCCACAACCTCTCTGAGTGAGGGATATGCACCGACTTCCTTCCCCCCAGACTACTCCTCATAACAGCACAAAACATCTAAACCCTGGGCACGTATCCTCAAGGATGGCACCTGGCAGCCTGTTAGCATAACCAGCATGCCAGCAATCCAGCTGTCACCTCCAGTACAGTGCTGTCAGCCCCTGAGCAGGCCTTGGCATCCTGAGGCCAAAATGGGCACTTACCCTTCAGTATGGTGATGTTGATATAGGGACGGACCTCTGGCATTGGGTAGGGAAAGTGGTGGTGGCTGGGAGGGAGTGGTCGGGCATCTGTGGAAGAGTCCAGTGGGTCACAACAGCGCTTGCAAGCACCAGGGGCTGGTTCTTTGAGATTGGGTTCATCAGTGGGTGCCCCAAACACAACAACAGGGAGAAGAAGGAAGGTCAGGGATGTGCGCAGGTAAATTATGTCCATGGTGACCTAGGAAGATATGAGGAAGTGCCAGAGTGACATATAAGAAGGGGAGGACACAAGGGATGGAACAGAGGTTACCACAAAACATCTTTCTGTGGTTGGAGCCAGTGGTGGGATGAAACAGCATTGTCCTGTGGAGGGAGTTTACATGCTTGTAGTGCCTGGATGTTCAAGGCTGCAATCTGAGCAGAAACCACATGGCCCAAGAGGATGCTCCACGCCCTTCTGCCTAGGCCAGTGGAGATTAGGTGCTGACCCTGGAAGAAGACTTGAGGCTGACTAGGCAAACCATTGGAGCCACTAAAAGATTCAGTCCCCAGGCTGCGATAGAGGAAGGAGACATAGAATCATGAAATCATTAAGACTGAAAAAGACCTCTAATATTATTTAGTCCAACCTCAACAGTCCTTCAGCAAAAGCATGCTGTGGTAGGCTGCTGAATCTGCAGGAAAGGCTGTAAAAAATTCTCCAACCCTCCAGTCACTGCACATCAACTCTTTACGGGAATCTAATCCAACAACACCCATGTCCCAGAGCCTGACCCACATCTCTTGGAAGAGAGGTCTCTACTCCTGTGGGCTGGGAACTTAACTTCAGCCTCTCCTTTCTCCCACTCAATCCCACCCCTCTCTGTGCCTCAGCTCCCTCCCAACAATGCCCAGGGGATTCTCAGGCAAAGCCTAGCACCTTCCCAAGGGGACAGTTGGCTCCCCGAGTGCAGCCTTTGCAGGCAAACCAGAGGCGAGAGCTTCTTTGTTGCCGAGAGTGAAGGACGTGGAGCTGGGAGCAGGCAGCTTGCACAGAAGTATGCTTACGAAAGACAGACACGCCAACAAGCTGAGAAAGCCCCTGCCCCAGCCTGTGCCCCCCATCCCGCTGCCTGCCCCCGGCGCAACGCGGCAGCTCACCCCGGGGACCGAGGGCTCCCCTCTCTGCTTTCCGGCCCCTGCTCGCCGGCTCCCCTCCGCCTGCGGGGCCGGCCCCCGGGCCCATGGCTTTAAGGAAGCCGGCTCTTGGCACAGGCACTGCTCAGCGCTGGCTGGGTGCGCAGTCCGGGCTTGGACCAGCTCCCTCCCCTCTCCTCTCCCTCCTTTTCCCTCTCTGGCTTTGGGCGCTCTCCATTGCAAACCGGCTTGGGTTTCGGCGGCTTTTAACTCTTTCCTAGGTAGTGCCTTTTCCTTGTATGTGTTGTTGGGTTGGTTTCTTTTCCTCTGCCTTTTTGCTTCCAACCAGCACAGCCCTGCTCAGCAAAATGCAGGCAACACAGATCTGCACGCTGTGCAAAGGGTGGGCAGGCAGCAGGGCAGTGTCCCACCTTTGGCATCTCAGGATGGCCAAGGTGAGGTGCATCCATGCAAGAGACAGACTCTCCTTCAGGCGGGAGGCTACAGGACCCTGCCTTCACTCCTGTGCACTAGTCCCTTGTCCCATGTATTAGCCCTTCACTTGGCTGGCCGTGCTCTCTCCCCAGCTGTGCCTTTCCCTTTCCTAGTCTGCAAACTTCATCTTTCATTCTCTCCCACATTTTTTTTTCTGCACATCACTGTGGCCTCTTGCCCCAGGCATGACATTTGTAGCAGATGCATCTGCCAGCTGGGAGAGGCATCAGTATTTTCCCTCTCTGGTCATCCCCTCTGCCTGGGCAGAGCCCCAAGCCTTGCACTCCTGCTCGTGTCATCCCCTGGTCATGCCCCCTGCTTAGGTCCTGGGCTGAGCATTTTTGATGGGAGGGGTGTGCCTGACCTGAAGCATAGCCTGGCTGCTGGGAGCTGCCTGCCAGAAAAACTGGGGATCTGGAAGCAAACTCTAGATGTGATCTTTGCCCCCATCCTGGCGCCAAGCTGATGAGCTTGTGTTGTTGGGGTAAGCACAACGTGGCTGCAGCAGAACTTGGGAACGAAGGGCATTTTGGAGGACAGAAGAGTGCAGGGTGGGACAGATAGGAGACTTTTCTCACGCTGCAGAATCTGTTAGGAAGAGAATTTGAGGATTCTATGCTACAGTAAAACTTATCTGTGAATTTATACCCCCGTGTGTGTATGTGTGTGTACATATGTATCTTTGGGAGGCAGAAGGAAGGATGGACAATATAGCTCTCTTCTGCAGGGACCAGAAGTGCCAAGTCAGCACTGTGCCTCCCACAGTTTCCAAGAGAAGCTGGAGAAGGTTCCAAGGTTTCTGAGGGGGAGAGGGTTTTGTGTGTGTCTACGTGTGCTTGGACTTTTTTTCCTGTTTCCTTTCTCCCATTTGTTTGGTTTGGGAATGGGAGGCCCCGCTTCCCAGAGAGTGGCTGGCGTTTGGCAGGACCCCAGCACCACTGGAGAAGCAAGCGGAAAACTCTGGGAAAATATGTGCTGTGAGCCGGGGGGGAAGGGAGGAAGGGGGGCTGGGAGGCCTGGAGATATTCTCAGGCTGCCTGTCAGCCTGGAGCTCAATGAACACGGAGTGAACATGCTTCCCAGCCAGGGCAAGAAGAGGACCAAAAACTTTGCTCCAGCACTGACATGCAATGAAACCCACTGCAAGTTGCCCACATTTTCCTGTGCCTCAGTTTCCCCTTTTGGGAAATGAGAGGGGGAAAGGTTAGGTCAATACATCTTGCTAATGGAGCCTTGCCAGCTGACAGAAGTGGGGGTCTGTGATCAGTTGTGTTGTCTTCTCCTGACTGCTGCTGGTGGGGATTTTGGCAGCTGGCAGTACTATTAAAGGCAAATAAATTTTCTGGGGTGCATGAAAACTCAGAGACTGGCACTGAAGACAGTTCCTCTCTGTCCCAAAAAAGCTGCTGCAGTTCCTTACTTTCTCAGGTTTTTCTGCCTGGCTTATTTCCAAACATGACATTACCCATTTTTGCAGTTCTTGGCCCTGTGCCTGGCCTCCTCCACCTTTCCAAGGGGAACAGGTAGCAGGGAGTCCATTGTCCTCATTTCCGTCCCACATTTCCATCTGCATTCCTGAGTTGCTCACAGCCAAGCAGATGTTCTTCATGGGGGACCTCATCAGCTGGAGTCTTTGCCTGTGCCTCATCAGACTGCAAGAACAGCTCACAGTGGGCAGTGAACAGGACTTTGTCTCATCTGGGCTCAGTAGGAACTCACTGGTTGCCAGCAAACAAGGGCTTACCCTAGTGGCATTGTCCAGCTGAGCAGAAGTTTACGCCAGTAAAGACACTTTTGCCTGGGTAATATTGCCCTGTTCTCTGAAGGGAACTGTCTGTACCAGCAATATTTTGCCAGGGCAGCCACATTTGCAGGAAGTTTTGAGAATTGTATCCAGTAAACCTGTGCCAGCCACACTTTTAAGTGTAATCCAAATCTGAAGGGACATTGTGTGTCCAACAATCTTCCTTCTCCCTCATCACACACTCTGCCTTGGAGGCAGCCCAGGGATGCACTGGTTGGATTGTACCGCAACAATCTCTGCTCAAAAGCAGCTGCTTCCTCCTTCTTCTACATTTCCTCCTTTGTCCTGTAACCCCCACCACACAGGCAAAGTAGGGGGACAAAACCTGACTCTCCTCCAGTGGCTGCATCCATCCTACTGACCCTCTCTGCCACAGGTATAGAAGGAAGGAAGTTGATGTTTTCTCCCCTTTCTAGCCCCTGTGTACAGCTCAGCTCCCCTGTGATACCTGTGGATCATCTGTCCTGTTTCACAAACACACCTACTCACATCCACCCACAAACACCCACACACTCACCCTTTGCAGCTCCTCCCTCACCAAAACCTCCAGAGCAAAGGTATCATTTACACCAAGAGGCAGAGAAACAGCTCCTTCTCTTCTCCTTCCTGGCTGCTTCCCCTCCACCACAGCTGTCTTTCCTTTCTCTATTTTCCACTCCTCTGCCCCCACTCTCCAAGAGCACCACAAACCGGGAAGGGAAGCAGAGAACCTCTTACCTACGCTCCCCTCTGGAGGGGTCCCGCGCTGAGTTATCTGTATCCTCAGCTGCTCCTGGTTAGCAGTGTGGGAGGGAGGGCCGGCAGGGCCCAGCTGACTCCAGCCAGATGCTCGCCAAGTGCTCTTATGTAATTACTGTCTTTTCCATCCTGCCTCCAAGGCCTTTGTGAGTGCCTCCCCTCCTGCTCTGGCCCGTGTCAGGCTTGGCTCTCCCTCCCTTCCTCCCGCCCTTCTTCCACCCACCCTGCACAGCATCACAATTTGCTCAGCTCAACAGCTGATCCCTTCTGGAAGCAAAGTTCAAGCTTTTGGCTACTGCTGTTGCTGCCCTTGGAAGGAGAGCTCGTGTGTTTCAGGAGCTGAGAAGTGATGAGCAGCACAGCTCTGTGCTCACCTCCTCTCCATCGCAGCCCGACTGCTGCTGGGTACCTTCGCCTTGCACTTCCATAGTGCCTGCAAACACAGGGAGGGGGACATCTGAGACAAGGAAAGGTGGCAATGTGTTTTCATGCTTCAATACTTTGTGATGCCCTCAGATTATCCTGTAACAGCAGCTGTCACTCTGCCATACCGGGATCACTGATCACCTCTGGACAGGAAGCAGAGGAGGGTAGGAAGAATAGATGACCTTTAAAGGTCCCTTCAACCCCAAAATATTCTGTGGTTCTATGATTAGACAAATCTTTTCCAGCTGGTGGACTACATGGCTGTGCACGAGGCTTGTGTAACAGCCAGCTCTTGTTACTCAAGAGCACCAATCCGGTACAAAATTACTGGCTTAGAATACTTTCTACGTCTCTGAGGATGGGCAGGCCTATTGGATGTCAGCTGTATGGCTATGTTCCTCTTGAGACTTCTGCCCATGTGGGGCCTGGATAAAGCAGGAATGACACGTTCTCTGGCTTTATGCAGGCTTCTGCTGAGTTTGAGGGCACTTGTGCCAGCAGAGATTTCTGCTGTGGGCTGCTTGGCGGCCTGGACTGTCTCACACAGAGATCAAGGCCTGGCAAAGACTCTGCTTTTTTTCCTTTTTTTTTTTTTCACTGTGCATTGCTGAAATGCCACGTGGCTGAGGAGCAGCTGGAAGAGCCCTTCATCTGGACTCATCACTTGAGCAAAGGTGTTTCTAGACCTGGTAGTCTCTGTTAATGAGCATGAAAGCATGAGCTTGTCTCCCACCAGTGCCCCCACAGCCGGTCCGAGACACTGTGCATCTGCCAGCCACAGCTGAGCAGTGTATCAGACAGTGGCTGACAAGCTGCATCAGTTGGAGATGTCTCACAGCTAAAGGTGTATTATCCTGGCTGCCCCTTTCCCCATCAGTAGCTTTTCCAGCTTGAGTGTCCCACCTCTTACCTGACTTTGTGACTCTGCCTGTGAGACCACCGAGTCAAGAAACCATTGTGGTATTCACCCCAAACTCTGGTATACGACTACAATGACTAACCCTACTGCAACCAGAAAGAGCTTGCTGTCTTGTGAACATAGAGCCAGCAGTTTGGCTGGGTAGGAGACATCAGGTGACACTGCAGCCTGTTTGAACCAGTTCTTAAAAATAACCTTCACCCAAGCCTACTGCCTTCTGCTTCTATGCATCTGAGTGCATCTGAATGCCTCCTCCTCCCATCCACTCCTGTGTAGGCCCAGAAGTATTTACTCCTGTGCTGTCATCTCCTATACACACTCCTAGCCCTGCCCTGATCAATTGTCAACAGCAGATCACTACTGGGGGCATAACAATTCTCATGAGGAGCGCTGAGAAAGGTGAACGATGGTTAGGCAAGAAAACTTTCTTCAGTGGTACCCATGAGCTTTCTCACCAAAGAAACAAACACTTTGTGGTGGGATGTTGGGGCAGTGGAGATGGAGTGGCATAGGTGGACAGGTAGACGGGGAAAGAAGCTGGTGTTTAAGAGCTCTGAAACTCTTGGATCTGTGACAGGTACTTTCCACTAAGGGAACCACACTGACACCATAGAATCATAGAATCACAGGATTGCTTGGGTTGGAAGGGACCTTCAAGGTCATCTAATTCCAACTCCCCTGCCATGGGCAGGGACACTTTCCACTAGACTAGATTGATCAAAGCTCTATCCAGCCTGGCCTAGAACACTGCCAGAGATGGGGCAGCCACAACTTCTCTGGGCAACTTGTTTCAGTGCCTCACCATTCTCACATTTTCCTAATCTCTAACCTAAACCTACCCTCTTCCAGTTAAAACCCATTCCCCTTTGTCCCCTCACTACATGTCCTTGTGAAAAGTTCCTCTCCTACTCTCCTGTAGGCTCCCTGTAGGTACTGGAAGGGGCTAAAAAGTCTCCCCAGAGCCTTTTCTTCTCTTAGCACGTTTTCATAGGAGAGGTGCTCCAGCCCTCTGATTTTTCTCATTGCTCCCCTCTGGATCCGATCCAAGAGGTCCACACCTTTCTTATGTTGGAGGCCCCAGGGCTGGACGCAGCACTATAGGTGGGGTCTCACCAGAGAGGAGTAGAGGGGCAGGGTCACCTCCCTCGACGCGCTGGCCAAGTTTCTTTTGGCGCAGCCCAGCTCAGGGCTGCGAGCGCACACCTCTCGTGCTCGCACATGTCCCCCTCAACAGCGGGGGTTTGGCACGGAGGGGCTCCACCGCCGCTCGGTAGCAGTGTCCTGAGCCTAGTCCTGACACCAGCTACCAGGGCAGGAGTCCTGCCGCGTTCTCCGTCTCCCCGCATCTCCGTACCCCTCCGTCCCTCTCCGGGCGCGGACATCCCTCTGCAGGACACGCCGCGCACCACTCTCGTCCCCGCCTGCCCCCGCCCGCCCGCTCGGCACCACCCCCGCCCCTCCCGTCAGTCTGCGGGTCCCGTCCGCGGGTATCCCGAGTCCCCGACGGCAGTCGGGACCGGGGTGGCCTCTCCCGTTTCTCCCGCCCACAGCTTCACGGCCGCTCCGGTTGGTGGTTCCGTGGTGGTTCCAGGGAGCCGCGGTGGGGGCACAGCCCGCGGAGGCTCAGTTTGTCGGTCAACGCAGCCGTATTTCCGTGCCCCGCGGCCTTATTTGTCATGTAGGGAAGGCTGCCGTGCTGCAGCCCAGGCACGTGTCTTTGGCTGGCTGCATTGACGTACTGGGAATGCGTGTGTGCCTGTTTGTGCGTGACGTGGTGAGTGTGAGATCTGCGTGAGCCCGCTGCGGTGTGCGTGGCGTTTGCATATTTTATGCTTGGGAAGGCAAAACCCAGTGATTTTTCATGAGCAAATATTTGCATATTTTCCACTCGTTCGAGCAGATAAAGCATTTCAATTCTCTGTTGGATCCTCAGGAGAGCCAGGAGCATCTTCTCTTCAGAGGTGTTTCCATTTCTTCTATCTCCCCATCTCTACAGGCTACCCTATTCCAACAATGGATTAACTGCTTCCTGCCCCCTCCACCCCCTTGTTCCATATCCACGTAGAATAGCTGAATCAGAATGTGGCCTGGACCGTTTTGCTGTTGCCTGATCCGAGCTGCTGTGATTCCCTGCTGATGACAAATACAGTGGCTCCCTAACAACAGCTCCAAATGACATAAGTGTGGGCTGTGTTGGTAACAGCCTGGAATGCACCCTCACTTCTCCACACTGAAGCCCCTCAGCCATCGCCTTTCACTGCCCTTCCAGATTCTCTCCTGAAGATCTGTCGCAGAGCAGAAGGGTCACACTAAGTGGGTCCAAAGCCGCCGCAGACCACCATTGTGTACTTGGGTTTGCAGGTATGGTGAGTGGGTAGGTGTGGGGGGAAGGTCATTTGGAAGGTCCAGATGTCATCTCCCAGTTTGAGCCCATGCCTGGGCTATGTGCATTAAGGTGTGTGTGCTGCATTCTTGGCGTTCATGCTTAGGCCAAGAGGTATGTGCGTGTCTGGGTATGTGTGCGTCTGTGCGGGTGGCCACATGTGGTCTCATACATACATATATATGCCCTTGAATCAGTGTACCCACAGAACACGAATATGTACATATATTTATACACATTCACGCAGTTGCAGGTAGCCACACATACAGGCATGCAATCATGTAAACACATTTGTATGCATGCATGCACAACAGGTAGGAATGCCTCTCTGTATGTGCTCTTGTGCGCTCTGACGTGTGCATGCGAACTCTCTGAGCAGCTGACAGAACACGTTCCCTGTGTCTCTAATCCCCCATTTATGATCACACGTTTACTGGGAGGAGGCATTGCACAATGCTGCTGAAATCATTGCGGCCCTTTCTGGTCTTGCAGCTCCGATCGCTACGTGACAAGAATAAAATCTTTTGTGCAACACAGGGCTTGATGGAGCCCTTATCTCTGTGTCTCTGCACTCAGAATAGTAAACTCCATTTCCATATCTGACTGAAAAAAAATCCCCCTGAACATGTCCAGAACTTAGCCACTGCGCACGGTCCCCGTGGCCTCTGGGTTGCCTGGAGTCAACTGCACCATCGTTAAGGAGAGAGAGGGATCACAGAGGCAGTCAGATTAATGCTATTACTACAGGAAAAACTGGGGATTCACCAACAGGGAGACAGAGCTGAGGAGAGAGCAGGGGTCAGAAGGCAGCAGGGTACTGTCCATCATTCCAAACGCCTGTTCCTATGAAAAACAGCCTTTTAATCGGTGGTGATATTTTGCAGAATTTTGTAGTGCTTGTTTTCTCCTCATGAATTTTGGACAAAAAAACCCTCTTTTTTTTTCCCCTCCTCCAGTCTTATTTTCTGTTCATCTTCATTTTTTTTTCAGCAATTTGTCACTGCAAAATAGAATGCAGCATAGGGGGCGAAGAAAACACAAGACAGAAAAATATGATGCTTGTTTCTTTTCTTTTAAACTCCTATTTAAACCTCAGGTTTTTTTGCAGGTCTCCCTGGAACATATTTTGTTTTCCCCAGCAGGCTCCCCTGCAGAGCTGCCTTGGTGGGGGCTCGGATTCTGTGTATCAAAATAATGTCTCCTTGGCACAATTGCTGTGCTTGGGCTCTAAGGGATGTCAGTATTTTAAGAAGCCAACCAGTCGATGGAGTTTCTTGAATGGTGATTTGCAGCAGATGGAGCTGCAAAGGCGTGTGAAATGAAGTCTCATCTTGATTTGGTGAAGGAGACTTCTCTGTTAAGTGTGTTGACAGCTGGGGAACTCCCCCATCTCCCTACAGCAGCTGGGCAGCCACTCCACGGATAAGGAAACCTACCCTTTATCTGCCCCCCACCCACCTGAGCTGCCTCCTACAAGGTCCTCAGTCACTGTCACATGCCTTCTTCAATGCCTGGTCATCAAACACAGTGCTACAAGCTCCCCAGATAATACCATTTTTCCTCTATCCTACAGGGATTGCTGTGCCAGTGGAGTCCAGCATTCACCTTGCTCTGCTCCTCATTGCAAGAGGAGCAACACAGACCTCTGTTTAAAGTGCTGTGTTGTCCATCTGTCTGACCACTTGGTAGTCAGACCTTTTACTCTTCCTACTGCTTGTTGCCCCTTACAGAGGCAGAAGCTTTGGCAGTCCATCCTCAGTCTGCTAGGATTGCTTGATTTTGCTTCATCCAATAAATGTTGCGGGAGGTCCCCAAGAAAATAAAACAGAGGCTTTTTTTAGTTCAACAGATTGTATCCCACGCCCATGAAGAGTTTGGCTGCCTTTCTCACTGGGGCCCACAGTGTGGGAACCTGATGCATGGATGGAAAGAGGAGATGTAAAGAGGTAGCAGAGGATAGAATCTGGCTACCAAGCACTTTTTTTCCCCTGTGAGTTGAGCCCGCACTCCTGGGTGACTGCCCATGCTCAGGGGGCAAGTAGCACTTTGTAAGAGGAGCTAAGCAATTGCTTTATGGTATCACTGGTAGCTCAGCTACTCAGGCTGAGCCTGCAGGCATGAACAGCTTGGTGTTCCAGGCTTAAAGAGGAAACATGAGGATGTAGATTTCCTCCTTTCTTGTGGAGGTGATGACAGTACCCGTGGCTGAGCACACAGCTGAATGTCTTTGGTTGTGTTTGCAGTCCCTTCCCTGCCTTCCTGAGCTAACATGGCTAGGAGATGTCTCTTCTCCTCATGCCCTGTGACAGTCCTTTCCTGAACTCAGGTGCCCTGCACTGCAGTTCCTCTAGTTCCTGCCAGGCCTTCACTTCTCACATTGCCTTTGTGTGACTTTGACTCCTGCTTGCTCATAAAGTGGTTCTGTTGCCACCATCCTCAGCTGCTGCAGCTTGTTCTGCTGCCCAGGCCAGGGCTTTTGGCTTCTGTCCCAGCACACCTGTTCCCATGCCACCCCTTCATTTCTCTTGCCTTCTCTCAAGTGACCCATGAGACATCTTTCTATCACCCAGCCAACTCTCATAACTGACTCTCCACAGACTACCTCCTCCAATATCTTCTGACCTCAGGGAGACATGTCTCCTTCTGGTGCGTGCCTCCTTCCCATTTCTCAAAATTATTTGTAGAGAAAAGTGCCCAAATACAACCAAGGGCTCTGGTATGAGGACCACTTTGGTGGCTGTAGCTTAGCAATAGTATTCATGGAGAAGTTAAAGGTGCAGGAGGAATGAAGCCAAAGCAAAGAAGGAGACCTTTGTCCCACCCACCCTTGTACATTGCTGCTGTTCTAACCTACATGTTCACATGGACGCACCACAGCTTCCCTCCAACAACCAATGCACAGGAGCAAGCACTGGTCCAGCCCAACACACATATTCTCACACTCTTACCCAAGCATTCACATGTGCACACACATTTCCATAAATACTTGCATGCCTGCAAAACTATACCTGCACTGAAACATTCCACAGTTACATTAACACACTCCCCCATCTGTGTTTGTATACACTTATACACATGCATACCCCCTTATGTATCCCTGTACACATTTACATACACCACACAGATTAGCATCAGTGCCCAACCCACGCACATCTCCCACCAGTCTGACTCCTCTGTCTCCCATCCTCTGCAGCCATTCTCAGACATGTACAGTCCAGGGAATAAACTTTTGCATACAACAATCTTTGTGCACATGCAAACACATGAACATAATTTCTTCACCATCCAGAACCAAATACTCACCATTTCCCACAAGATGAATCAGTTCCTAGTATTGCCCAGACTCTCTGCAACCATAGCTCTTACACACTGGAGATCCCCTGACCTCCCTCTGCTTCCTGCCCCCATCCTGTACTGATAGATGCCTTGATCTCTTGTGTCAGCCAAACAGTGCTCCATACAGAGATCAACTCAACCCAAAGACAATGTATATTCTCAGAAGAGCCAGATCTGTAGCACCCCCCTCCCCTAAACACACAGAACGTTTCTGTCCTGTTGGCCTTTTATGTCCAACGACTTTTTTTTTTATTTACAGTAAGGCTTAGGGAGAGGAAAAGGGAAAGGGCATTTCAGCTTGTAAGAAACACTGCCTCTGATTCATGTCGCATTGTCTTTTTCTCTACCTTTGTTACACCTCCCACCGGGGTGCAGAGGCACCAGGAAAACCCTGAAGAATGTGAGATGCAGGAAAGAAATGTTCCATTTTTTTCTCCCAGGTAAGTCCCATCAGCCTGCCCAGAGTCCATGAGAGCCTTAAAAAGAAAGAGGAGGTTTTGAGTAATTAGTGGTCTCCAGCCATGACCAGCATGGGCAGGAAAGCTGCCCCCAAAGCATTTTTAAGAGCTAGAGAGGGGTCAGCCATGCATGCAACTGGCTGGTATGTCTTTGCTGCAGACATTTTTCCTCCCTGTTTGTCTTTCAGGGTAAGCCACTTCTTGTGTTTGTAAGGAGGATAATCAAGGCACTGGGATGCCTACATGTAGTATATGCCATTTGGGAACTTCCTTGACATGCTACAATCAGATGGCAGCTGATGCCCCCTACAGCTGAGTCATTTAAGGACAGATCATGCAATCTAGGGCTGATCTTGCTCTCTATGTATTGTCAGTGCCCAGCACCTCTTCAGCTCCCCCTGGATGCAGTCCATTCTTTACCCAGTACCACATAAACCTCAGGTGTCTTTTCCAAAGCCAAGAAAAATGTCTTGTTTCTTCTACAAGTTCATGGAGCCCTCTTCATCTTTAAACAGACTCTTGGACTTTAATATGCCTTTGTCTCCCATTGCCTTTGAGGTTGAAAAGCAGACAAGGTGAAGGGGGCCTCATATTCCAATGTCTCTTTCCCCTACACCATCCCTTTCATCACAAATAACTGACATGCAACTTGTTGCTCTTTTCACATCCCACAGGCTGCTCAGGGAGTGGTTTTTGCTCATTGCTCTCTCCTTCTCCACTGCTTAGAGGGCGCTCCTGCCTGCCATTTCCATTCTGGGTGATCTTGCTGATCTCGCCCTCTTCTCCTTCATCATCAGTCTTCTCTGGGGGGCCTGCTGGCACCTCCTGGCTTTGGACTCGGCGGGATGGCCTGAAGATGGCCCTCTGGAAGCCCTGCTTGAAGCGGTAGGAGAGGAAGCCATAGATGATAGGATTGGCACAGCTATTGGCATACGGCAGCACCACCACAAGGAAGTAGACACCAAAGAGGGACGGCTCCTCTGGCAGTGGGCAAACAACATTGATTATGTTGAGGACATAGAAGGGGAGCCAGCAAAGGACAAAGACAGCCACAACAGTCACCACCATGCGGGTCACTCTGCGCTCTGAAAGCTTGTGCTTGGAGGACAGAGCCCTCACCCGCCTGCCAGAGGAACGAACCTTCACAACAATCAGAAGATAGCAGAGACAAATCACCAGCAGTGGTCCAAAGAAGCCCAGTGTAGCAGTGTAGATGATAAAGCCAGCTCTCCACACCGAGGCTGGCTCTGGCCACTGGATGTGGCACGTACTCATCCCTAAAGGGACGTCTGAGAAGACAACCACGGGCAGCACCACTATGGAAGACAGCACCCACACCGTTGCACTCACAGCCTTGGCCACTCGTGCTGTTCGCCATTTGGAGGACTTCCCTGGGTGGACCACTGCCAAGTAGCGATCAACACTCATCACCGTCAGGCAGAAGATGCTGGTGAACTGGTTGATGGCATCCACGGCCATCACCAGGCGGCACATGAAAGAACCAAACGGCCAGTAGGAGAGGGCATTTTGCGCAGCCAGGAATGGCAGGCCCAGCATGAAGAGCTCATCAGCTAGGGCCAGGTTCAGGATGTAGACATTGGTCACCGACTCACTCACAGAGTGCCGCAGGACCACATAAATGACCAGAGAATTTCCAGCCAGCCCCACCACACAGACAATGAGGTAGACCACAGGGATGAGGACACCGCTGACAACTACACCAGGGCTGACGGTGGCGGAGCTGTTGGGGGTGGTGAAGCCTTCCCAGCTGCTAGAGGCATTCCCCTCCTCCGACACTGCCGGTGTGGGGAGGCTGAAAGCAGAAGTGTTCATAGCAGAGGCAGGAAAGAGGGCAGGAGGCAGTGTCCTCGCAGGATCAGTTAGCAATCTGGAAATGAGAGGGGGAGAAAAAAATACATTGATACTGGGGACATGACAGCTGAACAAGCCACAGATAAAATCACTACATTAACTGTGGTTTAGATATGGGTAGGCATGGAAAGTCAAGGTGAGTTTGTGGATGCTGGCAGCCACTGGAAAATCTAGGACAATATCAAACCCATCTAGTCCTGCAAGGCACAGTGGGCATGGAGGGACAAACAATGATATGGCTCAGTGTGGGCCAATGGATTGTCTCTCCTACGGAAAGATCCTCTAGGGAAATAACAACAGAATAGGATAAGGGCAGGGAAATTTCTCATTTTCTGCTAATGGCTACAATACTGAGGACATGGTCACCAGAGGCCTGATTCTCATTTATGAGTGGCAGGTACCTTAGAAACCAAAGAGGGAAAAGCATCCAGTGACAAAGCCATTCCAGTTCTGACTCCCCCATTCTCTGAGTATTCTCTTGCTTTCTGAAACTCTTTTTGGACTGGCCAGTTTATTGTTGGCTCTCCCAGCAGAAGCAAAAGCACCTTCACTCTCAGTAGAGGCTGGAGTCAGCACCTGAGCTGGAGGGTAGCTGTTTTGTGTTATGGCAGTTTGAGAGCAAAGGAAGAGCCAGATTATTTTGAGTATACTAAGAGGGATCAGTCCAAGTCTCTCTTTATCTCTCTCTCATTTTCTGCCTTATTCTCTCTCTCTCTTTCTCTCTCTCTCTCTTTCTCTCTCCCTGCCTCTCTGTTTCCTTCTGCACCCTGCAACACACTGCTAATGACAGAGGCCCTGCATGCCCACCTGTTTGCAACACCAAAGCAGCATCCCAGCCTTCCTAATCTGAGGTGCCCAATTGCCCATCACGTCAGGGTTTGGCATGGAAACAGCGCTCGGCTCACTTAGAGAGAGCCTTGAGCAAACAAGTTCTCCATTCACCACGAGGTCGCTGCTAACACTGGGTGAGAAGCTGCAGGGAGAGAAGAGACAGTTAAGGGACAGACGTGCCTTTTGTGAGGGCTCCAGATATGTGAAATACAGAGCCCAGCACATACTACAGACCAGAGATACCCTGGTAAACCTTATGCAAGGGAGATTTGTGGTGCTTTCAGAACCAGTCTAGCTCTGGTAAAATCTTCTGGAGGTGTGGACTGACAGGGTCATCCTCCTGATGAATTAGCTTGTTGGAAGGGAGGATGACTTAGTAGTAGGGAACAAGGACCCTGAGATTCACCTTTACACATCTCAACAAATCTCCTAGGACTCTGAAGCTCTTTTTCTATTGAAATTAAAACTGGGAATCTCAAAGGAAAGGACTCCCAATCTTAACTACTTTCAGGAGGCCAGAAACACTCCAGAGACTTTTCTCCCAAATGTGTTGGCATCCCAACTTCCTTCACAAATGTCTTAATATTACAGCTTTTATTCTATTTTTTGTAGATGTCATACCAAGTTCTGGAAACACTGGGGGAGAACTGAGCTTTAGATGGATTCATTGGATATCAGACAAGCAAACCCAACAAACTCCACAGATGTATCCAATCTTATACTGAAGGAACCTCATCTGGTAGGCCCCATAAAAACACAGTTGGGCAACTATGTCTTAAGGCCATTTCTACAGGCTACTGCATGAATGTTTCCTGCTTTGAAGCATTTGAGCTTTGGAGGACTGGAATTGTTTAAATTTTCTTTATTTGCAGGTACCTTGGGCTGTGACACACTGTCCTGATAGAAGCCCATCTACCGGAGTCCTGCAGCAGTGGATTGTCCCACACATCATGAGTGGCTGTAATGAATGGGCAGAGTAGAAAGTGGTTTGAAACTCTAAACTGAGGGGTCTTTCCTCTGATATTTTTTCCAATGCTGTTCTAGTGACACAAATCACTTGTTGGAGGAAAAAGGAGGGCAATGCCTGCTCTAGTTATGAAGATCCCTGAAAAGGGTGGCAGAGGCCAGAACAGTATGTTCATAAAAAGATGATCCTCTAAATGGTGAGGATGTAGTTAGGCATTCCTTTGGATTTTCCTCCTGCATGCAAATGAATAAAAAAAAAAAAAAGCCAAACATTTGAAAAGAGAGCCCTCCAAATACCAAATATGGATTAAAATTCTGATGCTGGGGCTGAAGAGCATTTGGAGAAGTATCTGGGGTCCAGACCTCAAAGCTTGTTGTTTAGGCTGTGGTTTAGCAATACAGTAAACCTAGCTTCACGGCCCCAGAAAACATCAAAAATGCTAGGGCACGCAGCAAAACCCATGGATTTTCTATAAACTCATTTTTCCTGCTCAGATAGATGCAGTGAAGAAACTTTAGGCAGGTGTGGTCTGTTTCTGCCATTCTAACTTTGTTAAGTACCATGCACCAGCTCAAACAGCATGTCATACATTCTGGATAGTTTGACAGAACAATCACTGGATACCAGTGCCTCATCTAGCTTGGATCTACTCAGCTGGCTGCTTTGGCAGCACATGGCATAGGTAGGAACTGGGGAGGAACCTTGGCCTCAGACTGATAGTGTTTTGGCATCCACTTGGAGTCTGTCCCTTATGTGGACAGCACCTGTTGCAAGAGGCTTGGGATCTGCTAACAGGTGCTACCAGAATGTACCTGGCTCATGCAGCCAGAGAGCAGAAGGAAGGCAGAGAGGTAGGAAGAGATGGAAAATTGCTGCTACTGCTTTCTTTAGAAAAAAACAAATAAATTATATATATATATATATATATTTCTGCATTGAATGAAAGGAGGAGGTGGATGCTAAGAGCTGAGCCTCGACCTGGTTACAATACATGAATAGAAGCTGGGAGGGACCACAGAGACCAATAACCTGCAGCCCCTCTTGTCCCCCTCCCCACCTGTCCCCCCCGGTTTCCCATGGTCCTGCTCCAGCTCAGGACTCCGCCGTCTCACCTTGAGGCTGAGCTACCTGGTACGGACCAGGATGGACTGGCAGAATTGGAGGGTGGGGAGCCGGAGGGGGAGGTCGGCAGGTTTCCTTCTCTGGGACTGCAGAGTTAACTTCTGCATGGACTCACGCCCACGGGTGTCATCTGGGAAACGCGGGCAGAGCCGCCGGGTACTTACATGTCGTCGGGATGTACATTTTCCTCTGCTTCACCGGGAGAATCCGTGTCATGTTTTTCCCCTTCCCCTTTCTTAAGAGCAGTAGAGCAGAGCGGTCCCGGAGGCAACGCGCCCACCGTGCTCTACCGGAGACGCGAGTGCTTCTTCCCGCAGTTGCCCATCGCCCACTCCCTGGCTGGCGTGGGAGCGGGGCCCACGGCCGTGCCCGTGGGCGGCTGGCCGGGGCTGCGCGGTCCCTCAGCCCCACGCCGGAGGGTCTGTCCCCCTCGCTGCCCCCGCCATCTGCGGGGCTCGGGCAGAGGGAGCGGAGCGGCGGCACCGGGGGACGGGTGCCGGCAGCCAATGGGCGCCACGCACGGAAACACCGGCAGGAGAAGGAGGAGAAGGAGGGGATGGACGACAGGGCAGGAGAACGAGGAGCGGGAGGAGACACTGGGATGGAGAATAGAAGGAGGAGAGAGAGGTGCAAGGAGAGGGGCAAAAGGATAGAGGAGCGTGGAAGACGGGGAGGATGAAGGAATGAGGAGTGCGTTAGAAGAAGATGAAGACAGTGTAAGGGAGAGGGAGAGGAAGAAGAGGGATAGAGAGAGCAGCTATGTGGTGGGAGAGTGGTGTGGAGGAGGGGGTGACTCGACTCAGCTTCCCTAGGCAGGCACCCAGGAGACAGCCTCCCTGTTCCGAGGGTCGTGCGGGCAGGACTCACGTTGCTCAGAGCTGCAGGGACACGGCAAAACCTTCTGGCTGGCAAGATGCTCAGAAATCGAGGTAGATGTTGAGCACACAAACCCCTGTCCCTTCTATTCTGCCCTATGAGCATCTCCAGATGGATGGAGATGAGGACAGACGGCCAAATAGGGGGCTATATGTTTCAACTTCTTCCCTTATCTGGCTCCATGAACAATCTCTTGTCTTTTGCATTTTCATTGGGAAAATACTCTAGTTCAACAGCCCTGAACTCTCCTACTAGATTTCATCTCTGCTGGAACATGTAGACCCAGAAGAAATGGGTCTAGGAAGGAAATTAGTCTCCTTTGTTTGAGCAGTTCTCCCAAGAAGGACATGAGGATTTTCCCATTCCATTCCCTGCACAAAGGCCTTTCCTGTCATACTCACCCCCTTCCCAGCCCTGCAGCCAACATCAGTGACTGTTCCTGCTGTGCAGTCACCCACTTCTTGACATTTGGCACTGCTGTTGTGACCATTTGAGCCCCCAGGGCCAATTCCAGCCTTAACAGAAGAAGGTAGTATCTCTGCAAGCAGAACATAGCCAGGGTTTAATCTGGCATTCCAAATCTATTTGAACAACTTTATGTTCAACCAGTGTTGATCATAGGTGAGCTGATGAAGGCAGTACAGGACTTCAAAGCTGTCAGGCTGCCTTAGGCTGGAACTTCACCACAATGCTATCTGGAGACACACAAGAGATATGACGCCTCGTTGTGGAAAAAATGGCATGGGTAGCACCCAAAGGTTTTCTTTGCCATGGCAGAGCAGGTATCTGTAGCACCATGCAGGAGCCCCTCAGTTCCTGTCTTAGAAGAAACAGAGCCAAACAACAGCAGAGCTCTACCCAGGCCTGCTAACCCTTGCAGGACTTGCTAGTGTAAGCACAGTCACAGGATCACAAATTCCAGGTCTCCAGATCGCTTCCCCAGTGCTCCAAGTCCTGCCCCATTCTCAGCTCTAACAGGGTTGTGCAAACTGCTTAAATTGTGTTGGGATGAGAGCTCAGCCTTTGCACCTCCACAGGTAGGAAGATACATAAATTTTGTTTCATGCACATGGTCAGTATTGCTGTTTGTGGGGACAAGGCAGATTGAGAAGTTAAAAGCCAAGGCTTGAAAACTAGAGAGGAAGTAATAAACCACTGGGAATACATTGGTTTGAGTAATGCTTAGAATTTTTAAAGGAGATTAGATCCCATTCTCAAGGGCTTTGTGTCCCTTGCCCTTCCACAGGTATACGCCCATACCAAAGACTTAATTTTTGTGCATCTGGACTTACACTGACATAATTTACATTACCTTTGGATGGGCCCTGGGAAATTAATCCAGCAGCCCATGTGCAATGCAGATATTTGTGGGACTTACTGCCACAGGATGCCCTCCAGGGTTGCTCTGGACTTTATCAGTAGGCAATGTGTCACATCACTGAATTAACTGCCTTATTTAGATCCAACCATGAATTGAAAATGCAGAAATTTCCCTGGCAGCAGGGTACCTTGGGGGCTTCACTGTGGTGGTTGTAGCTGGCACTACCCATGCACCTCCTCAGTGCAGGAAGCAGCCTTTGAAGCTCAGAAGTGTTGCTGCATCCAGGAGTGATAACCTGGCCCAACTTCATAGTTTCTCTGTGCCCTCCTAGGACTGCAGGATTTTGCAGTGCCAATCATTGCACCCTGAGCCCTCCTCCCTCCCGCAAGCAGTGGCAGCGGCAGCCACCCTGTAACACTTACTCTCAAGTCCCTGCAATGCATCAGGAAGGCAGGTGCTCACAGCTGCCAGATCCATAGCACCTCTGGGACCACTCTCTTCAGCTTAATTTTAGTGTCTTGGAGGCAATTTGTCTGGACTGGTGACTCATTCCTCCCTCTTTAATTTTTTTCCCTGCCCTCCCCCTCCCTATTCTCTTTCTGACTGTGCCTAGCAGTATGCGTGAATGCTAGTACTGATATGACTCCTTGGGATGTGAGCTTAGGAAGATTAATGCAGCAGTGTTTTGGTGAAAGGATGGCCACAGCAACCTGCAGGGGCAGTCCTCACGGAGAGGAATCTGGGTCTGGGTGTCCCATCCCAAAGCCTGCACCCCATCCTCTGTGGGTCTCGAAGGGGAGAAAACTCTTCCTTTGGACACATGGAGACTGAGAAGAAGAAAGGCAAAAGCGAAGATGTAATCACCCCACTGCACACAATATTTGCACTTTACTGAGGAATGCAGGGGGCTCAGCTGAGAACTTAGCAACTTGGTGCATGAATCATGCCGTGTCTCTTCATTGAATAGTGGCTGGGGCTCAGGAAGCTCAGTGTGGTTCTGCCTGGCTTGTTGTTGCTGAAGGAGGGGCATAGCTGGTAGGTGCCTCCACCCAGCTGTCCCATTGCTCACTGCTTCAGGGCTGTGTCCCCCCGTGGTGCAACACATCGCAGACATGGCAAGAATATGGTCTGTTTATTGGGTCTTATTCACTATGCTGTAACCTCAGGGGCCCAGGAAGAAGGGCAGGAGCAGGTGGGGTGAGGCGAGTGTGGGGAAGTTGTGCAAACCAACACACCAGTGCTACAGACCCACAACAGTCTTTCAAGCCGGCAGCAGTAAAAAAAGCACAGTGACCGCCACAAGGTGCTGAGCTCTGGGAAGCTGGAGCCATCACTCTCCTGTGTGCTGGGCAGCACCTGATGTCAGGATGGGGCCAGGATCTATAGCCAAAAACACAACAGACCTCCTAATACCAGCTCAACTGTTTTCCTGCCCGCCCTCCCTCCCTCTGCCCTGGTGATGGTGGGAGTATGAAGGGGCAGGGTCCCAATTAGGAAGCTCCCACTCTTCTCTCTCATCAAATTTGGCCAGCTTTGCCTCTCATCCTGAAGCCTCTCTATTCCCTCTGTTGACTTGAGCTGAAGTGGAAAGGCAATTAGGGACAATATGAGGAGTAAAGGAGTTCTGGAGGAAAAGCTGCTGCCTGCCAATGAACAGCAACACAAAAACCCCCTTGAGGTGAGCAGGGCTTGGTAAGAGGAAGGGCCATTGGGCAGCTGCCATGAATACGGAATAGATTTTTATTTTTTTTTTCATTCCTCTAGACAAAGGCTACGGCTTCATAGCTCTCAGAGCAGGTCATGCCCAGGGCAGCCTGGATGTAGTTCCCTCTGTGGCAGAAGGACAGACAGCTCTTGTCTGTGAGGACAAATGTGGAAAATCCTAGGCAGCCCTGCACCAGGAGATGGGAGTAAACTTGCCCATAGTCAAACAGAAAGGAGGGGGAAGTTGTTTTGGGGTACATCACCCTATGTCCTGTCCTTTCCCCAAGCAGGACTGCTGTCTCCCTCTCTCTCTTTGAGGATGACCCATTCCACCAGGCTCAGCAGGTCACAGGAACCCAGTAGCCCTGACCATCTAGGTCCAGGAACAGGAAAGTGTCACTGGTGTCACTCCCTGGAATCCCTGTCAGACTTACTTGCTTAGAGGAGGCTGCATACACGTTTCTTTGTTCGGGTGGGCTGTGGACAGAGGACTGCTCGGATGGCCTCATCAAACACCGTCTTGAGGCCGCGCTGCGTCAAAGCCGAGCACTCGAGGTATTTCACAGAGTCTGTTGGGAGGAAGCCGGGTGTTGTAATGGGGAGGAAGGGAGCTGGGGTAGGCAGTGGGGTACCCAGGTTTCTGTTGCTTGTGCTAGAAAGCAAGGCACCAGCCTCTTGCCTGAATTGAATAAATATATGTCAAGTGATCAAGGACATTACTCATTGTCAGGACACACTTCACTCACTCACAGTCTTTTCTTTAGGGCAAAGCTTGCCAGCTGTACAAGACCAAGGTTTCCCTATTCTCCACCTTTGTAGCCAGAGCAGAGCCATTGTCTGGCTATGTTATCCTGGCCAGACATCCCCTCTGCTGAACTCCTGATTGAAAACTTCTCCCTTAAACTGTTTCCCACCCTCTCTCCTACCTCTGTGTGCCACCTCTGAGAAGAGAGGAGCAGGCATTTATGCACGTTCTGAGGTATAGAGGGGAGCTGATGCCCCTAGCTGAATGGTAGCTCATACCTGGGGCTGCATGTATAAGCCCCAGAAGACAGAAGCAGAGGGGGGAAGTTGCAGTTGCAACTCTTCCTGAGATGCTAAAAACTTCACTCTTCTACCTCTTTCCGGATGTAGAGGAGAGGCCTCTGCCCACAAGGCAGCTGTGGCTTTCACAGAAGAATATTGTCCCAGATAGAAGTAGCAGAGTAAAAGGGGAGGGGAATGTAAAAGCATGTATTTGTGTGTGTATGTGGAGGATGGTGACCAGAGAGAACATTGCCAGGTTGAGTCTTCCTCAATAAGCAGATGTCCTTCCTGATTCTCCCGAAGTACATTTTGTCCTATGACCTTTGATGTGTCTCCCGGTGTCCCTCAGAGATTCCACTGTGAGATACCTCTACAAAAGCCTTAGTAAGTTGAGGGGAAGCCCTTATCTTCTGTCTCTCTCCTTTCAGTAGGTTCAAGATGGTTTCCCAGACACATACCAATTTCCTTGGCCAGAGCAAGGCCCTGAGGATATGTAATGGGGGATAGCTTCTTCTCCTTCAGTTTTTCAATGGTGTCCTTGTCATCACGAAGATCCAGCTTTGTGCCCACAAGGATGATGGGAGTGCTAGGGCAGTGGTGACGCACCTCAGGGAACCACTATCAGTGGAGCAAAATAGCAAAGATGTGAGAAGAAGTCATACATATGGGCATGCACAAGGGAAACAAAGAGGTACTCCAGAAAAAAAGTCAGCAAGACAGCTAACAGCCTGTCCTTCCTCACATATATTGTTGGACCTTAAAACCTGGTCCAGGCTACTCCCTATTGCTGAATCCTCAGGCAAAACCTGACATGGAGCTCAAAGTTTGTTAAGCAAAAGCAAAATCTGCTCTCTACCCTTCACCCTCCCATCCAGGAGGAACCTGAAAGTGGTAGGAAGGAGATACTGCTGTTCTCCTCTTCATTAGTCTCTGCCTTACTCCCTCACTTCCCATCTAAAGGCTGTGGGTACCTGCTTCTCATATCCTATGGACTGATCCTGCATGTCTGTGCTTTGACAGTCTTGGCTGAAAGATGCCATCAGAATATAAGTCTGTGGTCTGACAGCAAAACAGCCCAGCAAGATGAATACTAGCCCATTAGTAGGATTGGCCACCTTCTTTGAGGTGAACCAGAAAAGGCATCTGAAGGAGGCCAATATTTTAGTTCCTTCTGACCCACAGAAAAAAGATATGACCACTTTAAACCTAGACATCCTATTGGTAGCCTCCTCCCACAGTCACTGTCTTTGCAAGACCACCACCAACCTCATCCCCCTTGCCCCCTGATGGACCAGGATACTCTGTCTCACCTTAGCACGGACGTTTTCATAAGATGCCGGGCTGACAAGGGAGAAACAGATCAGGAAGACATCCTGTAGGCATACAACCATGGTGCAGTTAGGATGAGAGCATGGGATAGCATGAGGAGTCAGGGAGGGAAGAGAAGATCTGTGTGGGAAGCACATTCCCTCTGCAGCAGAGGGTCATGCCAGGGGAAGCTGTCTCTCACAATGTAACACAGTCCTAGTCCTGACTGCTGCTTCTTGCCGCTGGAGGAGAGAAGGATGTTTGCTCCCATGACTCATGGTAACCATAGCCACCACTATCAGAAGAGCCAAATGGTCAGCTATGAGGATGAGGTTTTCGTGGTTGGCACACTCATCCTCATGGGAAATGGCCTGACAGCGTCCTGCTCATTTCTCACAGAACATGAGAGAGTTTTCAGGCCAAAATAATATTTTGCCTACAGTTGAGACAGAGCTAGGCTCAATCCAAAAAGTGCACATGCAGGACTCAGATGAGGTGGAGTTTCAGTTCTCCAGGTAAGAGATGCATGGCATGGCATGGCAGAGTTTAGACTTCCGTTATAACCAAACCAAACAAAACAAAACCAACTCATCAAGGTAATAATTATTTCATCCAGCTTCACCTAGCTGGAACAGTGGTGTCAGACCCACCTATCCATTTCCATATTTCTAGAACCATAAAAGACAACAACCTAGGAGAACCATTCCCCCACCTTCCCTTGAGATGCATCCTAGAGCGGGTACGAGTATGTTGTTAAGAACTATGCCTGCTTGTACTGACTGCAGAAAGCAGCTTAAGCAAACAGTTTAAACCTGGTTTCTGATTTTTAGGTGACTGAACCTAACTCAAACAAATAGTGGCCTCAATTTCTAACCTTTTCAATTGCAGTGGCAACCTTCAGACCAGCACGTGATGCAGCAAGGTCTTTCTGTGCTTGCTAACTGACTACTTGAAACAACATTCTCTAGGGAAGGTGATCTTTAAACCCTGAAATCACTCTGTCGGTGCGATGAAAAAATGGTGAACACAGTATCTGAGGCATCCATTTGTTCTGCTCCAGGCATTAGCAGATCAAACAGGTGTCCACACATCAGATATCTTTTAAAAGGCAGAATCCAGAATAGTGGGTTCACAAAAATGTGAGAAGATCCTGCCTCAGCTCCTAAATTCCTCAAGCCACTTTAACTTTACAAAAGGAGATTTTCTGTACCAGGCCTGTGTAAGGCATCTGCCCCACACTGAAGTCAGTGTCAGCTGGCTTCAAAAGGGTCTTTGAATGTCTCACTTTTCTTGCTCAGTTATACCAGTAATGGAAGTTTAGATAAAGGCTCCAAAATATCCTTAGCTGTCTTTTAACTTTTGGGTTTCAAGGCACTTGTATATCAGTAGAGATATTCTCAGAAAAATGCAGAGATAGTAACAGTCCTGTCACTGTTTCATGGGATGTGTTGTTTTTTGCAGTGAGGAATGGAGGTGTATCTGAGGGAGGAAGGCAGGAGGGGCATGGAGCGTGACCCACCGTCTGCGGGTAAGAGAGTGGCCTCAGCCTGTCATAGTCTTCTTGTCCAGCAGTATCCCATAGTCCCAGATTTACAGGCTTGCTGTCAACCATCACGTTGGCAGAATAGTTATCAAACCTGAAATTCAGAGATGTAGGCTATGAAACAGCAGAAGAGGGAGCCCTTCCAGTAGTGTAGGTGGGGTTCACTAGATACATCCAGGAGCAAAGGGTAGAGATTCCTCTTCTCAGCTCACCTGAGTGATGCTGTGAGCCTCCCTCTTATGGATTTCCCACTCAGCATCAACCTCCTCCCTACCATTCAGCTGTCCTGGACAGGTCCTTGGCTGCAGCTCCATCTTCGATACCTTACATGCAGATCCACAAACCCTTTCATTTGCCCTTTCTTTCCCCGATATCCTTCCCACAACTATGTCTACCCTTGCACCAAGCCCCTATCTTTTTTTATTCTCTTTTTTTTTATGCTCTAAAACCTAGTTTTAAACCTAGTTTAAAAGTAAAGAACTCATGTCTCTGTAGCTCCCCTGGAGCCCTGCACTCCTGAACAGCCCTGCTGGAATTGAGGGCAATGTGTCCCCTTACTCTTTGACGACTCAGCTTGAAATATTTGAGAACAGCTGTCAGGATTGTACACTTGGGAGTAAAGACTTAATGGGAAAAAAAGGACATTAAAACAATAGAGATGTTCCTAGAAAATTTTATTTCCTGGTCCCTTTGGTGGTTTTTTTCAGACTAAGGCAAGGGAAACCAGTGACAGGAAGGAACCAACACAAAGGCCTTGTGAATGTGTTCATGGTGTATGCGGACTTGGCAGTGCTAGGCTAATGGCTGGACTTAATGATCTTAGAGGTCTTTTCCAACCAAATCAATGACTGCTCCAATGACAGTAAGTGCCTTGTACAAGGAAGGAAGTGGGGACCCTTGTCCATCTAACTGCCTTCTCTTGGATCCAGCCCAATTCCTGTAGCCTAGTGCCTGTTTGTTTTGCCTAGCAGGATCCCATCTACTACTTGTAAACTTAGCAAGCAGATAGACCTTGAGTTGGCTTGAGTCTCCCAAATATTCCATTTATGAGCGTTTTATGAGGTCACTCATGCTTCTGGTGAAAGGTAACAGATCCAAAGTGTAAAGCCCCCTTGCTGGTTTGTCAGACCTTCCTCTGCTTGGCATGGAGACAGTGACCAATGGAGCACGCAACAAAGGGTTACTGCACCCCTTTGCATCCTGCTTGCCATGCCTCCCACCCGCTCCAGGACCTGTTTATTCCTTACTCACACAGTGGGGATGTATTCTCCTGGGAATGCATTAGTGGTGTAGCTGATAAGGAGACAAGTTTTTCCCACAGCTCTGGAAGAGAAAGAAAAAATAGTAGGAAATTGTTACAGTGCAGGCAGTCTTGCTAGGGTGAGATGGAGATGGGGCAATCCTTCCACACTTCTAAACTAGCCCTGTCAGGCGACCCCTGGAAGCAGAAACACATTCACAGGACCAGACAGTGCGTAACCATAGGTTAGACAACCAGCAGGAAGAAAGACAGGATGTCACCCAGAAATGTTTGTTGTCTTCGAGCATGAAGGCTTGTTTTTACGGTCTACAACAGAGATCACTCAGCTAAAACACATCCACTCTGAGATGGAGGTGAGAGCCTCACATTTTCCAGAGCACGCACAGTGCTGTATACTCACAACCAGGGCTGGTGCACTGATTCAGTGCCATGACAAAGCTGCAAAGCCAGCCTCAGCACTCAAATACAGGCACTCCTGCCTGCTTTTGAAGGTCTTGTGGCCAGGAACTGGTAGCAACTCTTCCTGACTTAGCCATGGCATGCCTCAGTCTTTCCCATCTACAGTAAGCTGCAGCATCACCCACACAGACAGCTGTAAGCAGCCAGCAAGGTGCCTGTACCCCATGGCTGACAGAGGCTGCTGCTGATGTTTCTGAGCTAAAAGCTGGTGCTTCCTCTCTCCTTAGCCACCTACACACCCATGCTGCAGCAGGGTGGAGCGCGAATAAGCCAGGGTAGCAGCACAATCCAGACCGTGTGAGAGTATTGGTGGGATAAGGAGGAATAAGGCTATGAGGTGGAGGAGGAGCTGTTGTGAGCAAGGCGAAGACTGTGGTGAGTGAAAGAATAAGTGAAAAGAAATTAGGAGAAAAAAAAGCAGCCAGGACAGGTGCAGGAAAAAAAATCCTTCTCCTGCTGGGATCCTATTTCTCAGATTTGTGTGGCTTGGGAAAGCCCTGCCATGTTTCAGCTACAGAACACTTGAGGTGGAGGTAATGAGAGCAACCTGCCTCTGCTAGCACAGCCACAGGATGTGGGAGATGCCTTTCCCGGGGCAAAGGCTGTAATTCTGCTGCTGGGGATGCTGAAACCATCTCAATTGTACCTGCAAAGTCCCTGTCACAGAGCTGCAGCCCTGTCTTTTTGTGTGCCCTTGACAGGCATGGCTGGTATCTTCACTATGGTCACAAGGCACCTGTCTCAGTCACTGGACTGTGGGGCAGCTGAGGAGAAGCTGAGCTCTTTGGTGTGCTCTGACATTTGTTTCTTCCTCCTGCCACTCCAATTTTTAGATCCTCCTCTCTCAGTCCCTGCATTTTCCCCAGCTCCATTGCTGTCATCATAGAGATATTAAGAGAGGGCCAAGGATGCTTGTTGAAACTCTACAGGTGATATTTCAGGAGATCTATGGGCCTGTGAGTGGGTCATGGAAGAGAGGGAGTTTCTGAACTGGTGTGGTTGAACAGAGAGGAGCACAAAGGGTCAGTGAAGGAGTGAAGGTTAAAACAGAGCCAAGGTTAGTGACACCTGCAGGTTCCTGTGACTGAACTCAGGGAGTGTTAAGAGGACAGCGATGTGCGATGGAGGGGTCTATGGGGGCACAACAGCTATGGGGCAACATGCAGGCTTAGCTGAGTAATGTGGTTGGTAGGGTTGAGGCAAGAGGGAACAATGGCTGGTATGGCTGGGGGGGAGGTGAAGGGTGGTGAACCAAGAGCTCAGAGCAATGGGGGGATGACTGGACTGCTGTGTTGCAAGATGGCGAGAGGTGTACAGAGAAGCAAAACGATGGGACAGAAGACATTTAAGAGGAACTGAGGTCAAAGGAGTTGAGAGCAGGACATGTTGTAAGGTTAGCCATGATATGAGGGGAATACTGCCTTGAGGGAAGGCTACAGATTTGGTGCAATGTGTGAGGGGCAAACTAGGGGGGTGGGTAACAGGGCAACAAAGAAATGCCCAGTGGAGTTGTTCATCCAGCTGTAGTTTGAAGCCTTCAGGGGACTTTTCTTAGAGGTAAAGTTTTTTTATTTGGGGCTCTGTCTTTCCTTGTCCCTTCTCTCCATTCCCTTACTCAAGCCCCTGAGAACATGTCTGACATGTACTGTTATGTTTGCAGATGACTTCTTCCCCAGGCGATTTTGAAGGAGGAAGTGACTGTGGGGAGCAAGACTGCTGCAAATGTCTCTTCATTTGCTACCTTATAGCTGCCCCAGATAACAGCCTGGCCAGCTTCCAGATGGGAAATGAATTAAGCTACTCCATCCCGAATGTGGATTTTCCTCTCTCCCTTCATTACATCTATTCATCCCACAGGGCAAGAAGAGGCCCTGTTCACTCCATCCGTCCTGCCCCAAGCAGTGATGACTGTTTCACTTGTTGATGGCTTGGATCAGGCCATTTCCAGGAATCATGGGCAGTGAAGCCACCATGATGTGAAGGCAAGGTTTTGTTACCTCTCACCCCCAAAGTGGCCTGTACTTTTGCCTATCTCAGTGGAAAGGGCTCCTCCTCCTCATGCCCACAGAAACTCCTTGCCAGCAATCTCCACTATACCCCAATAGAGAGATTATGCACTGAGAAAAGCTGAACACATAGATCCTGGTGGACATCTCATCAGGACCATAGTGCCATTCCCTCTCCCAGTCATTCCCAGTGAGCAGATGGCTTTCAAGGAAGGAGCCATTCACCTGCAGGACAGCACTTGCACCTCTCAGGTTTTAAATCCGACCCCTGCCTACAAGGTTGAATCTGGCAGGAACACCATCACCTCCTGTGCATGGGACAGGATGGCCTTCAAAATGCCCTCTTCCATACTCTCCCCAGAGGAAAGTCCCTTGCCCTGGGGAGGGAGTGGCGAGCAAGTAGTAGCAAGGCTGCAGGAGGTCAGAAGCAAAGTTGGGGAAGTTTCACAAGGCAGACACCTTTTTTTCATGTCCCTTGTCCCCTCCCCACAACCACAGCAAACCCGCAGGGTACCTACCCGTCTCCCACCACGACACACTTGATGGCTTGCATGGCTCTGGACCCGTAGTGGAGGACAGTGCCCGGGGCAAAGGAAAGTCAGGCCAAGGCAAACAGCAGGGAGAGATGGGCAAATGTGGGTATAAGCCCTTGTGCTGCAGTGAATAGCAGGTTGCAAGGAGGGAGGAAGTGGAAGAGGGAACTTTACTCGACAATCACCCTCTGGGCCTCCTCCCCTCCCACCGCAACGCAGCTCTGTGGCAGAGGCCGTTAGCTGAAGGCGGAGCAGGCGTGGCTTCATGGCTGGGATGATGACTACTGTAATATTTTTTGTTCTCACACACCCCCCCTTCCCATCTCATTGCAGTGAACGGCTGAGGGCACCAAACTGCTTTTCCAGGGTAGCTGAACAAGGGTTAGAAGTGGGGTGAGAAAGCAGACGGGTGGATTTTTCTCTTCCCTCCTTTATTATCCAAACTTTGGAGGAGATATAAGCAGGGAAGGGCATCTGAAGTGGGAGTAGTGGGGCGATGAGGGCTAATGAAGGTTTTTCAGGTCTTCCCAGGGCCCCTAAGCACCAAGGGTGAAACATCACAAAGAACAATTCCTCTGTGAAGGCTGAACAGGGAATTTATGCATCCCCTAGGAAGCAACTGCCACCATATGGCTGGCTGCTCTATCCCTCCTCTCCTGTGGGGAGAAGGTACTCCCTCACTTTCTCACCTGCCCAGACTTCTAGTACAAAGAAGTGTTGTGTGAACCTGTGCGTTCACCGTGAAGGTGAGCAAATGCATCAAGGGATGCAATTAACTGTTTTCTCTCCCCTGACAGTACCATGAGAGCCAATACTAGTGGATGAGAGAAGCCCCTGCAAACCAGTCTCTCCTGTCCAACCTTTCCTCTATTCCTGTGCAAAAGCAGCCAGTGGAAACTTCTGCCAGACCCCTCCTTTCTTGTCATAGAATAGTTTGGGTTGGAAGGGACCATTAAAGGCCATCTAATCTAACCCCCCGCAATGAGCAGGGACACCTTCAACTAGATCAGGTTGCTCAGCGTCCTGTCCAACCTGACTTTGAATGTTTCCAGGGATGGAGCATCCACCACTTCTCTAGGTAACTTGTTCCAGTGTTTTACCACCCTCAACATAAAAGAACTTCTTTCTTATATCTAGTCTGAATCTACCCTTTTTTAGTTTAAAACTATAACCTCTTGTCCTATCACTACAGGCCCTACCAAAAAGCCTGTACTTGTCTTTCTTATAGGTCCCCTTAGTGTATTGAAAGGCTGCAATAAGGTCTCCCCAGATCTTTCTCTTCTTCAGGCTGAATGACCCCAACTCTCTAAGGGAGTCTTCATTGTCCTCAGAAGATAAAAGATTTGTAGAGCTAATCATCAAGGGAAGCAAGCACACTAAGGAAGAAGAGACAAAGAGCGTAATGATCCCAGGAAGCTCTACCCCTTTCCTTTCCCTTATCAAAATAAGGGTCTGCCTCCTCTTCCTTCCTTCTCCTCCATGCAATATTAAGCCTGGAAAAGCATGTATGTATGAATATCTGTGTGCTCCAGCCTGAACTGAGGAGTGGATGGGCAGGAGATGCATTTTACAGAAGACAGGGTATGGTAGCACAGAATTAATTAGAATTTCCAGGCTTAGTTGGGAGGCCAGTTAGACCAAGAACAGTGAGTTTGCAGCTGGGATATTCCTGAAGGAAGATCTCTGAATAAAAGCATTTCTCCAAAGGTCGATGAACTTTGCGCTGCTGCAGCCATGGGAGGCTGTTGTGACTGACCTGCTCTGGAGAAAAGCTCTCCCATCTGTCACTCAATACTGGCCATAACCCAGAAATCTTCAGCCATGGAATGTTTCCAAGTCTTATTTCAGAAGCACAAAGTGACCAGCTGTACTAGGTGTTCCCTCTGTGGGGGGTAGGGAAAGGGGAGGAAGGAAACCCAATGACACTTCTGCAAGTGAGAGCAGGAACAGGCCACAGGAATACAGGTCAGGGAAGGATATAAGGGAGAGGGACAAAGGCTGTTACAGAGGGGAGCTGGAAAGGACAAGCAGATACAGAATGTAATGGGCCAGGAGACGGAGACTCAGAAGAGAAGGCAGGTGTATCTGGTTCTAGAGAATGCTACTGGTGGATGGAGAACAAATATTATAACTCCCTGGGCAGTTGGACACATTGAGAGCTCTCTGTGGGAGACATCTGGGTGACAAGTGAGGGTTCAGGGAGCTGAAGCTGATAGAGTATCTGGAGATTCAAGGAACTCTAGGTTGGGCAGGCAGCCTGGAACAGGCACTCAGCAACTTAACCCCTTTCTCGTAATACTACAGCTGGAATCATCTTCTCCAAAGGAACAGTTCACTTTTCCCCATATATTTGCTCTGAAGGTTTTCAATAAATCTTATGTGTCTGGGGAGAAGCAGGTGGGAAGAAAAGAGAGTGAACATCTGGAGTGAGAAAGATGGCAACTGAGGGAAAAGAGCTGGGGAGAGCTAGAGAATACATTGAGTCTTACCTGGGAGAGAGTAAGTCGTATGACAGTACTAGGGATGGGATTCAAGCTAAGGCAGACTGGATGGAAAACTGACCAGTGGCCCAATAGGACCTGGTGGCAGGGATAAACAAGGACCACTGACCTGCTGAATGCCAGTGTGTGCTTTTGTCCTTGTTGTCTAGCACATGGGCTTATGGGACTGGCAGTGTGGAAGGGACTGGAGAAGAAGAAAACCAGTTAAATTGGTCAGGTAGGAGGGATTGTTCAGGTGAGCCCCGTGTCAAAGACACTGTAAATTCTGCATGGCTGACAATGAGCTGTGGAAGTCCTGGCAAGAACCCATTTCTAGGCAAATTACTTTTGTAAGATGATTCCCTGCAACCACTATGGAACCAGTTCTCGTCCAGTCAGAGGTCTATGCTGGGAATTATTCCTCCACTGGTGCCTCTGTAGGGGGACAATAGGGATCCACATAAAAACTGCTAGGGTGTTTCTTTCCATCATATTTAAATTATTAAAAATGGGATATTACATTCAAATAGCATATATAGTAATCACTCTGAGAACAACTGGCACCTGTTGCACTAAAATCTCTCATTTGTACATGCTGCAGAAAAAAGAAGGAACCTGCAGGAAGGAGGCACATAACCCCAAAACGAGCACATACAGATCAGTTGCTGCTGCTTTGATGTCTTCTTACACCACCAAGAGGTGCTCTTCACATGAGTTTCCTTCTGCATGTGCAGTGGGGCTGAAGGAAGGCAGGCACACATTTAGGGTTTCTTGTTCCCTTCACTGAGTTTGAGGGAGACACTTACAGGAAAGAACTGCTCAGTGAGATAGTTTTCCTCTGAGAGACTTTCAGGGTCCTGAGCTGGGTCACAAGGGAGGAAATGTATGATACCATTTTTCCCCCCACAAGGACCTAAAGCAGCGAGGATCACTTATCTCTCCCTCTCTTTCTCTGGTGTTCTGCTTCCTCAAGGATTATGGGCAAAGGGTAAGAGGGAGTCTTTCAGAAATGGTGTCTGCACATCACAGCCATGCACAGGAGGGCAGGAACTGAGCAGGAGGCTTGTTCTTCAGCACAGACAGAGTAGCAGGGAGGATTCGTTCATAGAGGAAGCACAAGGCTCATTTCTTTGTGCACAAAGCACATGGTCACAGCATGTATTCTCATTACCCTGGGTCCTGATAGGATTTATTTGAAGTGAACTCTCAGGCAATCCTGAGTGGCCATGAGAACTTTTCTCTGCGTGTTGAGCCCCCACTGGGGTAAAGAGCAATTTGCTTCAGCCTGACTGGGCTGCAAACTTACAATATGCCCTTTTTGCACCTTCCCACTTCCCCATTGACACAGCTTCATGCCATCTGTCCCCTGCTTTTAGTTCTTGCTTTGCCACTTCTCTTTTCCAAAATTCCCACCCCCCCTCACTGCTGCAGTTTCTCAGGCTGCCACACTTCTTTGAAAAGCCTACCCTAACTTCAGAGCTCAGATCATAACTGAAGTGGGTGATGATGTTCTGCAGTCCCTGTTAGAGAGGTTGCAGAGTTGTTTCATACCAGGTCTGTTTTCTGACATGGCCAAACCAAAGGCCTCTCTAGCCAAAATTTATTCTGTCACGAAAAAGCTTAGAAAAAGAATGAAGTTTCCAATCCAGTCTCACTGAACGCAAACTACTTACATTTACATCCATCATAAGCAACTCAGCTTGCAAATGGTGTTTACTGAGTTTTGAACCTGTCTTACTCATGGGCTTTTCTGGAGACCAGGCCTACTGCAATCAAGGACAGGTGGTCCATTCCTGATACCCTGTGTTATGGAGGCTCCTCTATCTCCAGAGTGAGTGCTCTCAGCCTTTCTGTTTTGGGACAAAACAGCAGGTCCACTGCCATTCTCCTACCTGGAGTAGTGAAAGCCGTTCCCCTCCTCCACCTCTTCTGCATTATGTATCTGGGTAAGCAGAAGACCAGGGCGCAGACCTTTGGGCATCAAGGTCTTTGTGATCACTGTTTCACACTTGCATTTCCCTCGATTAAGAAATTGTTCACAAACTCTCTATCATACCAGATTTTTTATGGCTTGGCCTTGTCTGATTCTCTGTACTTCTGCAGGTCCCCAGTGATTCTGATATGGGCTTCCATTCCCACAGACATTTTAGTCTCAGACAGTGACAACCCCATCTCACTAATACCAGCCTGCTACAGTAATGGCAATAAATACAGATCAATATCTGACTGTGCATTCTTTCCCACAAGGTGCTTAGCTTATTCAATATTTTTCACCTGCCTGTTGTAGAACAGAGTAACAGGGACTAGAAATCACACGTGTAAATTCTAACCGGAGTGGCAACTTGACTCCTCTGCCTGCTAGCATTCTTTATACATTACGAGATGTTAGACATACTATGTTTTGTAAAACCAGATCTAATACGTATTTTTACTGGTAAGTGATGGTGTCTTCTAGGAAGGCTGCATCAAGGAAGTGAAAAGAGATGTTTAGAGGACTAAGGAAATCTATAGCTACTCTGTTTTACAAGACTAATATTTCCTGAACTACCAAAGTAAAATCTTGTGCTTCCCTTTTACCATTTTATTTCAAAGGCATAAAGCTTCAGCCTTGCCGCACTTCCAAGTCCAACAAAAAAATCCCTCTGGCTCTTCATTCAGGTTTATCAGACTCTAAGTGACCCTTCTGTAATCTTTATAAGAGGGGATTTTCTTGCCTGCAGCCTTTTAAAATCACCATTTTTCTACCTTTAAAATAGACTCCAGTCCCCTCCATACCCAACCTGAATGGCAGCATAAACCTCCTGAAGGAGCTATTGAATTTGTACAGACCTGTACTTTATTTCTGTGTGGATAGTTGTGGGAATACAGTTGACACGTTCAGCACAGAAAAATACAAGGCACTTTGTCACTGTCTTTATCCCCTTGAAAGTATCCCTTTGAAAGTAGTAAGAAATATTTTTTTTAATTTATTTACAAAATTATTTTAAGCCCATACAAGGTAGTAGAAAAGTGTGCCCACATTGTTGTTTTGATATTTTCCTTTGTAAACACCAGAACAACAGATATTTCCAGCTCAAATTTGTGTCTTTGTACAGTCAGAGAGCATCTGGGGAGAAAAATTGGTCCCTGGCACAGGAGGCACAGGGAACAGCCTGGAGTATTGATCTGTAGCAGTCTGTCTAATCTGACTATGCTTGACGAGGTGAGAACTGCTGCACCATTGCACACAGGCTCACCTTTTGCCTGTATAGCCCCACTCTGAGATAACCACAGCTGGGAAGGATGTGCAGTGGCAGAAAAAATTACGAGATCTACCCCCAGTCCTGTATCAGAAGTGCCGATTTCCAGGGATCTGTCTCTTCCCGATCCTGTTCCAAACAGCTCCTTCACCCCTTCCTTCCTTTCCTTCCTTCTCCTTCATTCTGTCTGTCATTGCATTTTCCCTTGGTTTCACACCCCCTCCCCCCCGCCCGTTTTCACTTGAAATAACACGGGCTGTTTTGTAGCCCGTTCATGGTCTTTTCATGTCACAACCACAGAACGTGTTACTTACCTTAAGGGTATTTCCAGACATATTGCTGGCTGGGGTAGTATGGGTGTCCACTTGAGTTCACTACAGATCCATATTGCTGGTCTGGGATGCTCAAGCAGACTGACCTCTCATCTGGTTCTAGGTTTCCTCAAGAAAGGAACTGGTTGTTTTTCTCCAGGGTAAGCCTGGAATCAAACTAGTTTTTCCACCATGTGAATCAGTGGGGAACTAAGGACCTGGAGAGGGAGACATACCCAAACCCTACACTTTGGAAAGAATGGGAAATGCTCTAGGCTTAGCTTAGTTTTATGATCCTATCTCTGTTGTGTACCTTCATGAGAAAACATCTCACAGGTGTTTCATTTTTACATGAAATAGACTTATGCAGTTTTTTAACTGTATGTTTCCCATTCAGACTCCTCTGGCTGAAATAACTGAAAGCATTTAAAGGGCATCAAGGCCAGCCACTGTTACCAGCAAGGCTACCAGAACAGGGGAATGCGAGTAGTGGAAGTGATCATCGAACGGAAATGGTAGTAAGGTCTCAAACAGGGCAGTCAGACATTCCAACAGGCAGGCAGGAAAAGCTGTGAGAAGGAAGCATCGAGGAGCTGGAAAGATGAAGCAAATATGGAGTAGAGACACAGGGGCAGGTTTTGCCCTCTGTTCTAGTGGCTGAGAGTACTTTGCAGTGCACGGAGGCATCCATTTTGGTATTTGTAGGGTGCTTGTGGTTTGACTTGCCCACAGATGCATATGTAACAACAGCCCTTATCAAGCTGTCTGTATATGTCTCCTACCTTTGAGGCAGGCAAGATCAGGTCTTTCAAGGGAGTATTTTAGGTTGACGTGTCTGCTTGATGTCAGTTGCAATACTGCTGACATGATTTTTTTGTGGAAAACAGTGATGGAAGGAAGGACTAGAAGTGATGCACCAGACCCAGCCCCAGTGCAGGAACTGGGGCTCTGGGCTGGACTGTGGGGCAGTGAGTTCTCCTCTTATGTGGCCCAGAATCTCAAGACAGAAATTTAGTTTACAAAGGGTGAGCTTTTGGCAATTTGTATCCCAAAGGCAGGCCTCTAATAACTTTTAAGAATGGACATTGGGTGTAATGAAGGTCCAGACAGATTCTCTTCTCCTTCCTTTTACCTCTCCTGAATAAGTTTCTAGTTGTTTCTTTGTAAATATAGATACTGACCATGGAAAGTGAGTCCTAAATGTTTGCTACTGACTGTTCCAAAAGGTCACAGGTTGTTTGTGACCCTGGCTGTTTAAACTGATTCTGGATTTCTGCCACCACTTGTCATCTTTCAGGTGGGGAATACCTCTCATTCTTCACTGGAGGTTCATCAGAATGCTTGTCCTCTCCAATAACAGCAGTGAACCTACAGCATAACCACAGGTTAGAGCAAATGGAAGAGACTGAGAGGAAAGGAGGGCAATCTGTGTCTTTCTTTCTGAGGTTGAATGGCCCTAAAGCAATGGAGCTTAGCCAGAGTGTTCAGGCATCAAGCCTTTTAAAGGGCCAGTTATTCTCTCCAGAGGACTTCAGATCAGACTCAGTTAATAGGAGTGTAGGAATGTAATAGCTCTTCCTTTCCTGGCGAGTCAAGGACCTTCAGCCTCACAGGAGCCGCTCCTAAACGGTGATAAGTGTACATAGATGCTGGCTCCATCTGCATAACAAGTTAGAAAGCCTTTTCTTATTTTTCTACATGTGCAATGCTCTTGCAAACTCTACCTTGCTGTCTCATGGAAAGAAGGTAGCTAGAAGTCTGGCCCTGTTTTTTTCTGCCCTGCTTAAGTGCCGATGTGAGTACAGCAGCAGGTCAGGCAGTTAAGGATGCAGAGTGCTTCAGAGTTAAGTGTTCACACATGGGGAGGAGCCGACCCTCTACAGCTTCACTCCTGCTAGAGGAGGCAAGAGCCCTGTTTGAGCATCACACCTGTTTTGAATTTTGCCCTTGACCTATTTATTCAATCACCAGTTCTTCTGGGTCGAACATGGTCCTCTCCTGCATGCTTCTAATCTTCCTCACATTGCCTACATCACAGGTCTACCACATAAATCACATGGCAACCAAAAGCAACTCAAGGGGAAGCATACAGCCTTCTGGAGCTGTGTGAAGGAGTTGGAGGAGAAAGAGCACCTCTCTGCTTCACAGCAGAACAGAGCAGCAGAAATGCCTTCAAAATAGTCCTGCTAATGCCAGCTCTCTCACCAGCAGGAATATTGCTAAACCTGAGAGAGGTCTTAATTTCTTCATAGTTCACTCTATCCTGACTTACAAGGTTTCCAAGAAAAACAGTTTGTTAGTGAGTTAGTGGGCACTGAGGGAGGGAGAAGAAGCTGACAGCTTTATTCTCCCCTCTATCAACCATCCTCCAATTCTGGAGTGTTTGTTCCCATCCCTACCCCCTCCACCTGCTGCAGAATTAACATAGGAAGAATCTTTCCTTTAGAATGAAACCACTTCCCCAATCAGATGGGTTTTCTGAATCAAGAACTTCCTTTTTTCCCCCTCTCTCCTCAGAGTATCTCAGACAAAAACCCAAAGTACTATCAGCCTCTCACAGTTCATTTCAGTCCCCTCAAAGAGAGATTCTCAAAAAAGCTGCTGGGATGGAAATGCATCTGTGCATTTGTATTTCAGAAGTAGCCAGTGAGCCCCTGTTAGGTCACAGAAGTATGCACATACAGTTTCCTTCTCTGAGGCAAGCTCATGACATGTGATCAGAGGGACAGGGAGAGAGGAAGGGAGGAGTCACAGGGCAACCCGCCCCCCATAATTCTGCTGCGGTCTTGGTCACTGGCTCCAAGTTGTTTCAGTTCTGTGAAGCATCTGAACAAGCAGAAGGCAAGGACAAACAAAAACCCACGTTTTCAACACATCTGAAACACATTTGTGTTGAAAATATATCTCACTCTTCAGGATGGACTTTTGTCCTTCTGGTAAGCCTTGACCATTGTGTATCTTTTTTTGGGTGAGGGCTGTGCACTCAGTTTGACAGAGTTGAGCACTCCATGAAATCCTAGCAGCTAGGGCGGATACTGTGGCTGGTGGCTGGAGGAATGAGATGCTGGAAGATCCCTGGGGCTGCAGTAGATTGCTTGTCAGCCTTCAGGATTAGGCATGGGTTTCTTTTTACTTGCTCTCCTTTCACACTGGGAAAAAATTTCCCACTTATTCAAATGGCTTTGGTACTGAGAGTGTCTACTGCTGGGATCCCTTGGGCTGGTGATCCTGGACTGAGCTGGGAACTGACTCAGGGGCATCAAGGGTTTATATGACACTTAGGATGAACACTTGTAAGCTTTGGCTTCTCTTCATGAAACTCTGGCATGGCTTGCAAGCTGCAAAATGGTGTTTCCATGCAGATCCCAGGAGCTGGTTTGCCTCTGGGGAGCCCCTCATGCAGTTGGGTATCTCAGTGCAACACTCTTGCAAGGCTTTTGGTACTGGGGTGTCTCTTGCTTATGTCCATGTTAAAGGTGAATAACTGTATTAGGATCCTACAAACTCCAAGTGACCTGCAGGTGGGCCTGCCTGGTCCTGAAATAATTTCAATGGGCAGATGTGGGTGAGGGGAGATAAGCCACACCCGAGGAACTGAGAGAGATCTTAGGGTTTATTTCCTTCTTTGGCAGGTGGTGGGAAAAGTGTTTGGGATTCAGCAGGGAAAGGCACACTTCCAGACTGAACATTTCTAGCCTCTGGCTGAGGAAGCTCTGAGCGTGTGTCTGTGCAAAGGCAGCAGAGAGGGAGTGCTGAATAGCAATAGACTGAACGAGGGCCCGGAAGAAGAAGGATCACCTTGCAATGACCCTTCTCAATCTGATTCTGTCCTATCAGGCTTTTGTATATAGGTTATGGAGCAGAGAGTGAAAGCAAAAAGCGGTGCCCAGTTTCAACGACTGTTGTGCACATTTTAGCTTTGAGGTGTGTAGCCAAGGAAGGAGCACACTCAAACAACATACTTCCTTGTCAGGGAAATTTGTAGTACCTATAGGAGCTGAGCTCTTACCAGCATCTGATTATGAATGTTGGTGAAGGTGGGTCTCTTCAGATCACCCAGCCCTCCCCACTGGAAAGCAACTGTGGTAAAAGATTCTGCAGGACAAACTGGACAGGAGGAGGGATAACTCATGTTTTACTATTTATTTTGGGGTGTGCCTCCCTCCTCACAGAAGGTCTGACACAGTCATTCATTCAAGTTATGTGTTATGAGTTAATTATATCTTGAAAGTTACACATTCAAGTAAGTATACTTTGAATAAAGTATACACACTGCAATAGCACAATGAGATCCTGTTCAGGGAGAATGCAGGTTTGCTCAGTTCTGGCTAGAGGCAGAGCCCAGAGGCAGGCAATGCCTGGAGAGATGCACTGGCTCTGACTGATGTTTTTGCTCAGTCCCATCCCATCACTCCACAGCTGGGTGAGAAAGAGGGTTTGTTTGATGCTGAGCTCCCTTGAGAGCCCAGGCTGCTACCAGACAGAGTTTTCCAGGGAGCTTTAGGGTACTGAATGCATTTGAAATTGCTAAGTTGTGGCTTGATTGTCTTGAAGGTCAGAGGTGCATGTACACCTTTTCCTGGGGTCACTCCTACCTTGAGGTGTGATAGTCCTGTTAGGTACATATCTGTGCGATATGACCTATATCTGTGGGGAGGTTGCTCTCCCTGCAGTGTATGTCCTCTTCCAGATTCCTTCAGAACCATCTCATGACTGTCAGGGTGAGGCCACAGAGCCAGTATGCCCAATCCTTGAGCTGAGTGTGCGAAATATGGGAGAGCATATGGGTGCCATGGTATCCTGTGCTAGGATGTGTGGGGTAAGAGCCATAGTCAAAAGTGGCTAGAAGCTACCCTGATTGATGTAAGTTGTCATGTGGGATAAGGGGACCAGGAAGCAACGTAAATTCTTCTTCACACCTTTCCCCCATAACTAAAACGTGCAAATTAAACCTGTTGGGATCTGTGTTGAGTTTCTTCTGACACAAGCTGGAAGAGAACTGTGTAGTGGCTGCAGGAAGGAGACAGATAGGGTTGGAGGGAACTGAGGAGCTGCAAGGCTTCCTGTCATCTACCTGTTGCCAGCCTGGTACCTGGTTGTGGAGGTGGTGGTCTGTACTGCAGATGACACAACAGCCATATTGAAAAAGAAAAGGAATTTCAGATGAAAATTTTCCACCAGACAGCCTTCTTCAGGCAGAAGGTGCCCATCGGGCTGCTCTGCTTGTGTGTTGCCAGGGGTGGAGGTGCCCAAACCCTTTGGTGTCTACACTCAGAACCCTACACTGCCTTGCAAATGGGCCTGATGAACCTCTGCTGTCATTCTGTGGGTGTGTAGCACATGGATGGTTTGCCACAGTGCTACAGATACAGTCATTCTTCATAACCTTCCCCCACAGCTTCTGCAGTCCATTCTTCCAGCTCTCCTGGATGGTCAACTTCCCACTTATTCTGTGCTTCAAAAGCTGTCTTCCTATTCATATAATTTTGCTTGGGTTTGAAGCAAAACAGTGCCCATTGCCTATTCTGAAAATTGAAGAGAGAAGAACCACACAAAAGCAAATGACATACACATACATTTATCATCTGTTTAGTTACTATCTGGATGGTTCTGCACAGCCCTTTGCAATGGGAAATGAGACCAGCAGACACAGTACTCTCTGCTGGCCACATAAGTACCCAGATGTTTGGGTAACTCCAACCTGCCCTCCAGATGGGGAGGCTGGAGTCATAAGTCACCACAACTGGAATTGAAGTCTGTGTACTGTTTTGAGTGACAGCACTGAAAATACAAGCCTGGACAGTTCATGAGGAATTGGCAGGTCTTTCTCTTAGGTTCTGCCCTAAGAGTGGGGAAACAACCTCAAGAGCAGGTGTAAGAACAACAAATGTGATGCTGATGCACTTTCCTTTCAACATTTGCTCTCTGAAAATGAATTCCAAGCAGCAACTTCATGTCCTCTCTGGAGAGGATGCCAGACATTCTTTTTTTGGTGTCTGAACTGTGAAACTTCAGCATTGGTTTGGCTGGCAGTATCCTCCTGAAATGTGTGCATGTTTTCATGGTGTGTTCTTCACCAGGGTGAAATTTCCCCCTGTGCAGAGAAGCCTGACCAGGGCTATGCTTCATCTGTGTCCTCACCTAGCTCTAGAGGGAAGTGTAACTTGGTGGTACTGAGGACTTTGACAAGGTTGAAGCTGTTCCTCAATCCCCTAGTGCATGGCTGAATTGCCTCTGCCATTGCAAGTGTCTAGAGTGAGCCAGGTGGTGCTTTACTCAGTGTCCTCCTGTTGGCTCAGCTTGTTCTCAACGTGAAGAGGGAAGGAAAGGCTCTCAGTAACTCACCTCCTGCTTGCCCAGATGCCTCTGCTGCCTTCACTGCCTTTCTGCAGACAGTTCCCCAAACAAGCCCTTTGTGTTCACTTCCCCTGACTGCAGTGTGGTCAATAACATTGATGAATGGCCTCAGAACACCCTGAGCAGAGCATCAGGCCTTCTGTTACGACAGAGGAATAACGTGAATGCACTGACATCAGAATTATTTTCCAAGGCAATCAAGGACTTAAGCTATTCAGGAAACTTAGGAAACCTAATAAGGACCCTCTCTGCAGCTCAGTCTAAGTTGCCCTGAAAGTTTGATCCATCCATTTTTTCCATACTATGTTAAACTTTCCTGCTTATTTACCCTTTTATTCCTTCCCCATGACTCATGCTTTTTCTCCCCCACCCTCCCCACACACAGTCCTTCCCACACTTTTCTCATTCTGACAAACTGGACAGGTGAATCATTTGGAAGTTGGGGTTTTCAGATGTTCAGGAGGAAGGGGGACTGCATTATTTACAGTCTCGGTGGGGGTCAAGTGGGTGAGATGGTGTCCTCTGGGAGCCTCATGCCTCTTTGAGATGCTTCAGGCTGCTTCAATAGACAAAGAACAACTGAAGCAAAGCAACCAGCCACACCACAGAGTTTGCTGATGAGGTGGGGGAAGGTGAGGTTCCTCAGGTATGTCCTGCTATGGTGCTTTTGTGGAAACAAATACAGGGCAAAAGATCTTAGTGGTAATTTGTCAAGGAATCACCCCAGTGATTCCACAATTACAAACTCCTGCAGGAGTGAGAAAGATAAAGCTGGGTAGACTGAGAGACTGGCCTCATCTCCTGCAGATGCCAGAACAGTGAGAGACATAAATTAAGCTGAAGCCCAGGCACTGCTCAGAGGCATAGGGCTGACATTCAAAGGGAAGTTAGCAACCTGCCTAATAAGTAGCTGAGCTGTTGCATCGAGTTTTTTCGTTGTGGTTTCTTTTTGTTTGTTTATTTTTTGTTTGCCTTCTTGGTTGCTTGCTTGGTGTTATGCTTGTTTGCTTGGTTGTTTGTTTTCCTCTCACATACAGATTTGGCTGTTGCAAGGCTTCTGGATGCCACCAGTTTTCCTTCTATCTTGACTGGCTTCAGCAATCAGTCAGCTTCTTTCAGCTCTTCACAAGGGCTGCTTCCAGGACTGGGAGGGCACATGGGTCCATCCCAGTCCTAGCTTCATGCTGGCTGCTTGTCCAGTGCTTTACTCCCACAGATTCAGCAGTCTCTCCCCAGGGAATGCAATGCTTGAAACCAGCAGGAAGAGAAACTGCAGCCTGAGAAGAGTAACAGGAACATACTTAGCTCATGAGGGAAAGATTAGGATTACAGAAGGCAGATCTCTCTGAGTTGTTGTGGCCATGACAGGAAAGAAGCATGTGGACTCCAAGATGATTGCCCTTGTCCCCTTTTCCTTCTGTCTGTCGTGGCTGCTTCCTTCCCCTTTTTTCCTCCAGTCATATTTATAACAGTTGTTTTGCATGTGAGATCCACACCAAGAGAATTTCCAATTAGCAACTGGTGCTACTTCCCCTTTTCCCAGGAAGACAGGAGGCCCGGGGGATTATGGCTCATGAAACAGTGAAGCAGGACATCCAGTGACTTGATATGGCTTCCTGGGAAAGCTTTGTCTTGCAGTATTTAGGTGCAGCAAGGGCCCTGTCTGCCACTTCAGGAGTGACCTTCAGTGCTCTCAGCCTTTTGTGAGTGCTTTTTTTTATTCCTGGGGCCTCGTCATCTGCTTTGCCTCCTCTCTATGGCTGCAGCCTTCTCCTTCTCCTTGCTGAAGAGACTACATTTCACCTGGATTATATTTAGCAGCAGTGCTGTCTCCCCAGTTGTTCTGGGTGTTTTATGAATCATATTGTGGTTGCCTTGGCTCTACTGCTATCTGTTTAACTTCCTGTACATTAGAAGAAAGCCTACTCATATTTCCGTGTTGTCTGTGGTCCACAGAACAACAGCCTTCCAAAGACATTCCTTTTTCAGCAAGGCTTTCATCCCCCCCGATCCTGCCTTCAGATTTGAAAAACCTTGATTCTCTCTCTTAAGTCACTTCTGACCCTAGCTGTGGGGGATCAATCCATGAAGCCAGTGGCTCTTCATGGGAGGTTTGGATGTAGGTGAAGTGTTTAGGTCACAGATTTTCAGTGCATAGAGATGACTGACATAAAAACCACCAGAAAGCATTTGGTGAGACCTCCTCATTGTGCTCACAGCAAGCAGAATTGCTTGAGTGGGCGGGTGGGTTGCTGCAGGTTTAGGTAAGAGGGCTACCAACACAACATCTGACTGTAAGGAGGGGTATATGGGTCTGTGCTGCTTGCTCTGGACTGAGAACCATTTGCAGGCCAAAGGTGAGGTGCAGTGGCTGCAACAGCAGAGAGCATAGATGCTGAAACACAGAAATCAGAGTTGCTACCCTAGGTGAGGGTAGCTACTGGGAGGTTGAGGCAGCTTTTTCTGTGATATGTTGGCCCCAGTACTATTGTCACGAGCATCTTTATTCTTCCAGAGTCAACTGATTTGAGCGAGGCTGAAGAGACTGAAATAGAGACAATCAGGCAGCACAAACAGGGGCTTTTGGAGGACATTAAGGTAAGGACCATCCTGTTTCTCTTGCCTGCCTAGCTTTCTAAAATCTGTCTTCACCAAGGAGCATCTTTGCATAACAGTCCAGACCATGCAGAAGTGCTCTGGCACTGGAGACATTTTCTCTGTCATGATGCAGCTTGAATTCTCAACTTCAGGCTGCCCTGGCCTATTTGCCACCAGTGTACATCCAACTCTCTGCTGCAGGAATCATCAGCTGCCCTAATGGGATATTTGAGAAAGGCCAGTCAAATTATGAGCAGGGATGAGCTGGGATTGCATATTTAGGATTAAGGTAAAGAGTATGACTTCATTGTCATACTAGCAGGCACCTGGGTCAGCATTGATGATTATTTTTAATTACCGATTACCTGCTAATGACATACCAGTCCTAGTTGCCTGCAGCATCATTCTGTGTTTATCAAATTTTTGTTTCGTTTGTGGACCTCTAACAAGTCCTTCATGCAGGATCCCGTCTCTTCGAAGAGGTGTGTTGGCAGGACCTTCCACACAAGTTTCTGTGGTTGAACTTGCTTCTTTTCTTTTAGCAGACCCAAACATATCTACACTGACTCCTAAAAGTGTCTGAAAGTAACAGATTCAAAATCAGTCAGACTGCATCGCAGTTGTGCATGGTACTGTACACTTTCTATTCTGTTCTGCCTCCATCACCATGGAATATGATTTCCCATTTGAGAGAGCTTATTACACTGAATAATTGGACTTGGACTGATTTCCCAACAATATGAAGATGTCCAGATGTCTGGGAAATAGGTGCAATATTTCCTGGCATAAAGGATTAAGCCAAACTACAGACTCCCTCTTTCTGCTGCAAATCAGAATAGTGTCTTGTCTCCTCTTTCAAAACAGATGATGAATGTATGTGCATGTCATTTGCTTGTGTGTGGTTCTTCTCTCTTCAATTTTCAGAATAGGCAATGGGCACTGTAAGAGGAATACTATATTTTTTTGCCCACTGTGGACAGAGAAATGTTGCTAGACTGCACAAACTCATATTTTAAATCCTAAATCCATTAAGCAATGCGTTGTCCAATGGAACAGAATGAGTTTAGGTGAAAAGACTACCTTAGAATGAGAGACATTTTCCCCAGGGGATCTTTTCAGAAAGTGTCTAACAATACCCTTAAACACAAACACTTGGGGGAATGTCTGCGGGAGGGGAGAGGGAGGAGAGGAAAGGATGGGTCTTTACTTGCCAGTAACACTGCCAAAAACCAGCAGTGAATAAAGTAACAAAATTGATAATAATTTGAAATTTGGGAGATAAGATCATTGCTTCGTTACATTTTTGCAATTCCTAAAGCTTAGTAAGGAACACTCACAGCTATGGAGACTAATGAAGCACAATAGAAGGTGGCCAGAGCAAAACTAAAGCTCTTTTAAATTACGGGATATTGCAGAAATTCAGTTTCTCTGTCTGGTTAAATGCTTCATCCACATTCTCATTCCTTGATGAGAAAGGATCTTCCCCTGCTTATTGTGGTTTGCCTGGGGAAGAATTTGGGTGATTCCTGGAAGAGATCTGTGATGTAATTTGGCTCTGAGGAGGACCATAACTGAAGAATGGAAACAAACAGATACAGATTTCCTTAGTAAAGCAGAACATCCAGCCAAGAAGGTCATGGTCTGTCACGGGCCTAAAGGGAAGTGAATTCCATAATTGATTTTTTTTTTTAAATTAGCAATACTCTTTTTTTACTCCTTCTTTCTTCTTTCTCCCCCTAAAGACAGGTATCTGCTCAATGATATTTGAATGATAGGTATGTTAAAAACCTCTGTGTTTCATAGTATTGCCACTTCAGGCTCATATTGACCTCACAGTTACTGATTCCACTTCCCCTTTCCTGGATGCGTAGCAGGGCTACGCAAAGTAAAAGCTCAGAGGAAAAGGGCACAATGGAAGGATTCTTACATCTGACATTGTTTGAGGAACTGAAATCAACACTGGGGCAAGTTCTCTGACACTTGCCACGCTGGCTAATCTTGATTTTTCCAGCCTTGATTGACAACAGACATGAGACATGCCCCTCTCTCCAATTTTTTTCATCTGGAATCCAGCAGGGTCACCCCAGAGCAGTCCCCATTTCATAGACATCCTTGGCTGGTCATGACCATCTGACCTGTCCTTTTCCTGTGTTTGAGGGAAGTAGTAAAATGTACTCTGTATTTATGTCTGCTGGTTTTCCCTCCATTGCCTTCATCCTCCTGATGTTTCTTTTGCAGAAGCTGAAGGAGGAGATTGCTGAAGTGTTTGCAGAGATCGAGCGTTTCCAAAATGCAGAGAGGCAAGAGGCAGACAATAATCCTAGAGAACAGACCAGGCAAGTGTAATAAGATAAGTATGCCTTTTTTTTACAAAGTCTCTCTTTTGAGGTTGAAAAAACAAAAGTGCTAATGGGATTTGGATCACAACAAGGACAGGGAAATTAGGCCAGGAATACCCTTCTCTCCTCTAAGATTTCTCTTTATTTCTGGATAGTCAGACACCTGTCCTTAAGATATCTAAGTTACCTAACTTATTACCAAGTTACTTGTGAGTGAAATGACACATTCCTTTATTCTGTTTGATTTTCCTTCTTTTTGATGTGTTTGCAGCAAGCTGTCACAGAGGGATAAAATTCTGTCCCTGGGCCGGAAGAAATTCAACATGGATCCTGCAAAGGTAGGATTTGTTCATACCACCTATGAAGATAAAGAAAGCTTGGAGGAAGATATTCTGTTGGCTGTTGGTCCACTTGCAGCCACCTATGTCAAAGGAACTGTGGCGTGGGACTGTGTTTCCTAACTCACTAAGGCTCCAGTCAGTAGCACTCTCCATTCTATTCCTGAATAAGATCTTTTATATGATCAAACTGTGTTGTCTCCCCCCATCACATGCTTATAGGTCATCCCATACTATTCAACCCAAACCTAAGACAAGTAAGGGGAGGATGGTTTAACACTGCCAATATGTCACGGGAGCCAAATTTCCTTTAGCACAGCTCTTCTTGACTGCGAGGCTGAGTTTGCTATAATGTGATAGAGGAGGATGAACTACGAAGAAGGGGAGAAATTTTGAGAACTAGTCAGGTTCCTTGGCTCTTTCATAACAGAAGAGGACAAGATGCCTCTGACATTTTGGAAGCAGTTTTGGTTTCAGTAGAATTGGTTGAATTGTGGAGTAAATACAGCTTTTCTACTTTCTGGGACTCTGACCAGTGGTGTCAATGGCCTTCAGCCCTCTGCAGAAAGCTCTAAAAACATTAAGTAGACAAGATGCAAGAAAGACAGTTCTCTCTTCCTTCCTCCTCACTGGTGGGCCACTTTTTTGAGCTCTGTAAGGAAAACCACAAGCTGCGATCGAATGATAGCTCATCACCAGCTAACTACCACAGCTAACATCTTGAGTGGCTGCTGCTCAGCATGACAACTTCTCATGCCTCCTTCTGTGCCCTGCTGAGACTGTCAAGATGCCTTCCCCAGCATCCACACCACAGCTGGAGTGCTTGCCAGTCCCCTGGACATCCCTCTGCCAGCAGGAGCTGTCTCAGAGCAGTGATATCAGTACTTATAGCCTGCATGAGAGAAGGTTTTATTTTGCCTTTCAGTCTGACCTTGGTTTGAAACCCCAGAGGCAACTCTCTATGGCACTGTGCCATTCTGTGCAGAAATACTCGAACTAGTTCTAACCCTAAACCAGTTTAGCTTTATTAGTTTAATGCTGATCAACCTGGTCAAAATGTTGTATATGCTGTGCCTGTATTATGCAGATCTCTGATTATTGCCTCCTTTTTGCTACATGCAATAAACAGGGAGGTGCTGCAATGGAAGGAAATTTCTTTACCCCTCCTTTCAAAGGTTACACTCCATCCATGCAATGCTGATACTTTAAATGAGTTCCTATCTTCAAGATCCCATGGAAGTTCCTGAGGATAGAGGAGATAAGTGTTAGGAATCTGGCCAAACAAAACCTTTGGGGAGAAACATTTTCTTCTGGAAAATGGGGCCCCATCATCACTGCAATGCTTTGCAAAATTAAATTGGTCTTACCAAAATTCCATCTGGGGAAAGAGAAAGGAAAATAGCATGGAAAAAAAATCTCACAAACATTTCAGTTTCTTCTTTTGAAACTGCTTTTTCTTTGGGGCATTTTAGAGATAGTTTCTTTTATATTACAGGGGAAAGTGAAATGATTCCATTGAAGTAGAACATTTTGATGGATCTAAAATAATTTTCATTCTTTTATTGTATTTTGTGAGGAGAATTGCTATGTGGTCTGGAGAACTGCAGTGTTGTTAGATATTGTCAAGAATCCTTTGAACAAAACCTCAGCTTTCTTTGGCTTTGAAAATCATGAAATTCTCTCTTAAATAGGATATTGACTCTTTGCACAATCCAACTCAGACCCTCTGTATTCCTTAAAAAGCATATTCCATCCTTACTGGCTAGGAGGGATGGAACTGAAAAGATTGCAGTCTTCTCTGTTCTGTTGGACGGAAGAAAAATTAAGAAAAAATTATTTTGAGTTTTCTCAAGCCTTTATTTTTGCCTGAGTATATTTTTTTTTCATTATGTCTTCTTTTAAACAAAGAATGTTTCCTTTAAGTTAATTTAGGAAAAAAAAAAGACATTTAGGAACAGAACACTAAGTTATTTTGATTGAAAATATTAAAATGAATTATTTTCACTTTGCCTTTTTGACTTTTAAATTACATTGCCCTTTTCTGTTTGTCTGAGTTTCCATCAGAGTAAAACATTTAACCAAATCTAGGGATGAAATGAAAATGGGGCTGACCACCCAAAGTGGATGAAGAGGTATGGAATAAAGATGAGAACATGGCTGTGATCTCCCATAAAGGGACTGGGGAATAACAGAGGAGGAAAGTTCATCAGAGCTAAGGAAGGCTGATATGGATGTGTTGGAGTCCTACTTTATCATCACACCACAAAGCTGTCTTACTTCACTGTCTTGCTTCTCCTTCCCAGGGGATCCAGTACCTGATTGAGCACCAGGTATTATCCTCAGACCCTCAGGAGATCGCCAAATTCCTCCACAAGGGTGAAGGTCTGAACAAGACAGCCATTGGGGATTACCTGGGTGGGAGGTGAGCAGCCCAGGCAGGATGAGGAGACCTTTGGAGGCCCTGTCCTGCCTGGCCCCTCTCAACTACCATTTTGGATGACCTGTGGCAGACCTCAGCCACGTGCCAAGACTGAACATACCTCCAACCACAGTGGGCTGAGTGGGCAGTACACCCTTGGGAGGGTCTTTGGAGGGTGACTAAGGCTGGCTATATGGACTACTTTTCCTGCTGCCTGTAGTGGGGTCAGTCTTCTGAGACAAGAGCACATATATCAGCCACTTCTTGGTCAAAGGGGAAGTGGAGGCTGGGATGGAGCCAGAGGCTTGTTGTCACACCAAGGGGCATCCAAACTGGGCAGGATCAGAGCTCTCTTCTGACCTTTTCCCTCCATCCTCTCTCAGGGACCCCACAAACATTCAGATCCTCCAAGCCTTTGTGGCATGTCACCAGTTTGCCCACTTAAACCTGGTGCAGGCACTGAGGTAAGTGACGGTGACAGATGCAGGGGATGGTGCTGGAGCCTGCTCAGCCACTGGGTCTTACCGCCCAGGAAGGTCAGGAAGCCTTACTGGTCTGAAATGGGAACTTCCCAAGGCCCCGCTGCATGTGGTGGCTCCAAGGCTGTTGCTCTGTGAGTTGTCAACAGCTTCTCTAGGGGGAACACTTTTGTGGCCCCTTGACTGAACTGACCATTTGCAGAAAAGTGGATCCCTGTGGCTTCAATGTCTGGGGGGCTGGGAAAAGTTATTTTTTGCAGCAGGAATCATGTCTGTCCATGGTGCCCATTATGTCAATGACAAAGTGACTCAGTCTTAGGGCATCTTGTTTTCTTATAGGCCACCTCCTGGCAGGACTCTTTCTCTTGAGGTCTCTGCTGCCTTGCAGGACACTCATTAAGAAGCAGAGCCATGATTTCCAGGATGCTTAGTTCTGCTTCCTGCTTTTAGGGTGTTTGAGACTGATGAACCCAGGCAATCTGTAGAGAGAGGAGCAGAGCTCCTGCTTCATGCACTGTGTTGTCTCCCCAGTGTGATGGGATGACTTTTATTTTCATGGTGATGACTTTTATTTTCATGGTGTCACATGGGTTGAGGGAAGGATAAATGTTTGTTGCACCTAATCTGACTAACTATCTGGCATGCTGCTCCTGATAGACAGTTCCTATGGAGCTTCCGGCTGCCCGGGGAAGCACAGAAGATTGACCGGATGATGGAGGCCTTTGCCAACTGGTACTGCAAGTGTAACCCAGGAGTATTCCAGTCCACAGGTAGTTATGGGGAGAAGGCCTGTAAAGCTGAACTACACTTTGCTAGAGAGAGTAGCCTGCCTTTTCCATTCACAAAGCACAGAGGGCACCACTTGGAAGTGTGTTTCCCCTTAAGCTGAAGGAGGCAGCCCAGTTCCTGTGAAGCTGAACGTTTTTGGTCCCCCTTTTCCTGCTGTGCTACAGTCCATTCCAATGGGCAGTAGACTGGAGAAGTGATCTCAGCCTCACATGAGATATACTGGATATATAGGATAGCACTGACAGATGTAGGTCCGTAGAAACTTTCCTGCTGGCAGAGCCATTATTGGACCAGCTCTGCCCAATTTGCCCCATTATCCTGAGGGAATGAAATCACTCCAATCCAACTCTGTCCCTCTTTCTCCTAGCAGAGGGGACATCTCCCTTCTCCTCCTACAACTGAGAGAATTACACTGTTCTTCAGTGACTAGAAACCAAGCCACCTGCTAGGGTGAGGATTGTTCTGCTCTCTAAAGCAAGTAGCACCCATCCTGGTTTTCTTTCTCATTGATAGATACCTGTTACATACTCTCCTTCTCTATCATCATGCTTAACACCAGCCTGCACAACCCCAATGTGAAAGACAAACCCCACTTTGAAAGGTTTGTATCCATCAACAGAGGCATTGACAATGGAGGGGACCTGCCAGAAGAACTCTTAAAGGTAAGAAGACTTTATCATGAAAAATCACCTCTTCTCTCTGCTCAGAGCCCACTGAAAAGCAAAGGTCTGCAGGTCTCAGTGTGATACAGGCTTGCTGATCTTCTACCGTACAAGAAGAAGGTCCTCATGGGGAAAGAAGGCAGTATGTATAAAAGTGAATCTGGAAAATGTGGGAACTGCTTTGGAGAGAAGCTTCACACATTCTTGTTGGTGAGGACATGGAGCAAGAGAGACAGGGCTGGAGACATTCAGGGAATAGCTGTATCAGTTTAAGAAAGTTTGTGCTTTTAACTCTGTACGTGTGAGAGAGGAACAGATACTGCTGTGTGTCATGTAGGTGTGAGGGTGAATGGGGTACCCACCTCTCTGGGAGGTAGCTGGGCACCTCACTCATCCAGCTTTGAAATTCCTAGCCCCCAAGGGGACTATCTATTTCTTGTGTGTCTCTGTGTATGAGAGTCAATGTCACTGTGGCCAAGATTATGAATCCCTTTCCCTTTTTCATACCTAAATGTCTCAGTTGACTCCAATGTTTGCATCAGTCAGGACACCAGTGCCTGACTTCTCTTACACCAGGATATATCTTTGAATGAGTAGAACCAGCAAGCCCCACTGAGTGTCAGGGTCTCTTCCAGCATCTGGAAAGCTCTCATCAGGTCCATGGTGTTTCTTATCCCAGGGGATGAAGATGCAGAGACAGGGGATGCATCCATTAGCAGAGTTGGAGCTTCCATTTTCTCAAAGGCTCAGCAGCTATGGAACCTGCCCTATGAGGCAAGGTAGAAGTGGGCAGCCTGCCTATGTGTGTCTGACTTCACCAACCAGCCTGGGCACAATAACTTCTGTCTTGTGTCAAAGAGGCTGCCTACATCCCAAACGTGGGTTTGCTGAGCAGCATCCCTTCAGGGTAAAGGCTTTATATTTTACTCCAGGTGTCATTTCTTTCAGACAAGTTGAGGGAAGATGCAGAAGCGTGTAGTTTCTTTTTTTTTTCTTGGCTTGGGATTTGTGTTAAAAATGACTGCAAATCCAATGATGTTAGCAACATGTCAGTATACCTTGAAAACTAGTAACCTGCCTCCCTGTCACTCTGCTGTTACAAATGTCGCCCTTTGTGTCCCTCAGTGCCAAAGCCTCGGTTCTATGAAATGTGCTTCCTTGTGGCCATGTAGCTGTATGTGCTGGTCTCTACAGCTTATCGACAGTGTTTGGCCCCACCAACCCAGGGTCTAAATGGGACTGCAGTTTCTGCTGTGTTGAGTCCCCATCCTAGTGCCTTAACACTACCCAAAGCAGCACTTGTGTTATGCTGGGTTTGGTCACAGCAGCCTGTCTTGCTATGGGTGCACCATTTTGTGTCTGTGACTTTCTAAATTGAGGTTTTTTATGACACGAGGTGCAGAAAAGAGCTAGTGGTCTCTCTTGAAACCCTGTGATGTGTAGACTGAGGGCTGTTGTACCCCCAGTGCTCACTGCCTGCTCCCCTGCACTTTGTCTGCCCTTGTAGAAATAGGGTGATGGACCAGATGGACCTAGGATAGTTGTGTACAAGCTTTGTCAGAAATAAATCTTTCACTGTCTTTCTCTCTCTCTCTCCTCTAATGTTTTGGGGCAGAATCTGTTTGAGAGCATAAAGAATGAACCGTTCTCCATACCAGAGGATGATGGCAACGACCTCACCCATACTTTCTTCAACCCTAACCGTGAGGGCTGGCTGCTGAAATTAGGTAAGGGGGGAGGACTCCCCTAGCTCCACTGACTTCCCCGCTTACCTGCCTCCCACCACAGATCTCCCCCTGCAACCCACCATCATCTCTGCTGTCCTTCCGTCCTGTCTGCTGTGGTGGGCTGAGGCTGACACCTGCTGTTGAAACCAGCTGCTGCTCCCTCCTCCCAGCTATTGCAGGCTCTGTCTTCTCAAAAAGGGACTTGAGAAGATGTTCCTCCCCTGTTCCCATTCACAGCACCATCAGAGCAAAATTGGCTCCCTGTGTGTGCATGTCCACCACACTGCATCACATCAGTGGTTAGCACCATGGTTTCTCCTTGGAGCTCACCTACAGGGAGATCTGGGAGTGTATGTCTGTGTGTGCAGGTCTGGAGCTTGGGGGTAGCGGGGGAACGACAGAAAAATGTGTGACTAATGGCTTTTGAATCTCCTTGCCTTTAGGAGGACGTGTGAAAACCTGGAAACGCCGCTGGTTCATTCTGACAGATAACTGCCTGTACTACTTTGAATATACCACGGTAAAGGCTTAACTCATTGTTGGGAAAGTGTCCTGGGTGGTTATGAGCCTCTGAGGGACCAGGGAGGAGCAGAGGATAGGGGGCAAGTCTTCCCTTCTACCCTGTGCTCCCAGACTGAACTCGGTGCTGTTTGCTCACCTGTGGTCTTGTCTCCCCAGGCATACACTGCCCCTGTCACCTCCACAAAGACACATGTCTGGGAAATCAGAGAGGCTCTAAATAGTGGCATAGATTTGGGGAGCATCTTGGGTATTAATTCATGTTTCCTTGCCTTCAGGACAAAGAGCCTCTGGGCATTATCCCCTTGGAGAACCTATCAGTCCGGAAGGTGGATGATCCCAAAAAGCCAGTAAGTCTCCACTGCCAACACAGGCTGTCAGATGGTCAGAGGGAAGAGAAGATGCACACAACCATGCTTCTCAGAGGGAAGGTGCCATTCCAAACTGCCTTGTGCCCCCATCTAAACATGACTGTATTTTTACTTTATATTTCTGGTGTGAAGAGACAGCTGTCCTTTGGCTGGCTGTATTGTATGTTTTCACATGTGTATATGCGTGTAGGTGGGCAGAGATGAGTGTACACATCTGACTTCCTAGTTATTTTGCACCAGGAGATGTGGGTTCAATTCTTGGGGTAGGGAAGGAAAGGGTCTGTTACATTTCAGAGATGGACTGCTCTCCTCCCTTTTGGAAGCTCTTTGAGCCTGTCACTCATGGTTGGAAGCAGCATAGCTTCCTTGGTCCACCGTGTCTTCCCCTACTGCTCCATTTTATTTCCTTCCTGACAGAACTGCTTTGAACTCTACAATCCCAACTGCAAAGGGCAGAAGATCAAAGCCTGCAAAACAGATGGGGATGGGAAGGTGGTTGAAGGCAAGCATCAGTCCTACAAGATCTCAGCAGCCACACCAGCAGAACGTGATGAGTGGATTGAGGCAATACGGTGAGGAGACCAGAACTAGAAGCCTGAGCTTACCTTTGTTCAGCCCCAGGGACAGATGGTCACGCAGATTATTTGGCTATCAAAGCTTCAAAAGAGGGGTGAACAGAAATGTTTGTAGTCTAGCACTGTGGTACCTCTTGACTTTATAGAGTCTCCCTTCTGGAGAATCTCTAGCCACAGCTAAATTCTCTGCTGTGAGTCTGGAGATCTCCAGTCCTACACTTTGGTAAGTGGTGTCTCTGTGCAAGTTCATTTGGGTTATCTGTGCTGCTCTCCATCATTAAATCTCTTACTTTTGCTCCCATTTCCTCTTATTTCCAGAACCAGCATCACACAGGATCCTTTCTATGACCTGGTCTCTGCCCGTAAGAAAAAGATTGCCAGCAAAAACTGAACCCTGACCTGGTCACTAGCCTCAGGAAAGCATAGGTTGGTGGACAGCTTCCCTCTCTTACTGGGCTATTCCAGTGAAGAAATTTGGGAGCGTTGGTTCCCTCTGCCTCCCACTTGGCAAGAAGATAAACAACAGGACAGCTTGCCAGGTTTGCTTCTTCCCTTTCCAAACTGAAGGCAGTGGTACAGGGTGCAATCCACTGAGAACTGTCAGAACTGTGGGCACGGAGTTACGCATGTCCGAACACAAAGGCTCAACAGCAACTGACCTTTGGGTTCTCCCATACATCCCCAGACATGTAGGACAGGATCTGAGAGGAGACAAGAATGTCTGCAGAATGTCTCTGGCCCCTCCCACAATGAAACCAGGCCAGACTGTTTTTCTGTGAGGATCCATGTAGATGTTCTTGAAGCAGCTGAGCATAGTCCAGTCGGTTGCAGAGCAGAAAGGCCCCAGTGGTTTCTCTTCCACAAACAGACGTGTAGTGTTTGTGGGGTGGAGGCTACTACTATTTAGGACCTCACTGTGAAACCAGAGGCCAAGGTAAGATAAAAAGCCCTCAGTTCAGAAGAAATCCCTCTCCCTCTTCCCATAGCTGTGAGGGCTGTAATCCTGGGAAGTCCCTGCTGTGTAACTGAGTCATAGGTTTTAAAAAGTTAGAGGTGTTGGATCCCTATCCAGCATAAGGGATAACTGAGCGTAGAGAGGCGGTGAGACCAAGGAAGCAGCTCTGGGTCTTTTGTTTCTCTGTTTTGAGCCTTGGGGACGACCACAGGTTTCCCTAGGGAAGAAACCCAAACACTAGCTCTCCTGATTGATGGCTCTCCAACAAAGGTTGATTCCTTGTACCAGCCCAGAGACCTGGTATCTGAAAGGCTTTCAGCCAGATGGCATGAAAAACTGAAGGTGCATACACCTCCCCCACACTAGCACACTCACACAGGGGCATTCCCATCTTCACACACTGGTGTCGTCTGATGTCTCGGGGTTTTTGTCCCTTGTGTAAAAAAAGAAATAAAAGTGCTTGAAACAAGCCCAGAACTCAGGGTACACGATCGTTTTCGTGATAAAGGCAGAGAATGCAAGATAAGAGTGTCATGTTCCTGTGCCCAGCAAAGCAGCCTGAGCACCACCGCAGTCTCTTGGCTTTTTCCTTCCTGCAGGGGGCTGTATCTACCAGGAAATCTGCAGCAGGGCCAGCACAGCCCGATTATTCATCCGGTTATTTTTGCCCAAGCCACAGGAATGTTGAATTAATTTCAAGAGTCAGGGAGCGTACCTCAGAGTTGCAGCACGCGCTCACCCTGGAGAAGAAACGTGAAGGTTTTCTTCTGCTCGCGCCTGCAAATGTCTCCTGCCTATAATCTCTTTGTTACTGATGTGATACGGAGTGAATTTGCTGCCCACTGCTCTAGAGCACATGTGTTTACACACACACGTTCACTCCTGCTTTGGATTCAATGAGAGGAGGCAGGCTCGTGTCCAGACATTGAGGAGAAGTCAGAATATGGCCCCTTATCTTGTCAACATCTCCAATATACATAAGTGAAATATAATATGCATTTGGTTGGTGAGAGATGCCCCAGAGCCCAGGATTTGGGTGAGAAGTGTCTGTTCCAGTGCTTCTTAGGCTTACGCTCTGTGTGACAAAAGCCATCAAAATGAAGCCTGGAGTCTCTCTTCTACCCACAATCTGGTCTTGGGTGAGGGAAGCTAAGCTCTCCCTACAGTTTACCTGGATCATTCCTATGACAGCAGGGTCTATCTAAGCTCTCCCCCATTCCTCATCCCCAGTCCTTCCCATTCTCTTCAGGCTGCCTATGTTTTTTCCCCTCCATTCTTCACCTAGATACCCACACACTGCAGAGCAAAATTATTCATAGCAGGGACAGGGTGGGAAGGACAACTTGTGAGAGGCAAAACAATGCACAGAGACAGGCAATTGTGTAATTTCCATCGATCAAACTAACCAAAAGAATCAGGAAGGGCTGGGCCAGGTTTCTCCTCTCCTAGAAACTGAGGTAGGGAGATGGTAAGTTTGAGTTTCCACTGCCTTTCCTTGACTCCAGCACAGAAAATACATTTCTAAATTCCTTGCTATACTCCTCAGTGTCATGAACACAATGGTACCTGATTTTGCCCACCAGCAGTGCAACATGTGCTCTCTCCAAGCAGTATCCTTGACCTCGTGCTTGCTGAATACCAATGTAGTACTGGCCAGGGTGTCTCAGGACAGGTCTATAAAACTGACCAACCACTCATATCTGTGTGCTTTGACAGATATGCTTGGAGCCCTTAGAAATTTATTACAGGAACAACTTGTGCAACTAGAATGGCACCACCAGGGAACATGTTGCTGACCACCATCACATGTGGCCCTTGTTGAGGGCAACTGCTGCACCACACACATGAATGCATACAGGCAAACACACAGGTGCACACATAGAGCCCTTCAGATGTTGAATCTGACAAATTGCTATCTGTATGGTTGATGTATTTCTCTTTCGCATCATAGGCAGTGTATGTGGCTCACACAGAAATACATGCAGAAGACTGACACTGATTCCCTGCTTGCCTAAGGATTCCTGTGCACACCCAGCAATTTGTTTTCATGATAAATGTCCATCTATTTTCATAGAAAGGCTGGGAGGAGAATACTGCAGATGTGTGGAATAGACCATATCACTTCATCCTGCCTCCTCTCCTCTCCTTCCCTTCCTCCCGCCTCCTCCCCTCTCCTTCCCTTCCTCCCATCCCCTGTTTATCAGCTCCTTTTTGGAAGGCTAATACATTTTAAAAAGGAATTCTAGAAATTGTTTTCAGTGACAAAGATGGAGCAGCTGTGAGGAGAGCCAGCAGTCTCATGCACTACAGCTTAGGTAGAGAAAATCTCTAGGAGGTGGAGGTGAAGGGCAGCATTTAAATGGAGGCACACTGGACTAAATTATGAATTCAGAGTGATCAAAGGACATCAGTTGAACCTACCTTTTTGCAGGGGGTGAATGCTCTTGGTGATGGGGGGGAGCTCAGGAGCAGATGGAGGCCTTGGGAAGACATGACTTTGCATGCAAGTTGGCCATGAGTGGTGTTCAGTGTTGGGGTGGAAGCAACCATTTGAGACACTGTCTATTCCTGGCAGGCCTGAAACTGCTCTGCTGTGTGTCACCCAGCCTTCAATGCAAAGGAAAAATCAAGGACCTCTTTTCTACCAGCTAAACAGGATTATATGGAATGGGACTGCCTACCTTTTTACTCTGTCTGTGACACTGTGTAAGCCCTCACATCTCACCCCTCCACTGTAGTGCAGGGATTGACACCACGAGGGGACAAGTTTGTCAGCTTGTACCATAAACCTGGAGGAATGGAAGGCTGTGCCAATAACCTCAGAGGGATGGGAGCCAGTCATACCCTCTGATATCAGTCATTTGTATAGAAAGAAGCACAGCCCCACTGTATTGGAGTTGGTTTGAATGGTGCAGTCAGATTTGGGGGTTCAATAGGAGCAGTTCCTCCTGTCTCCCATCCATAGTCTTTGATGGATGGAAAGCAACTGCCTACCTGAGGGTGGGGGACTCACTGAGGTACTTCCTCCCTCTTAAAATTTTTTTTGAGCATGGATTTCACACAGAAAGGCCAGAGCACAAAGCTAGAGAGCAGGACAGCTCTCAAAGGCAGCATGGCCTCTCTGCTATACCTTGTTCTGGATCACTTCTGCCTCCAGCCTGACAGAGGGCCCATCTCTGGGGCTGGAGGAAGCCCAAGCAGACAAGGGTTCAGATCTGACCAGGGTTTCTTAGAGTGTCACTGCTGTCACATCTGCAGTGGCTCTGCTCTAAGTGCCTGTGACAGGGGTGTGCAGCAGTCTCATCTTGCCATGCCATTTCCAATCCTGCCGCCTCCCTGCGATGAAGATGAATGGTGCCTGTCCCAGGTTATCACATTCCCAATATGTGAGCCAGTATATGGACAGCAGTTTGCTCCTGAAGGCTGGTGCTATTGCGCTAAATTCAAGGAGGCTGTATATGGTGGGACTGAGGGCTACAAGGAAAGAGTCAGGGAGGGTGGAGAAGTCTGGGTCTATGTGGGTTGTCAGTGAAGAAGGGCTTGACAAGAACAGGACTTTCACCTCAGCTCCAAAGCAGGGGTGGCACAAATGTCAGGAAGATGTAGGTAAAACATGGTTTGAACAGCCTGCAATCTACCACAGCCACTGTGTCACACTACTCAGGGGCAACTCATGTCACAACAGCTGTCTACTTTCTGTGGGGATGAAGAGTAGTATTGGTAAACACACCAGCCCAACACTTCAGGGAGAGAGTGGAAATGGTGCAAGGTGGCATTCACATATGGGCCCTCAGAGGCACAGCCTGTGCAGGGAGAGGACCATATGTCCTGCCAGCACAGCATGTCTTTGCTCCTCTACCTTGCTGAATAAATGGGGCTACAGGTCTCTTTCCACATGTAAGTACAAACACAGATATAGATGTGTGTGAATGTGCTTCATCCTACACACTCATAGTGACACATACCCAAGCCTGCACAGAGACATCTGTGCATACACAGGAACACACACTGTCTGCAAGCATCCCAGCCCAGTGCTTCTCCTTGCTCTCTCCTAGCAGAAGGGCCCTGGCAAAACTGTCTGTAAGGGAAGAAGGGAGATCACAGAGGGGAAGGGAAGGACAGTCCTTGTGGGGTTGGACAGCAAGCAGTACGTAGGGAGAGGGAGGCAGAACAGACTGCAGTGATGTCTACAGAAACCACAGGACTCCTGCCCCAGGGGGGCTATACTAGCAGCAACGCAGTCCTTGACCTGGGGCAGAACTGGGAAAGGACTGTTGTGGCTATGCGAAGGGACATTGCAAAGCCTCACAAGCCCCATAGCCCTGATGGGCTCCACAGCCTCACAGGCCCCATATCCCCCATAAGCCTCATGGGTCCCATAGCCCCCATAGCCCTCCTCCATGTGAGATATTAGATTGACCTTAAGGAATGTACATAAGACATTTTCTGCTGCCTCTAACTATGGTGGGTGGCAGCAAGGTTCCCAGAGTTGGCTGAAGAGGTGGTGATTTGTGCAATTAACATCTAATCAGTTCTATGAATATTTATTGCTAGTCAGCAAGCTTCTGAGTGACAGTGAAGCCCCATCTGATTGGGATCACATTCACAGGTAAACCAGAGCCTCCTTTGGCATTCACAGACCTCCCACTGGGGCAAAACATCACAAAAGTTTAACCATCCTGCTGCACACGGGAGGCACATGTGCAATGTGAATGTGGAAAATTGTATTCAATCCTTTTCTAGGGGAGGAAAACCTGAGATTTTAAAATTGACTTCTTGGAGAGAGACACCTCGAAATAGTCTGATATATTAACAAACAACATATGGATGAGTTTGAGCTGGGTGTTTGCTTTTGATTTTGTTAGAATTGGTTGTTTGCTTTTTTTTGTTTGTTGGGGGTTTTATGTGTGTATGTTCTCTCTCATTTAGCTTCTATTGCAACACGGGTGAGAAAATAAAAGGGAGAGAAACATAAACTTCTGCAACTGTGTGAAAAGTCACATAACAGTCAGGAATTTCTTGGGGCTTGTAACTGACTCTTCCCCCAAATGGGCACAAAGTATGTGGAAAGCTAGTATTTTGTTTCCTCAAGAAATACTGCTGTGAGGATTTTCTATCATTACCATAAATTTTGATGCTTCTCAACTTTGTCCAAACTTATGTTCCTTCCCAGAAACATCAGTTCTCTCCCTTTACTTTTCCTCTGCTTTAATCCTCTCACCTCACCTCTGCCTCTGGCTTCTCTTTCCCACGGTGCCTTCCACCTTCTGTGCTTTGCTCATCCCTCTCCATAAACTCGTCTCAACAAATCCCTCTCTTCGTTTTTCCTGATGCTGCCTCTCCTGCCTTCCTGCTTCCTGGACAGACTCAGCCTGCCTTGGCAGAGCTCTGGGAAAACCCCCTATTATCAGTGGAATGTGAGTTGTTAAACCTGAGCCAAACTCTTCTGCTCCTACTGCTCACCTGCAGCTTGGGTTTGTGCTGGAGGTGCTGCCAAAAGCCTGTTATTACCTAAATGAAAAAGACACAGAGCCCTCCTTGAGAAGAAAGAGACACAGATAACAGTGATTTGCCTGTTGCCTGCTGCCTTCTGACTGAGAAAAACAGCCCAGACTCCAGCAGGGCTTCCAGGACCAGCCTTCAGTGGAGGGAGACAGACAGAGATAGCTTGCACATTTTCACTTTCTGCATTGAAAGGATCCTGCTATTTTTCATGGCTGAGGGAGAGAAGATCCTCAGAACTTGCACCACAGATATCCTCTTCCTCTCATGGTATTATGCTTGGCCTTGAGCCAATACAGGACTGGGGGAAAAAAAACCAAAATTGAGAGCCAATAATAGACCTAGAATAAGCAGCAAAGTAACAGAGGAGGGAAGAGAAGGAAGGGTTGGCAAGTCTGAAGTCATAATCATAGTGTACAGGGGCTCTGTTGTGTAGAACTCTGTTTTCCTTGCTGCAGCCCTCGACTTTCCTCACCAGCTGCACACTGTGCTCTGGAGCTCTGATTTCAATATCCAGGAGCTGATGGCCTGCTTGGCCCTCTCTCCAGAGACCATTCAGCAGAAGGAAGTGTGCATTGCACACAGTGAGGCTAAGGAGACTTCAAGGGAGACAGTAGAAAGGGACAGAGGGGAGCAAGCAGCTCAGAGCCATTTTCTGCAGGGAAGAAGTGCACTGCTTCCAGGTTCCTGGAAATGCCAGATGACCTTAAACCCCAGACATGCACAACTTCACATTGCACAGCTTGGTGTCCCTACGGTGATGCCTTTACTCTAATACAGTTAAAATTCAGATAATGGTAGACAACACATTGGTGCGCATGGACAACCAATAAGTCAACCAATTGTAGATAACCAGTATCAAGTGGTGTCCCTGTCCTGGAACACATATTATTTAATATCTTCATTAATGTCATAGGGAATGGAATAAGTATACTCTCGGCAAGTTTGCAGATGATGCTAAGCTAAGAGGTGCAGTTGACACTCTAGTGGGAAGGGATGCCATCCAGAGGGATCTTTACAGGCTTGAGAAGTGGGTCCATGTGAGCGTCATGAGGTTCAACAAGGCCAAGTGCAAGATTGTGTACCTGGGCTGGGGCAATCCCCAGTAACAGTACAGATGGTGACTTGTTTAAGAGGCACACTGCAGAGAAGGACTTAGGGATACTGGTGAATGAAAAGTTGAATATGAGCCAGCAATGTGCATTGGCAGCTCAGAAAGCCAAGTGTATACTAGGCTGCAACAAGAGAAATGTGGCCAGCAGGTCGAGAGAGTTGCCTGCCCCTCTGCTGTACTCTCATGAGTACTGCATCCAGCTCTGGGGTCCCCAGTACCTGCTGGAGTGGGTCCAGATGGGGGCCATGAAGATGATCAGAGAGCTGAAGTACCTCTCCTGTGAAGACAGGCTGAGAGAGTTGGAGTCATTCAGCCTGGGGAGACCTTATTGCAGCCTTTCAATATTTACAGGATTATTATAAGAAAGACAAAGACTTTTTGCCAAGGGAAAAGGGGCAGCTGTTTTAAACTGAAAGAGGGTAGATTTACACCGGATATAATAAAGAAACTTCTTATGATCAGGGTGGTGAGATGGTGGAACAGGTTACCCAGAGAAGTTGTGGATGCCCCATCATTGGAATTGTTCAAGGCAAGGCTGGATGGGGCTTTCTGCAACCTAGTCTAATAGAAGCTATCCGTGCCCACGACAAGGCAGGTGGACTAGATGGTCTTTAAAGGTCCCTTCCAACGCAAAACATTCTATGATTCTATGAACACATGCACATACATACACATTCTTTTTTGCACTACAGTACCTTCTTATATCCATTTACCATTTGAACATATATCACCTTCCCCAGGCTAGATCAAAATATCACCAATTTCCACAAACATAAGACTGGACTTTAAAAAACAATCACAAGATTTTATTTTAATGTTTAAGAGATCCTTGCCTCTTTATATTTTGAGGGTATTTGTTCCTCTGTAGAAGAGAAAGAATCTTTCTTCCCTTATTCCTTTTTGTACTTGGTATGAGAATTGAAATTGTCTTTTTATTCCACTAACTCCAGCTGCTGAGGCTTCAAAGAAATTATTAATTTTTATGATTCTTAGGACAAAATGGTCATAATCTGTATCATTTCATCAGAAACCTCTACTCCTCCTGTCAGGTGTACTCTTAAGCTCACATCTTCTCCTGAAGGCCTTCCCTCATGTGTTCCCCAGCGCCTGAACAAAACACCTATGCACCACATACAGCTCTGCTGAGTCATTTGCAGTCACACAGAATATATACTGGTTTGATTTGGTTTGGTTTGGTTTTTTTCAAGGAAAGGCCAATGTTTATCTTGCCCCATAGGCGAAGATTATCTTGAACCCTTCAGAGACAGGCTTGTTGGCCTGAGCAGCCAGCACACAGAGCTGCAGGTGAAACCATGGGACTTTGGTAACACTTCATAAACCCACGGCCTCTTTGCTGTGAGGGAGGAAGGAGAAGAAGAAAGCCTCTGTCCTCTAGGCAGATTTGGGAGCTGTTGCATATTTCCTCTGTCATCCCCAGAGAGGACAGGCTGCTTCTGTGAGCTGAGAATTGCTAAGAGATTGAAAACTTGTTGCTATGAATATCAGAGATGCCTGGCAGGGGCAGCTGGAGTGATGAAGGGTTCAGTGTACTAAACTCACCATAGTAAAGACATAATGGGATTTTGCATGCTACTGTGACCAGAATACCCAAACCAGCTTTGCACCTCCCCTCATCAGGCCTGCTTTCAACACTTCCTTCTTGCTCCAGTCCCTCTCCCTGCACCTGCAGTGCATGTCTCAGATGCAAGGCTTTGGAAGAATGTCTGTCTGTACAGGAGGAAGGGGGGACTTTACTTCTCAAGACCACCCAAGTCTCATGAGCTTGTTGGCTTCTTCATCTGCTCATTTTAGGAATGTACTAAGTATCATTTATAGGTGGAAATACATAAGCAGCGAAGCAGAGAGGGCAGGACTGCTTCCTGGGAAGAGGGGAAAGAAAGTGAGTTTCTGGGAATGTGGGTTAGAGGTATGGGGAAAGGACACTTGGGAAGAGAGAGATCAAATATCAAATGAGATGTGAAGAAAGGTCATAGAGGAAAACTAAGAAGAGGAATGCTTCAGAGAAAGATCTGGGAATGGCCTGAGGGAGGGATGCCTTCAGAATAAGTAGAATGTGGACAGGGGTCTGGGATGAAAGGCATCCAGGAGATGGGGCTGTGAGAGGACAGGCACTGGGTCTGAACAAGGGTTTGCAGTCAAGTGAGCACGAGGAGGGTGGTATGCATTTAGAGGTGGCATCTGCACTATTTCCCATTAGGTGTATTTTTCTTAGAAAAACCCACTTTGTAATCAGGAAGCTGGGATTTGCTCTGTTGGATCTGTCTCTCCTCTAAACCATCCAAGAGAGTTTATCTTGTTAAATCCTCTGCCCTGGAGGAGGTGAGGAGGTCAAATGCCTTTTAGGGGGCAGACATATAGCAAAGCTGTTTCCCTATTGTTGTCTTAACCAATGTGTCTCCTTCCCCTGTTCAGTCTCTAATACCTAGAAGGAAGAAAAGATGAGAAATATGGATGGATGTAAGAGTGAGTCCTCCTTCCATCTTGCATGAGATTCCAGGTCTGTGTGCTACCATCCCAGGATGATTGTGCTACTCTGCAGCTGTCCTGAAGGGGTGAGGGCAGGGAAGGCCTGGGGCTCCCTCCCAAACCTGTGGCCCAGCCACCCAAATCTATCAGTGAGACCCAGACTTTGCAGCAGGGGAAACACATAAGGAAAGTGCCTGAGGTCCCTATGCATCAGGGAGACTAAAGGTGGTGTCAGGGTTTGCATGACTGAGGTTTACCCGTCTAATACATCTGTTCTTGCCTTACTCTCTCTGTGTGTTTTTGATCAGAGGAACTCAGGCATTGCAGTGGTCTCTGTCCCACAGAGCTGACTGGGGTGCAGCTCAAGGACTGAAGAGCCTGAGTGGAAATGAAAGACATGGGAGTTAAAGTAACTGAAGATTTGTCAGTGACAATAATTCAGTAATTTGGAGTCTTTAGGGTGGCCACCTCTGACGCAGTAGGCATTAGCACGAGGAAGGTGTGAGACATTTCTATGCACATTGTTCTTTTCTAGCCCAGAGGAAATCAGGAAGGCACCTGCGGCTTTGCTCTTCATCTGTGAGTAAGCTTGCAAAGAAAACTGCATTACTTGGGTCACTGACAACTTGTCTGCCCCAGGGGCAATGCTCCCCAGCTGGCTGGGTAACAAGGGCTTCCATCTCCAGTGCTGGCAGTGTGGCAGTCAGCCACTTAGCAAAAAGATGGATCAAATCAGAACACAGCCAAGGAAAACCTAGGAGGGCGATGGAGTCCAACTCTGTCAGGCCAGGCTGAGGCTGCTAAGCAGTAGGACAAAACTCAGTTGGGTCTTTTCTCTGGTACTCTGGAGGGTGAGGTGTGGGTATGAATACATGGGAATGAAACCTAACATCTCTATGAACAGGAAAGGGTCAGGGCATCATACTTATCCCTTCATTAACCTTCCCTCCCAGCACTAAATCAGACACCAGTTTTCACCACAGCTGTGCCAAAAAAAGACCCACCACAGATACAAGGAGACAGCAGAGAAGAATAAGGGGAGTGTGTGGAACTAGCGAAGGATACATTGCTCTCTCTCTCCCTAAATGCTCTTTTCTTTCCCTTTTTCCTTTCAATACCCCATGTGCAGCCATCTCCCATCTCCTCAGTGAGGAAAGGCAGGTGAATCCCTTCCTCTCACCATCTCTCCACAGAGGGTCTCCAAGGGTTGGGGGATAGCAGTATCTCCTTTGCCAGTGCTCTGCCACAGAGCAGAGAGGCAAGTAACACCTGACTGAGGATGGTGCTGCCACCAGAACAGGCTGGAAAGACCCAACAGGGCTCCAGCCAGCAGCCAGCCACTCTTGCCAGGGGAGATAGCTTTGTACACAGGCTTCCTCCTTTCCTTTGAGGGATGGACATGTCTCCCTTTGTTCTTCTCAAGGGAAAGGCACCGTTGGGCATAGTGTAGAAGAGCAGATCTGTGGGGGTGTTGGAGAATGACTTTCTACCTAGAAACAGGCATGCTGTTAGCAAACAGCACTGCATAGAATTGTCATCATGAGATGTGGAGTAACAGGAGTAAGGTCCCTGACAAGAGGAAAGGGCAACTCTGTACTCAGCACATACAGCCTCTTGGCCCTAATTTCTCTCTGCTCTGGGCTCTATGTGCCAGGATGAGATGCATCAGGAGAGGTACCATTTTGCTAAATCTTGAGGCTGACACTTTTAATATCCATTAGCGCTGCTACTCTGCCAGAGAGCATTAGCTAAGATACATGGACTGTTCCCTCCCTGATCGCTAGCCTCAGCCTCTACCATCCCTCCTTCTGTCTCTTCAGCGCAGCCTAACTGCTCTTCTCAGTACTAGCAACATCAGTTATCTCAGGTCCAACCCCCTTGTTCAACAAATCTGTCATTGCCATCTTTCAACTGCTTCATTTCAAGGATTTTTGTATCTTGAGGAAAGTGTCTCTCTACACAGTGCACATGGACCCACACCCAGACATATACCTAGAAAAGGACAGAAGGCAAGTCTTTCTTTCTTCTGCCTCCAAGAAACAGATATGAAGCACTAAATGGAGCAAAGGAAGGAGAAAGTTCGAAATACAGATACTGGCATTCCCTCTTGGCTGCATTGCAGGACTCAGCAGAATCCTCTGCCAAGATTTGTTTTTGAGGTACTGTTCAAATGAGTTGTCAAAGCCATCCCTGTCATGCCTCTACTAGCTTGGACTACTGAGTATCCAAAAGCAGAATCATAGAACTATAGAAACATAGAATGGTTTGGGTTGGAAGGGACCTTACAGATCATTTAGTTCCAACTCCCCTGTCATGGGCAGGGACACTTTCCACTAGACCAGAGGGTTTAGTGGATTGCTCAGAGCCCCTTCCAACCTGCCTTTGAACACTACCACGGGCATCCACAGTTTCTCTGGGTAACCTGTTCCAGTGCCTCACCACTCACAGTAAAGAATTTCTTCCTAATATCTAACCCAGACCTACCCTCTTTCAGTTTAAAACCATTTCCCCTTGTCCTATCAAGACATGCTCTTGTAAAAAGTCTCTCTCTAATTTTTTAGTAGTTCCCTTTAGTTACTGAAAGGCCGTGAAAGGATGTCCCTGGAGCCTTCTCTTCTCCAGGCTGAACAACCTCAAATCTCTCAGCCTGTCTTCATAGGAGAGGTGCTCCAGCACTCTGGATGCTTAGGGCTTCTCTTTGGGGGGTGAACAGAGCTGAGGAGAGTGAGTAAGATTTGATCCCTATGACCAGGTTAGAAAATGGAGCTGGCCCTCTATGCACTGGTCAAGCTGCCATAGACTCAACATGTCAGTTGCCAAATCTAAGTGGCCTGAAGCAGCTTATATTCAACAGTTAAGTTGTCCTCTCCTCACTGGGACAGAGCTGCTTCCATCTACTCCCCCAGTAACTTGGTCTGGTCTCTAAAGTATGGGTGAGTTATTTTTACCTTTCCTATTGTCCCAGTTTAAATAAATTAATGATGGGAAAATCTTCTTCAGAAAGACAAGCCTTGGCTTAAATGTCTTTTAATTTCTTGGTCTCATCTGTTGTATTTGACTGACATTGAATCAAGGCAGATGTCATTCACTGTACCTAGAAAAGTAGTAGAATGTACAAACATGCTTGAGTGACCCCTGTTTAGAAAGATGCTAGGTAGATTATTAGAGAGTTTGTAGCCATGCTAGGAAGAGGGAAAAGAAGACTGGGTTTTCTTGAAGATGGGGAGACATTCTTGGTCTGGAACTTACTTTAATAGGATATACTAGGGACTTTCTCACAGTAAGAAAGAAAGGAAATAAAAATTTCTCCCCGCAAGCAGATGATATTGTCACCTCGTCCCTATGCAGAGCAGAGGTAAAAGAAAGATGCAAAAACAAAGAGAAGAAATGAATGTGTGTTAGGGTACAGAGGCATGCACAGAAGTCTGAAAGGACAACAGACACAGAAGAAGAATTGAATGGAAGCTTGAATAAAGGAAATAAGTGTTCATCAAAGCATCTAGATAGATAAAGTCTTTAAAAGGTACATCTTCTTTGGGAAAAGGGAAGAGTTTCTACTATGTAGAAATAATTCCATAGCAAAGCATAGGTGTGAAAAGTCATTATCTCATATGGAAATCTCTCAGCAGAACAAATAATGCTTTGGCAGCTCCATTTTGGGCCCAATACAATGGCAGATCTAGGCTGTTTCTTGTGATGAACCCTAACCGTATTTTCTGGCTCAGGCTGGGACTAAAATCCCATCTCTGGCCCACACCAAAATTTCCTCTCAGCATGACTCTCTTAGCAGTGTACATTTAGTTTTGGCTTCCCTGTTTTAAACCTACTTCAACCATGCCTCTAGTTATTATCTTTGTACCTTCTCTAATGTCTTTTACCCACTTTGTAGGATGTAATGGATCCTTACAGACAAGACTCTTAGGCATGGTCTTTGCAGTACTAAGTTTGTCTTGAATCCTCAAATAGTTTTCTTAAAACATCTGAAATTGCAATTCGATGTCTTCATTTTACCCTGTCTACTGTTTTTCAAGGCTGAACCTGGCTATTTATTTTAGGAGCATAGGATAGTATTTGCAATGTCTCTTATCAACACAATGGTCAGGCACCAAGCAGAAAAATCCATGGGATTGCAAAACACTTGGAACTGCTTCCTCTGCATATGGAAATGCTCAAGGCCCCTGGAACAGACCAGAAATCTTCCTCTCCCAAGCCACAGCCTGCTCAAGAACAGCATGTGAGCTCAGACCTGGGGGACAGAAAAAGACTGTGAGCAGAGTGAAGACTGTGCTGCTATCCAGCCTCTGCGTCCCCTCGTTTTACTTTCAGCACTGAGGTTGTTGTAAGACCATCTCATTGTCTCTGATTATTCTCTTCCCTCACTCTACCCCTTATAATGGCTCTCTTCTGACAGCTTTTGATGGAGATAGCGAAAGGAAGGACTATTAGGTCTGGATTGCTTGAGGTTACTCAAGAGCAGCAGAACTTCATGTGCTATTACCTACAAGCCAAAACCAGTATGGAGATACAGGGAGCAATGCAAAGAGCATGAGCAGATGACCCAAGGAAGCAGAAGTCAGGAAGAGTCCTCTCAGATCCCTGTGATGATATTGGATGAGGGGATCATGCCAGAGACAGGAGAAAATGGACAAGAAGGGGGTCTAGGCCTTTGTTTGAGAGAACTGAAGAACAGCAGAAGCACCAACTTGCAAGGTTTTTTCAGTGGGAATGCCAGTCAAGTCATGGGACAAGGGAGAGAACCAGAGACAGGCACACCACTAAGTGCCTAATTCCTATTTAGACACTGGAATTCCCATTGATTGGAAGGGACTGTAACTATGAAAACTAAAGTAATTTGTCATTCCCTCACTCTGGTTTGTAAGGGCCAGAGGAGCACAGAGACAGACAGACAGACAGACAGACAGACAGAATGAATGAAGCAGCTCTGAATTAATCTCCAGTTTAGCAACTGGAAGGATTAGATAGACAACACCTCGGAGCTGACCTCTAAGTTCTACCTGCTGCTACACCAGGCAGCCCAAGGTTGATTTGCCTTGGATTTGAAGCAACTGCTGTCAATAATATAACACTCAAGAGGTGAATAACAGGCCCTCCCATGAGATCTTATTTTTTTCCCAGCCATCCTCTCTGCTCCTGCAGCTTTAAAACCAATGAAGGAATGTGTAATTTTTTTTCTAATGATTGAAATAAGGCAGATAAGAGGTAAGTCTTCAAATTAGGAATCCAAGACTTGATTGCAGCTCTTATCATGCTTTTCCATTTTCCCCTCTTCTTCCCAACAGAAAATAAATTGCTTCAATAAATTATATCTTTAATCTGCATAGAGGACCAGCAGACTGGGCTCTCCTTTTAATATTTTCTATTGCGAGATAATCAACCCATTCCTCTCACTGCATGGAACAAACTAATAGATTTTAAACAATTCTATTATTTGATGATTTCTACCATTATTAATACAAATTGTCTCCACTCACTTTCAATTAGGGTATTTTTATTTTCTAATAAATCCCAATCAGGTTTTCTGAAACACAACCTAAACATGGAGAGATTACCACACTTTCTATTTAAATTAAGAACCCATCACATGCACATGCCTCACCTCTCTTTGTTTCCCATGACTTTCCTTCTTCCAAACTCTTTTTCTATTTTTCCCTCCTCTCACTGTCAGCAGAGATCACTTATTTTCTTCACCTACTGCTTTCTTCTAAATCTAATTATTTGTCTGTGGGGTGTGGTTTGTCCCACAGGTCTGTGGCAAAGCTAAGATCTTAGTGGATTTTTTGTTGGGTATGGGAAGTTGTGGGGTTTGTGGTTTCAGAGGGGGGAAACATCCTTTATAAAGGCCCAGAGTCACACAAATAAAGCCCATTGAAGTGTTTGTGAGAAGGTGCACCAGGACACAGTCACATGGTAAAAATGTAAGAATGATCCACATCGAGAAAGCCAAATACCTACGGTCTGGTCCTAAGGAACAAATGCTTAAAAACATAAAAATATAAAACATTATTCTCAAAATGGAGTGTCATCTTTTCAGATACCAACTCTTGTACAAAACAACACAAACGCTTTTACTGCTACCAATGGATTGCATTCCCTAAATGGTGCTGCTTAAAGCAGACAGGGATGGCATTCAGCTCATTTTTTAATGCAGTTGCTTCTCAGGCAGAACGCGATGCCCTATGTGCCTCTGCAGTGCAGCAGAATATCTGAGTGGTGTGAGATTCCTGAAGAGGTACAATTCAGTGTGGAGGATGTCTGTACTGCCAGCTAGGAGCAGTCTGGAGATACATTCTTTATTCAGTGCTATGGTAGCACAGTTTAGCTTTCAGAAGCTAAATCCAACCCAGCAGCTGGACAAGACTGTTTGTGGGTGAGGAGTGCCATGCATGCCCAGTACACTAGAAGTTCTCCCTCGGTACAGCAACTGGATGCTCTGAGGAAAATTTCACCAGCCTCAGAAGGTTACCAAAGGCATCCCAGCTGCTGTTCTCAGGAGACAGGAACACAAACAGGCCATAGCTTTCTTCATACAACTCATCCTTTTTACTGTTGCTGCCTATGCTCCTGAGGGGTAGGAGAGTGCAAGTTGTCAGCTGCTATGGCAACCCTGCCTTGCCTGGCAAGGAATGAGGAAGGATGAGAATGAGGGCATGGGTGGGAAAAGGAGTAGGGATAGAAGATCTCCACAGCCTGGTTAAGATAATCAATATGCAGAGATCTTTAGCTTTCATCATCCTTCCTCATTGTAGCACAAATAAGGCTGCAGGGGCTGTATGGCAGACGAGGAGACTGCTGTGGGATGGACAGGCATAAGAACAGTAGAGCTGGGTTTCTGCACATTGATGGGCTGGTCATATACTCCACATGCATGGGCTTCATCTCCTTCTCTGCCTTGGCCATATCGTTCGCAGTGTGTGACACACAGGACCCTTCTTCCACTGGGTCACACCTCCACCTGGCCTCTTTCAGCCTTTTGGGTTACATGGTGATGTTGCCCACCTACATATGTTCTCTACGAGTGTCATTTCATGCCCCTCCTTGACACGCACACAGACACATCTCTGCCCCTACCTGCAGGCAGGTTTGCAACTCACAGCTGCAGGGCTGTGGAAATGTGGTTCCTTAGCCTCATGTAAACCCCACCCTGTAATTCTAGACCCCTGGACACAAGCACACACACCTTACAGCACACTGAAAGCACAACTACACAGACACACTCCTAGGCTTGGCCTCTGCCACATATGTTTGCATACACTGTCACAGCCAACTTTCCTCCTCCCCTCGCAAGCAAATTTGCTTGAAGCATTTGAGTTCCCCAGCATACACACATCCTCCCCTCCACTCTGATACTCCCTCCTGCCATGCCAGCCAGCACCAGCCACCCACGCAAAAACACATGCATGCAGATCGAGGGCGACGGCGGAGCCCTCAGTGAGCTGCTGGAGCAGAACAGATGGCTTAGCAACCAAAAAAAACAGTCATTTGCTCCACAAGTTTCTTCCTCAACGTTCTGTTTGTTTTCAGAACACGTTCATCACTAGAATGAAATCAAGGCAAGATGGCCTGATATAAACACCCAGCCTTGATCCCATGAGTTGTGAAGTCCCACCTGCTTTTTGCACCCTTTTTTTCCACAGATTTCTGCTCACTCTTCCTGAGACGTCCCCTCTCCCTCTTCCACTTGAAAATCCCCCACCTCATCAGCATACAGATTAATTTCATGTTCCTTGGGAGACAATACCCCCACAGCTTGTCTTGTTCTTGTCCTCAACTAGCAGGCAGCCTCCATATTTTCTAATGCTCATTTTTCATTTCAGGTATGTACCTGACCCAAAAGAGCACTTTGCCGTCTATCTCATGATGGAGTTACCTCTCCGAAAAACACTTACTACATGTTTGAGGAAGCTATATAGTGGATCTGCCACAGTGGGCATAGTATTCATCAGGTAGCACATGCTGCTAGAAAGGAGGGTTGGGGGTATGTTGTAGCTTCTTCTCCCCTACAGTGAATTCCTCGCTGGAATTTGGAATACCAGAAAAAAAAGAGGACTCATATGATGAGGAAACTCTGTCTGTCACAGGCAGGAAGGAAGCTGTCATAACCTTTTGATGTGCTGCATCACAGCCGAGTAGTAGCTATATCTCACACAGGTCACATAGGTCAGTTATTGGGGCTGTCCTTACCAGGACCTATGGCAAGGGACGGGGGAGTCTTAAACCCCACCCTGCCACAGCTTTTTGCCATCTATGGGGGTTGGGAGTTTCCATACCTGACATTTATCAGCAAGTGAGCAGTTCTGTCCAACAACAGAAGCTTCTGGGTCAAGGTGAGCTGCAGCAGAAGACAAGTCTTTGACTCCCTCTAGTGATGTATCTGGAACTGGGCCTCACAGACCCACTCCCCCCACAACTTTACCAAAATTCAGGGCTGAGCACTCAAGATACAGGGTCCAACTTCCCCTGCCAACTGAAACCAAGCTATTTATACAAACAAGCCAATTAATGACTGTGTGTTCATTCTCACACTGACACTTAATGATGATGCCTCCTGGGAAAACTCACCAGATGCAAGGGGTGGAAGGGAGAAAGTTCCAGGAAGGCAAACAGCTGGTTCCAGTGCAGTAAGAGGAGAGGAGAGCTGGGTTTGTCTGGGCTCACTCTATATCTTCTGGACAAATTTTCTCAAACCTTGTTTCCCCCGTTTAAACAGGAATTTCTGCCTTTTCAGTGTTCTCCACTGTGAGGGAACTGCACATCTCTGTTTCATCACTGAGGACAGGTCTCAAAGCCCCAGAGTATAGCCAATTAAGAGCCAGGCTGTGTACAAACTGCCTTTGTATTTCTAGCAGTGGCTGAGCTAGTGCCCTCCCCGCACACCATCTCTCCCTACTCCCCTCCCCGTGAAGAAAACACAAAAACTTCTGCATGATGAAAAAGAATTTTTGAAAAGAAAGGCTAGACAAAGAGGTAATTGCCAAACACAGTCAGCAAGAGGAGAGGCAGGGAGAGGGGCGAGGAGTCCATGGGTATGTGAAGGGAAGAACTTGTGGTGATAAATCATGAGAAGGAAGCATTCCTGCGCTGTATAGGCTGCTGTCCTCAGACAGTGGTCAATGGCTATCTGTCCAGGACAGGAGAGAGGGCAGGGTGTCAGAGCATAGCTTGCTTAAAATCATAGCCCAGGCAGGCAGAGAGTTTGATGAGATGGGGATCCAGGCAAAGGAGGGATGGAGAGTTTGAAAAGAGAAACTGGTCCTTTCTGGGAGGTGAATAGGGACTAAGGAACACAAGGGACACAAGGTGATATCCTAATTACGCTGGGTCATGCTTACCTCTGACTAAACCATCTGTGTTATATGTAGGGGATCATACTTACAGCTCAACTTAGACTAAATTTATCCGTGCTGTGTCCAGCTCATGAGACAGAAAGTTTCATAATGAAGGCAGGGACAGCACCTTTCCTGCCTGCAAACATGCTGTATGTGTTTGTGCATCACCAGCCTCTGCCGAAGGCTCCTCCTCCTCCATATAATCTGGGCTGCAAAGACAGGCCGCACTGTATGATGATGGTAATCTCATCCTACATTGATGAAGCCAGGGAGACTGCAGCATGCCATGGCTCCCTGCCCACTGTGTCCCTGCCCTGCCACATCAGGCAGGCACAGATGCGGTGGTCTCACTGCCCATGGGCTAAGCACAGGACAGGGGTACATTGCAGGGCAGAGCTGAGAAGTGTTCTGGAGTGATGAAGCTCAAATGTAGCCTAAAGAGCTCTTTCTCTGTCCCCTTCCAGGGCGGAGGGCATGAGCATCAGCCTTGCCACCACCGTGAAATTGTGAGCAGTTGTGCTACACAGCACAGCAACAACTGTGAAATCCCGAGGGGAGTAACAGATTCCTTATACTGTAATGGATCTGAGTCAAAACAGGGCAGGCAAGGGGACGTGACAGGACAAGGAGAGCTGAAATCTGTCCTCCCAGGCTACCTCCCCTGTGAGCAACAAGCACCCACAATGTCATCCAGGCTATTGTCATGACCTGCTGCTGGAGCTTCCAGGGCTTTTGCCAGAGCTGGGTAGAAGTGTTGCCTTGCCTCAGCACTTTCTGGGTAAAAAGAGTCCCTCTGGGTCCTGGCACAGTCCTGTGACTGTCTCCTCCTTTGGGCTGCAGTAGCCTTTAGTGATCTGCAGCTGAGGCCAGGGCAGGAAAGGATGGCCACAATCCAGGGAGCCTCGTGCAGATTACAGTCAGCTCTGCCATGCTGTGGCAGGGCAGTCAGAGATCATGCAATTGCACATTGACAGATAAACTTGGCTCAAGTGCCAAGAACTGAAAAAGAAGGGAATGAAGAGCCTCAACTCACGTGCAGGGCATCACTTCCCTCCCTCCACCTCCCATATTTTTAATTGATGTGCTTTAAAACCTCCTTTCCTTCTTCCCCTCCAGTTCCAGCATCCCTTCTCATACTTTCAGGAGGTGATTGTCTCCTCTGTCTGATTTTCTCAGCTTGTTCTTTCTCCCAAAGCACTGACAAGGGGATGCTTCTCCGTATTGGATAATCTTTTCCTGAAAAAATGGTACTGGCCATGCGTTATTGTATCTATGGTCTCCAGACACTAACCACAACATCATCGTTTTGCTGAGTGTCCTCACCAATTGCCAGACTGAAAGACCAAGGAGAAGTAAGAGTTCCCTTGCAAGTCAATGGGTGCCCAACATGCCAGGAAGGCTCCTGATTCTTTAACATCTGGCTCCATGTGCAACCTGCCATATGTCCCTCTCATCTAGAGACAATCAGAATTTGTCCTGCCTCCTGCTTATGCTGGGAATTCTCCCCCAACCTTCCAGCCCTGCTCCCTCCTTCTTCCATCACTGTGCAAGATGCCAGAATGCTATGAGAGTGGTCTGAGGGATGAAGGCTACATTTTTTGACAAAGTCAGTCAAGGTTTGGCTTGATCAGCAGATAAACCCTTGGGCCTTGCATGTGTTTCACTCACCCTTACTCTCATGCTCTTTCTCCCAGAAAGCTTCCCCACAGACATCACCTGACGTGGTAACTTCTACTATCACAGGGCCATCTTCATTTTTGTTGCCTTTTCTTCCTTGATGCCCCCATAAAAAAAGATTTATTATCACAGAGGACCATTATGGATAAATGGTCTCCTGACACTTCTATTTACCAGGGGATGGAGAGGAAGCAGGAGCCTGTGTGTGCAGAGGTCGGGAGGCTGGAGCTGTGCTCCAGCTGACAGTGGCATTCATCTGCAGAACTGTGCAAGACCTAATTAACGTGCAGCAATACTGCCTGTGGCAGGTAGGGCCATGGCAGGACATCAGCAGGGAGGCAAACAGACAGGGAAGGGAAAGAGGAGAGGATAGACAGTTGAGTGGAAGAATAGGGAGGGCAGGAGAGGAGGGGAAAGGAAAAGGCAGACAGGAAGATGATGGCAGCCCACTGCTTCTCCATCACCCTATAGGTGCATCTTCACTCTGGCTTCCCTAACAGATTCCTAATTGCAGTGACTTTTTGTTTTTCACACAGTTGCTGTGAAGTGGTAACCCTTTTTGTAATGTTAATAATGTCTTCAATCCAAGAGAAACAGCCAGACCCCATGAGGGGTGGTGAGAAATGCAGGGGCATGGGGCAGGGAGAGGAGGGGAGCACACAAGGATTTTTTTTTGCTCTTTCAGACCAATTTAGGAATAAGGTTTTTCCTTGACAAAGAATAAACAACCTCATCCATGTCTGGAGAACCAGGCCTTCACATCCATAGGCATACACCTGGCTGAAGGTGAGAGGATGGGGATGAGCAATGTGGAAGGGGAATAGAATCATATGCATGGGCATACAGAACTGGCAAGAGGTTTTGGTGTAAGATGACCAAATCAACCCATTTCATATAGTTGAGTGAATAGGGGATAAAAACCATCATGTGGCAGGGGGAGACACAATGTTATACAGCACAAAACAAGCTTTACTTACAGTGACTTTATGGAGGGGTGGGGAAGGCAGTTTGTGATGTGCCTATGCACAATTGTTCACTGTGCACATTTGTTCATGTGTGCACACTGCTTTGTGCTCACGTGCTGTGTGCCCCTATACAGGCAGACCTCTCATCACCCATGTGCTCAAGCTCTGTGTACGGTCTCTCTATGTCCACCCACCCCGTGTGCCCAGCTGCTCAGTGTGACCCTGTGAAAGTCTAAGTGGCAGCTTGGATTTGTGCCTGCAAGGTGCTATCCCAGGGTGCCATTGCACAGTTGTGCAGCCTAAGTGTGTGTATGTGCGCATGTCTCTGTGCGCACGTGCGCAAAAATATATCCTGCTTCCCTTCTGTACCAGCTGAGTGCCCAAAGTGCTGCAGGGCACGCGATGTCCAGACAGCAGCTCCATGCTCATGGATGCTGTGAATGATACAGGCTAGCTGTGGCAGTTCTCAGCAACTCAGGAGAAGGCTCTTAACTTGCACAGACAGCCGGTGCTGGGGGCAGCTGGCAAGGGGCTGGAAGCCAATCTATTTTGACAGCTGATCTGCCAGGGGTGGTTGGGGGCTTCTCTCTTCTTGTTTTCACCACAAACTGGTTACCTAGTGTGAGGCTAATAGGGCTGCTGCTAAATCCAACAGAAATGGGATCTAGGGAGATGAGCACAGATTGCATTAAGCAGAAGAGCATCAGGAAAGAAAAGCACTTGAGAGCTGCACACTTCTTGGTTCATACGCTACTGATACACACTCTTCTTCTCTCATGCTTGCTGCTTTTCTCAGGGCCCCTCTTCCTGTCTTCCATTGCTGCTCCTCTTTCTCTCCACCTCCACCGCATCCCTCCATGACCCTACTGAGCACTCAGTCAGGATCCTGTGAAAGCTGGAGCTGCCAGTGTGGTTGAGACTGGCCTTTGGATATCTTTTGGCAAAGAAATCTGAGAGGTGACTACAGTCATCCAATACTGATGCCACACTTCATTCAACATCTCTGGCCTTAGCCACTCTGGGAGACCAGAGCCAGGTAACTTACCAGCTATCACAGAGAACTGTTGGGTTTCTGCTTCCCAAAAGGCTTCTGACATTACTAGTGAGCCTTATGCTGTGATGTCTCAGCATAAAGTTCATCCTTGTAGATAGGGATAGATTATAGGCGTTTTGGGAGGAAGTACAGAAAAACTAAAAGGAAACCTAAAAAAAAAAAAAAAGTGTTCTGTATTACTCTTGAAAACCATTCTGAGTCTACTTTGAGTCTTTCTGGCCCCCTCATACCCCACACTGATCCATTCTCCACAGCCTCCCCCTTTTCCTTCAATCCACGGCTGAAATAGTGTTCTTTCTCTCATCTCACAAATGATCTGGAGGAATCAGTGAGGACTCAATTTTCTAGCTCCACAAATATTGGGAAGAAAAGAGAAAGAGTAAAATGTGTGACTTGGCAGAAGAAGCAGCTTTGTCGCACATCACCCCATAAATCTCACGCCTGACAGATTTTCTAATGCTGGAGTCACTTAAAGCCATGGCATTGTATTGGGTTAAACTGATGAATGGCACCGATAGAGGGGATAGCCTAAAGCACTGAACAGGGACCCTGCCTGATGGCAGGCCTCTCACTCTTGTTCACATTCTACTCCCTCTCTCCACAAATGGAGCCTCATCTCTTTAATCAGAAAGTAAGTGCTCTCCAGGATACTGTCTGAAAAATTCAGAGACACTCTTTAGAGAGACCCACAAGCAGCAATGCTGAGCTTGTAAACTCTTCAATCAGGAGAGGACAAAAGAAGGGAAAGGACAAGGATGTTCAGAGTCTTCCTACATGAAGGGTTGTGCCTCCTCAGCTGCCGGTGGTGGTGACAGCAGCCTATCTGGTTGTTGGAGAAGCTCAATGCCAAGCCGGACTTGGCCAGAAGAGTGATGAGTATAGAGGTTCTCAGAAAAGGCCACCTCTAAAACTAATGAAGAGAAGTCCAGGGCAATAATCTTCTCTCCTTTGGGAGAAAGGAGTGGGCTCCTGGGGCAGCACAGTGAAGACCATGGGAGATTATTCCAAGGCAGGGTTCTGACCTCACTGCAGCCAGTGCTGTAGGACACACTGCTGGGATCAAGCTGAGCCTTTCTCAGAGCCTTTCTTTAACTCCCTGTTTTCATCCCATCGCAGCTTAATTTGCTGAGAAAGGGTTTCTAAAGGTAACTGCCTGGTTTGGTGTTATTTCCTATCCTGTAGTGATCTAAGTGCAAAACAATGTCAGAACATCTCACAAACCTGTGAATATCAATTTTTTACTTCCATTCTGGGATCAGACCCTTTGGCGTTCAGACTACACTGCTACCTATGTCTGCACAGCACGAAACATGAACACTGTGAGTTGCCTCACCTCACTGTTACCTAGAAGCTCTGTCTTCCACTGCTCCCACCTGCCCATCCTCCTTTTCTCGCAATCCTAGAACCCTATCCCCTGCTCTGCCACTGCTTCTCAAGGGCTGCCTTCCCCCCTTTACCTTCCATTCCCAGCCTTCTCAGATTCGTCTTCCAGGGACTGTATTTTTCCCAGTTTGTTTCCACTACCTTTTTACCTCTTGATGTTCCCCAGGGAAATCCCCTTCTGTTTTTCACATCATTTTTCCTGCAGGTGCAGGACTCAGTAAGTACCAAGTTTACTCTTTAACTGTCAAAATCAGTAAATCAAATGCCTCCTTCAGAGTTGCAGAAGTGTTTTGACTGAGGCTTTCAAAAGAAGCCTGCTGTGATTTTGGTATCCAGCTCCTAATATGGCCATCAGTCCTAGCTCCTTTAACCTTTAGCATCTGACTCAGCCTTGTCCTGTGCAACAGTAGCTCTGGGTGGCCACTCCCACTCCCTCTTTGGCTCTCTGGAGTAAACACAAAGTTTTGGAGTTCAGCGTCTTTACCACATAGCTCCCACAATCGCTTCCCTTCACTGTCACTGGGATGCAAACATGAAAGTGGCAGGGAGACTACTCATGTGGCTGAGGGGAAGCACTGGAATATACCTTGTGCTTCAGGTGCTTCAAGGGATGTTTGCTGAAATAAAGGGAACACATAAGACTCTTAGAGAGATCACAGTAGGTAAGCTAAACAGAGCAATGGGCTTGCTAGATACCAAAAGGCTGAGGTCTGGAGGTGGGAAGGAAGTGGAAGGGGTCCTGGGGAGGGCACCTTCGCTGCTTGGCTGCTGGCACATCAGCCTTCATATGAAGAGACCTGAACACAGGGTAATTTCAGCTGTGGTATTTTCTAAATGCTGACTGTGCTGATGAGCAGGGCTTCTGCAATGAGCTTACCCTCTGGAGGGATTGTGCATGGGGCTGGATGGAGGGAAGGGAAGAAGAACCACAGTTTGGGACAGGAGAAAGAGACAGTCACTTTGAAACACTGCAGACTTTGATCTTCTCTGCTTGAGTGGCTGCTTTGAGGGTTGGGGGAACAGGTAGAGATCATACATGGTCCCTGCAGGTAGTGAGATCAGCCAAATGTCTCCCTCTCAGAGCTGGGACTACTTCCAGAGGCAGATGAAGCCTTTCCATCCAAGGCTAAATCGCCTGTGACAAGTATCTGCCACTATACTATGTTGTATCTTCTCTGAAAGCTTCCAAGCACCCCAGCTTTCCTAAAGTGTTGGTCCCCAATGTCCACTCTTTTGTTTTGTTTCTGCTGGATATTCTCCCTTCTTTACATCACCATGAACCCCACCTGATACTTAAGTAGAAAGGGACTCATAGAATCTCTTGATGCAACATTTCCCTTGCCCATGGGCTCCTTAGATGGCTTCTGTTTCCTGAGGTGGAGAAAGCAGGCTGGAAGCACAGTCTCAGTGTGTGCTTCACGGGGACTGCTGTAAGGAACAGTGCAGGATCACCAGCTCACTGTGTGTGAGTAAGTGCAGGGTGGTGGGTGAAAGTCACTGGAGAAGGCTGGATGGAGAGGGATGGCAAGTGGCCCCTGCCCTGCTCCCAGCTATGTGCTGCCATGCTTGCCCTTGCAGTGTGTGGGAACTCTGTGTCCTTCTAAGTTGGTGTCTCCCCATCCACTTTGGCCACGTGTAATGAGTGCCACGATCAGATGTCATGGCCTGTTTCACTTTTCATCCCAAGGCTGTGCCTGCCTGTACTGCTCACCACTCTAATCCTGATCAAGAGGGGAGCAGGGCAGGAAAACACCACCCCTTCCCAAAACCAAGATAATTTTTCCTGTTGACAGCAAGAACATTTGGCTTCCATCTCCCTTCCCCTCTCTCTCCTTCTTTTTCTCTGTGTCACATTTTCTCTTCTAATGAGGGCAACAGCTGCTTCCCCACCCCTCATTTAAATCCCTGAGCATCCTCCCAAAGCAAGTGCAGCAGGAGCTCAGCAAAGGGATGGAAGGGCCTCCACCCCTGGAGGATTGTTCTTCTGTCCAGATGTTGGGTGCAGAGGGTGAATCACTGCAACAGCTCTCTTGGCTGTGGGTGGGAGCAGGTTTGCTTGTGCAGGAGACTTGCAAAACTCTGCCCCCCAGTCTCTGGGTGTTTTGAGATCTGATGCTCAGGTTGTCATACTAATCCTCCAGAGGTTATTTCAAAGCCTGTGCACTTCAAAAGCCCATGGAAGCATGGGCCAACCCAGCCTATTTAATCTAGAGGGCACAAATTTAGTACACATGGTACATCTACACTTTTGAAGTCTCTCTGGGGGATCCTCTGCTCCTCCAGTTGCCTAGCCAGCCAGCTGAGCAAGGGACATCCAATGTGTCAGCTTCTAGCTGTGTAGGACAGACTTTTTGAGTGGAGTCATGAACAGGAATGTGAGGATCACTCTGCCTGTTGGCAATCCCTAGGAACCTGGGCTATGACTTTTTCCCTGCAAGGCAAGGCCAAAGGCTGAACATTTGTAAGAGGAGCCTCAGGTACCAGAGAGCCTGCATGTAAGCTTGGCTCTGAAGCAGAATTCCCCATCTTTTCATTGTGCAGCCTTGGATGCACCAGCTGCCTGGCTAAACCTGGTGACTGTGCTAATTGGCAGCACAGGGAGAGAGGCTGAGACGTGTCAGGGAAAGATGGAGTGACTGAGAGAGCAGGCATCAGTGGTGGCATGGGGGGACGGTTGGAGGGAAAGGGGAAGATTGCATGGCTGGATGAGGAATGGCAAAGAGGCTGATGAGAAGGAGGGGCTGAACCAAGCAGAGCATTTGGGAGAGCGGGCAAGCATGCGTCAGAGCTGCAGGGACTCGGGGACGGTGTCACAGGCGAGGCTGAAATATAAATGGAAATTCTCACTGAGCCGCATCAAAGCCATATTGGTGAAAGAGAAAAGGCAGACTGAAGGAGTGAGGGAAAATCATAGAGCCAGAGCAGCCCATCCAGCACCTTCTGAAGCACCCTCAGTAGCATTGTCCCACTCCATCAGTGGAGTCTGCTGGACAGAGGGCTAGGCAGTCAGCAAACTGGAGCAGGAGAGGGACACTAAGTCATTAGTTTACTGTTAATGAAGCAATAAGGAGAACGAACAAAGACACACAGCCCTTTTTTTTGTTTCTTTCTTGCCTTTTCCCCTATTACACATGCGTGCACACACACAGCCTCTTCCTCCCTGATTCCTGCCTGGACAGATCTAGCATCCTTGGCAATGAGTTAGCCCTCCTTTCCCCACCACCCGTATGCCCCAGCCTCTGTCTCCTACAGGATGTGTTTTGTGTACTGGTATTTCACATTAGGGCTCCAGTAATCCATCAAACATGGGACTCTCTCGGCCCCAGGTGCTAACACACATATATATGCTTTAACAAAATAGTTACTCCTTCCCTCGGTCTGATCCTAGAAGGGCTTGAGAGGCTGGGGCTGATTATATGTGCTGCTCTTGGAGGAGCCAGGCAGCACCTGTCTTGCAGTCTGGTTAAGGTGAGAGGGAGGTTGGGGGGCAGAGAGAATGATCTCTTAAGTCAAGGGAACTGTGGTCTCTCTTGCTGGTCTCTAACTCCCATAGTTTCTTCCCCTGTGGCTCCCTCATGGCCATGTTTCATTGAATTCTGTTTTCTGCTTGGCTACAGCGCCACACAAGTATCAGCCCAGGTCCCCAGTCATCTCTATCCCCAGCCAGATCTGCCTTCTATCTACGTCCTTTAGCCATGTTACCTTCTACTCCCAAATTCCTCTTTCTCTTTATCTAACACCTTTCTTCTTCTCCCACCTCTCTGTACACTGAATTTCCTGGCACTGGAGAGGAGCCTTAGAAAAGTCAAGGTGGAACAACGCAGATTAGCCTAAAGGTCTGCCTGTTCCTACCATCTGTCTTTACCCAGTGCTCATTCCCCTGTGTCCCAGGAAGAAAGCTTCCTCCAGAGCAAAGGGGAATGCCTTCTCAGACAGAAATATAAGTGCTGAGAGTATAAGTGTCATCATGTCATTGGAGCTGCCAGTTGAAGACTCCAAGGACTGAACTGCCAAGAACAAAAAGACAGGTGAGTGATCAATGGTACCTTTCAATCTGGATCTGCCATGATCTCCTAGTGCCACAGAGCTGACTCTGCCTGTTCACCAACAGCAAGATGGTGAACCTCTGGCTTTGAAAGCCCCAGAGCCTAAAAGCAAAAGGGATGCCCCTGTGGGAGAAACAAGGACATTTCACTTCAGAGGATTTATTCACATTGAGAACTTTGTGCCTTCCTGGTGACTTCACATGGGCTACATGAACAGAGAAGCAAGTATTTCCATTTGATGGTGCTGAGGCTCACTGTGCTATACCAGAAATCCTAGATCTTCTGTATGACACTGGTGACTGACAAGTTCCCCCAAGGGAGGGAGGAGCATCAGAGTCCCTGTGTCATAGCTATGACTGCTTTTGTGAGCACCACTGTGCCATGAGACACAGAGGGTTCCTTCTTTGTGTAAACAGCACTGACTCAGCTCCTGTAAGACAGAAGGATCATACTGCATCCAGCCATTCCCTTAGAGAGAGAAATTGTGAGCTCAATGGGAGGGTAATCCTGAGAAAGCCAGTTCAGTGAAAAAGAACCAGACTTACTGTTCACATCAGAGCCACTCATGCCAGTGCAAAGAGGTTGCTGGTGTTCTGTGGGAGAGATGTCACCTGCATGGTGACATCTTAGCAGACACATGGTCCCACAGTTTGAATGGAGCAAGGCCTATTCAAATACTTGTTTCAACATGGTATACCAGCAGCACCTAAGTTCACTGTAGGCACATTAATTGAAGCTAGAGCCAGCAATATGGACAAACACAGTCTGCTCTGCACCTCTCAGTGTGGTTGAACCTCTACATGATTTTACCTTTTTGTCCTCCTTAATGTGATGGTCAAAACCCTGTTTTCCCAATGAGATTAGATCTCAGGAACCAGATTCCATTTTACTCACTTCAATCAAAATTGCCCGAGGAAGAGAATTCCCATTTACCCTAGATCTGTTCAGCATCTTTGCCACCCCCCTCTCCACACTCCTGCCCTGCACAGCACCCTCCCAACTCTCACCCTGCCTGCCTTCAGTCCTCCTGAACACCACAGCCAGTTCCTGTGCCATTGGAGCAGCTTGCTTCTCTCTTAATTTTTCACAAGTGATTATCTGAGTCAGAATTTGTCACCCACAGAATGAAAGGAAAATGAACCTTCAATCACAGATACAGATCTACCTGCTGAAAAAGAAACAGGGAGGGGGGAAGAGGTGGGAGAGATGGACAAAGGAAAGGGAAAACAAGGAGAAAAAGGGCATGTGCAACAGAGAGGAGAAACTATGAACAAAATGAGCAAGAATTAAGATAGGAAACATGGAGAAAAGAGCAGAGGTGAGCTGTGAAGAGGCTGAGGTGAGGAGACTAACTGAGGCAGAGTAACTAAAGGGTAGTTTTTCATGATAATATGAAAAATGGAGGGGCAGGGCAGGAGAGATCACTATATCTGGAAATGGAGCAGCGAAATTTCCTTATTTTCCTTCCCATCCCATCTCCCACCTGATTCAAACCCTCATCTCTTCCAACTCCCAGCAGGACTGGTCCCTCTTTGGTGCTGTGAGGGGATTCTGCCTACCCTTGAGCCTTTGCAGGGGCAAGGTAACCACTGTGGTATGGCTCTTTGAACTGCCTTGTCCCTACACTGCCCTGAAGCATGCCCACACTCACACACTTGCACAGTTATTCATGTCTCTCAGATGGGAAGATGGTTATCGCACATCCTCTTAGTCATCACTTAGCAAAGATAAACACATTTAGTTCTTAATCTTCCTTCATCAGTCAGGCCTTCCTTTACCCCTCTATCTTCTGCGCTGCCCTGAATCTTCTCCATTTTCTCTCCATTTCAGTTAATAAGCTGCCCAGCCAAGCAGAGCCCTCCAGAGAGGGGCCAGCAGCTCCCTGACTTGAGGCTTCTATAAGGACAACTATTTCCCTCTCTACACTGCCACCCACTCCCTCCATCTTCTCCAAATAGCAGCTATGGATTCTGTTTTGTAATCTTCTTTACCCTTCCCTTCTCTATCACCCTTGCTAAGCCTAGCAATTTGCCTCCAAGTCTCTGTGTGGCTATTCTTCTTTAAAGAACCACTTACTAATGTCAGATAAAGAGGGCAACATTCTGAATTCTTGAGAATTGTATGTAAAAGTACATGTGCTTCTATAAAATAAAAGGAAAGTTGTGGCTGAGAAAAGGTTGGCAATAAGAAGCCCACATATGAATAAAGTTCAAAGAAAAAAGCCACCAAGTATTCCAAATATAATTTAAAATTCATTATAATAACCATATCTCAATTGTAGGAACCCAAATTTCAATATATCTCAGTGTTAGTGGCATCACATGCTTCCCAAGATGTTTATCTGTCTACGCCTTCCAGTAGCTTCCAGAAATCTGTTATTTTAGGGCAGTGCTACCAAATCTCTTCAGCTGTCCAGCTTGTAGCCTTGAGGCACCAAACCCTATTGATTGACTGGCCACATACCCACAACACAGTCAGATCTGGTCTTCTTGCAGCCTGTATGTACCCACAGTGGCCTGACAGACAGAGGCAGAAGGGTGAGGCAGCCCACTGTACACTTTTTCTCCAAAGCTGTAATGAGATGGGGTTTTGAAAGTTATCCCAGAGAAATCATAGTGAGAGCCATGGAAAGAAACTAGTCATTCGTTGTGCTGCATATATAGCAATATAATGATCACTTTGAAAGCTCCAGTACACAAGCACAAAGAGATGCTGGACTGTACAGATGGACACACACCCCACTGGGAAGGCAGGGAGGAATACAGGACAGGGCTGTGCATGTCTGACAGGGCTGAATAAAAGAGATGCTGCAGGTATAATGATTGCTGAGGAGACTGCATTTGCTTGTGGATGAGGATGGAGGATCTGACTAGATTTTGAATAAGTTCTGCTACAAACCGATCGAATGTTCTTTAATCAGATGGATTTAGCTGCTGCCTTTCTTTAAGATGGTTCCAGGACACAATTAACCTCCTGTTTGCAGCATTAGTGGTTATCATCTAAACATAGGCATATGCCATTTCCCAAAACAAGAAGGTTTGTGATAGAAGAGCTGTGTTTGAGAGAGGACTAAAGAAAGCAGTGCAGTCTGATAAAACAGTGAGACTACAGATAGGAAGCAAAAGACTACTAAGAACAGCCTGAAGAAAGGGTTTTGGGCAGCAAAGAAATTGCCTCCTAGTTTTTGACTTATCAAAGCAGCACTTTATAGTCCCTTGGGAAACAGGGAGTGTTCTCAGAGGACTTCCTTGATCTATTGTTAACATGTCTCCTTAAAGGAAAACAAAATACAAGAGTTTGAACTTCAGCCAACAACTTGAATCAAAAAAACGCAACACATCATCTGGGGATAAATCTAGAGTAGGCACCCTGTAATCTGTGTCTTCTCACTTTACAGTACATCTCCCATTAGTTTCACCTCTTCTCAGCACTTAGCTATCCTGAGCAGGATGCTACCTTTTCTCTCTTACTCACAACAGCATGGGTGTGTACAACAGGTCAACAGCAGCCAGGGAGAAAACACAGAGCTGCCTACATATCCATCTTCAGAGAGAAAAAGAGACAATATTTGAAGAGGATGGGAAGGAACTCACACAGACCCTTGCCATTTCTCTGTACACTGACTTTCCCATCCTCTACCTCCTGCTCCACTGCAGCCAGAGGGATGTTTTCCCTGTTGACTCCAGAAGCAGCAGGAGCCAGCTACTAATTAGGATCCAGTATGACAAAGCACAGAGTAGCCTGACACTGCTAGACCACAGTTGCCTAGAGGCAAAGGAGACAGTGCTTGCCGGAGGATCACTTTCATTAAGATGAAGAACATCAAACAGCTTTCCCTGAACTGACATCCGTCTGTCAAAGGAGCCTGCAAAGAAAGGCAGAGCTGACAGGGGCCCTAAGGAGAATCTCATTAGGATGGTTTTGGAGGGGCCTCTTGATGAGAGAGCTGTGGGGACTATCTTCCTCCTTCCATCAGGAATGGCTCTTGCCTGTCAGTTTGTTCTCTCTGTTTTCAGAGGCTGATGGGGATGGACAGGTAATACTGATGGAGGTCACGGGCATGGGAATGTGACCAAGGAGGAGACGCAGGACTGAGGGAGAAGTAGTGGAACAGGGTATTGCAGAACATGGACAAAGAGGGAACAATCAAGGCATGCCTCACTTTTTGGCTCTGAGAAGAGGAAGCTGCTGTGAAGGGCAGATTACCACAGCAAGCACCCTGGGCAGTGCTGGACTGCCCAAGGGGAGATTGGTGTGAGTGAGAATAACATCTCACCTCCTTGTGCACATGTACACACTATGCAGAATTTAATACAGGCAGCTATCCTACTCTTTGTACATAGGATTTGGGCATAGCTTCCACTCCAGACACATCTGCACACCCCTAGAGGGTCTTCAAGATTGCAGCCCAGCTAATTCTCCTACAACCGAAGCTGACAGGTAAGGATATGCTTTCTTTCTAATGGGAGCAGTGATGAAGAAAGGCTCCCTCACTCCACAAACAGCAATGTGCATGTTGGAATGGAAGAGCTATAAGGCCAGGAATATTTGGTTCTCTGGGTCTGAGTTACAGCCACATGGCTCTAACATAGACCAGTGCTTTCTGGAAGGCTTAAAACCAGACATTTATCTAGCAGTGTAACTCTCTCCTGAGGCAATCCTGCTGATAAGTGCATTCAGACACTTGCCCTGCACTACAATAAGAAGGCATGTGCTCAAATTCCCCAGCCAGCTCTGATTCAGTAATCACAACAAGTGTTCATTAGTGCCTGCAGGGATATCCTACTTATTAGGAGTGGTCAGCTGGGCATTACATTGTGCTCAAGTGGTTCAGCAGTCTTTAGTCCCTAGAACTGACCTTGCAATTTACTGCTGCACAAGTTGGTGACATCATTCACTCTCTTTAGAGGCTCACGTGGATGATACCATTGCCTTTTGTTAAAAGTTGCTACTCACAGTCTCTTGATATAGAAGGAAAGCATGATATTTTCATTTCCTTAGAAAGCTCATACTGATGGTCTGTCTTTGCAGTCATCTTTAGGGATGCCACACATTACCTCATTTTTTTGTCTCAGGCAAGGGTGTATACAGCCTGGAAGAGCTCATGAGCCTAAGACATGTCACAGGCACTTGGCATGCTCAAAAGACCTGCACCTGGGCAACACAAGAGATGCCTCAGTGCCACTGTCTCTGAATATGTCATCACAATCTCAGTCAAAGGCACAGCTCACAAAAACTATTCCAAACAGCACTGAAATCCACTTTGTGTTATTATTGTGCAGTGCAAAGGTAGGTGTGAACGTGCAACTAGCTGAAAGCTATTGGAAAGACCTGCTCTCTCACCAGGAAAGAACAGGTTCATCAGTCCTACAGCAAGATTTTGCAGTGATGACATCACCCAGGCTTAGAAGAGCTCTGCCAGATGATGTCACATGGTACCTCTGAAAATCTGCAATGCTGATGCTATCCCTGGTTTTAAGGGTTAGCGAAATTATGTCAGTCAAGGAGTGAGTCAGAGGTCTGAACACCAGTGTTCAGTGAAAGGTCAGCTACCTCTCTTCAGCTTCTCCTCCAGAGTAACTCCCACAGGTCCTGTGTGGTATTCTCCAGCACTGAGCAAGCGTTTTGGATAGCCCAAGGCACTAAAAATGGCTCTGGAAACTGGAATCTCACATTTTAAATCCCTGAAGACTTGCAGTAATGGTGCCATCGCCCATCTCCAGAGCTTCACTGGGATGCCTTTCTTCCAGCTTTTCCTCTCTTCTGAGGATGGCCACTCAAACATGGAAGGCTGTTCCCAGCATCTGGCTCACATTGCTGTCCCTCCAGCTGGCAGAGAGCTGAGCTACATTTCATAGTACATGAGCACTGCAGAAGCCCTTGTTTTGCCACGACACTTATGTTTCCCTCACTTTTGCAGGGCTTCAAAAGGGTCTGTCACCAAGCCCTGACCAAAACTAAGGGGTCTTTGAGCACCAGATGCCAGGCAATTCCCTCTGCAGAGGCAGCAGGAGCACAATAGCTGATGTGTTCAAGCCAAGCAGGTGCTGGGAAGGAACATGATGTTCCCATTTCCCCAAGACTGGGAGTTTGTGGTGAGACAGGGCTGGATCTGGACAGCTGCAGGACCTGGCTATGCTGTGCTGGCCATTTGGCTCTATGGAGGAGCCTCCTGCAAGAAAGAGGAAGGCCTTCTGCCTTCTGCTTTTGAACAGCACAAATACCAAGGCAGCATGACCAGCTGTGGGGGCAGGACAGCAGTTAGTATCTGCTGGGGGCTTCTCAGTGTACATGGAAGAGAAAAGGTTTATTTGACCAGTCTCCCTCATTTCCATCCTCATGGCTGCAGACCAGTCAGGTGATATTTCAGGTTTGGTGGGGATGGACACTGAGCACCATAACAGGGAAGACATATGTACAGACAGGAGGCTGTGGCGAATCCCCAGCTCCTGGGGCATCACTGACTCCAGCCAGAAGGGTCAGTGCATAGCTCTTAGAACTCCCCATCCTCACCTGAAATGTGCCAACCCACCGCAACTCCAAGCCCCTGAAGCAGCTTCCCAGGCAGGGAGAAAGTTGGAGAGGCTCCACTTCAGCTCACCCCTCTCTTTCGGCCTGGCTCTCACGCTGCTGCTCACATGCACGGGGTAGCTGTCTCAGGCTCCCTCACACTGTCTCAAACACACAAGCTCTAAGACAAATACAAAGGCTACAGGACCCGTGTCTCTCAAGCATTGTATAGGACCCATCTCCCTCACACAATGTGTGTTTCATACATGCTCTCTCTCTCCCCCTCACACTTGGGCTTGCAGACATTTTTTCTTCTGGCTATTTCTCTTTTGGGCATTGGTGGGAGTTTCAGGGAACAAGGCTGTCTTATTCACTCAGCAGTATCTCATTCCCTGCTAGTCTGTACTGCTTGTTTTCTACATTACTGCTATTTGCTTTGCTCTGGACTCAGTTCAGTCCTCTTAAGGAGGAGCTCAAACCCTTATGGCTTATCAAGAAACATGCTGCAGTTCCTAGGATTCACAAACACCTCCCTTCATTGGCAAGTCCATGAGGTTTTTGCTTTAGACTCTGCTTTATTTGTTTCCAGAAAAGTGATGTTTCCAGCATGTGGCAGGTTCACATGAGTTAACTTGAACACCAGGTGAGCTTTATGTGAGAACAAGCTATACAGAAGCAAAGATCAGCTCTGAAAGATTAACTGTTGAACTGCAGTTCAACTACCTGGAAGAACAGCTGATCCTCTTCTGCCTTATTGCAGGTGTGGATTATCACAGTGGGTACTCATATGCAAATGGCTTATCAAATAAATCCTTAATCTTCTCCTTCCTTTTCTCCCCAGCTCACCAAAGAGGGTAGGGTATGTAGTTTTTACATCTGGGTCTTTGTGAAAATAAGAATCCACATTTTAACATCAGGACTGCTCTAAGTGTGATGTCTGAAGATGGTAAGAGTGTAAAGGATCAGATATAACACAAGCAGAAATAAATGGGCAGGATGTTGGGCCCACATGCAAGTCTGGCGGAGGTAGTTACAGCAAGCCCAAAAAAGACCTTGTCCATGTTCACATTCAGTTTGGCTTGTCCAAAAAAAGCCATTTATCTCCCCTATAAACCTTGCCTCACCAACATCATTCCAACTTGGCAGGAATCAGAAATGCATGGATTCCTCATAGCAGCATCACCCTTCTTAGAGGTGCATGCCTTTAGAAGACGGAGGAATTTCAGTTCCATGCTTTCCAGTTGGCAAGATCCTTCCCGCGACTTCCTATAGACTTAGACCTCCATACTGACATTTACATTTTTCCAGTCCTCAGGCACTTCTCCTAGTCACCATGAGTGTTCAAAGATTATTTAGACTGACCTTAAAATGACATCAGCTAGCTCCTTAGCACCGCTGGCTGCATCTCATCAGGACCCATGGGCTTACATATATCCAGTTTCCTTAAGTATTCTCTGATCCTCTTCCACACAGGTCAAGTTGCTCCCTGTTTTCCCCTGGTCTCTGGGACCTGGCATTTCTGAAGGTCAGTATTATCAGTAAAGGCTGAGCTGGAGAGGACATTCAATGCATCAGCATTCTCCATTCCCTGTCTCACCAGGCCACATGCCCCATTTAGCAGTGAGCCCACATTTCTCAAGTCTTCCTTTTGTTCCTTACATACTTTTGTATTGTTGTTATTTTTAAGGTTCTGGACAGTCATAGGGAACTCACCTGGAGATTTACTCAGAGATACTCAGCACAGTGTCCCACAGGTGAGTAGTGCAGAGCATACCTGCCATCTGCTCAAGTGCAGAACATACCTACCATCTGCACATCTGGTATAGTCCTACATCTCCCGAGATCAATCCCACAGGGACTTTCCTGTCTCAAGACCTATCCTGGTTCAGAAGGGGCTTTAGGTTGTGAAGCCATATGTTTCAGCTTCTTCCTTGTCTATTTTTACCCATAAAATCCTGGGCTTTTTTCTATCCTACTGCTACCTGTATCAGGAATCACTGACATCACCATTCTTGTCATGAGGCAAATTTTGCTGATAGGAGGATTCCACTGCCCTGGTACTATGGTTCTCCCTCTCTCATGTCATCTGTTGTGCCTTTGTCTTGGTCACGACACCTGCCAAGGTGCTGACCATTTGTTAAGACTCTGTCCCCAAGGTACGCGTGTCTCCAGGGCTGTCCTGACATATGGTTTGATTTGATGAGAAGCCCAAGCTAAAAGTAGTTCCTTCTCCTGTTCATTTGTCTGATTACTGTTGTGTATATTCAAGCTTTTTTCTACCACTTGTTCTTTCAGTCCACGCCAAATAATTATAAGGCCTGAATTTTATGCAGGTGCTCACTATGCGCTGGTAGAACTGGAAACAGCAACTGCAGAAACTCTGTTCCGAAATCATGAGTCTCACTGCTGCAGTGCTGGGAAGCTTCAGATGCAGCTCTTTTCCCATCAGGTCTGTCAGATGATCTTAGCATCAGCTAACAGTTATCTGGCATTTCAGACCATTGCAGCAGCCTTGCTGGGCAGACCTTGACACAAGGATGCCAGAGGTTGGATAAGATGTGCAGTAATGCAGAAGGGCGGATGTACTGGACCATCACGAAGGTCCATCTCTCCCAGTGTTCTGTCTCTCTCCCTCACACTGGCCAACAGCAGTTTAAAGACTTCCAGAAATTTGGTTTAAAGACTTTGGCAAGGAATTTCATCAGCTATTTCTGTGCTATGATATGAGGTTTCCTTGAATTTTCTCTTAAACCTGATGCTTAATCATTTCAAGGATACTCAATGTTCTTACATTGAAAGGAATAGACAATACTTTTGCCCTGCTTGCCTTCTTCAAACTATTTGTGATTTTAGAATCCTCAGTGGAGAAGAAGACGCAGACAGTTTTGATTCATGCTGATATGGCAGTTTTTCTGCTGCTTTTCAACAAAATATTTCCTTCATTTGGAAGAAAGGTCATGATTCCTGGGCAGATAAATTTGCTGCATCTGCCATGGTGGTCACCTGGTCATGATCATACAGAGACCAGAAAACATGTGCCTTCTTCCACTGGGCCTTCTTCCTCCCTGAAATGCTAGCAGTGCAGTAATAATCTATGAGGGCTGCCTCATCTGGAGGATGAGAAACCCTGACATTATGGCTGTCTGCAGGGATTGTTTCTGGCAAGAGTCTTCTGGATGTGAGCTGTCCAAGGAACTTTGGTGCAGATCCAAGGAATCTCTTCTGTCCAGATGGTTCCAAGTGGTGTCAGCAGAAGCTAGGAGAAGGAGCTGACCAGTAAGGGGAATCCTTTCCTGCCCACCAAATCCCCTCATTTATAACAGTGGGTGGGAAGCACATGCTCCCCATCACACACCAGAGGAACCCAGCTGCAACTACAGAGCCTGTTCATGATAGGTTCTGACTCCAGAACATCAGAAGTTGGCAGCACAGCCACAGCCTCTGCATTGCTGGGAGACTCTGTGTCCCATTCAGTTTGGGCTGTGAAAAACTGGGAAAGGAGAGAGATCTGGGGCCCTGCAGAGTAAGATCACACTCCCAAGGTCTGTGTTAGAAGGCACATTCCATTGCTACCACTCTGCTACTGTCCCTTCCCCAGTCTCCTGTCTGTATGCAGCCACACCCCTCATCAAGACCCAACACTGCCCCACCACCATTACACGAAGTGCTGTCTCAAGCACTGATGAAGCAGATGCCTGCCTTTCCATCCTCTGCTCATTTTCATGGATCCCAGCAGGGTCACATAGTGAATTAGCCTAAGATCCAGCTGTAGAACAGCTGGTTCAGATAGATCCCAAGACATTTTTCTTGTAATCAAACATCTTGCATCTCTCACTGCAGCACTCAGAGACCTGGATTTTCACTTGAGATCTACCTATTTACTAGGAACCTTTGGAGACTGGCTTCAGGGCTCCTGCAAGTGAAGCAAAAAAGAAGTCCCAGTTACCCTAGCTGTGAGCAAGCTGCTAAAAATACCAGAATCATGTGGGATTAATCCTGTACTTGCTGTACACAGAGATATGACTTGTTTAATAGATCACTGAAACAGAAAGGTCTGAGGGATTCATTGAGATTTTCTTTCTCTGCCCACCAAAGCTGCTCTCTGAGTCATTTTGTGTGGTGCTAAGTCTGTCCCCTGCCTGTAAGAACAGTATGTTACTTTCTCTCCTTCAGTTATTTCTGAGGTGATGCCCCTGCCCAAATCTATATGACTTACCCTGTACTATGGCCCTTGTTAAGAAATTTCAGCCTGTGGGTGATTCTCAGACACTGCAGTAGGTCATCTCTGGGATCAAGGTGTGGGAGAAATTGGTTTCTGTTGAGAACATTCAATAAGGAAGCAGAAGAGTCCTGGGGAAATGTCAGGGAAATGTGTCTGCAAGGGAAAGTGCCTGATTCCTTGTGGAAGTACTTTTCCAGGTATGCTTGGAGTGTTCACCAGGTTCCTATTTCTGATGATATGACCCCATGTTAGAAGAAGCCTACCCCTGACCTTCTTACCCTACAGTTACAGCCATTTCTGGAAGAGTCACAAAGGGAGTAATTTTGGCAGAGGCATCATCTCAGAAATGACTGAAGCAGAGAATATCCAACTGACTCAGCCTAGAAGGACAAAACTGTAGGACTCTGTGTGTGTGTGTGTGTGTGTGTGTGTAAGAGACACCTTAAGTTTGTTTCACATACTAACTATATCTCAGCTGCATCCCTGAATCCCAGATTCCACCTTCTGTCCACCCCAGTGCTGTCTAGGTTGGCCCTACTGCAGTGCCTCTGTCTGAGAACCTTAGAAAGGCTTTTAGTGCACACTGATGCAGAAATGCACTGAACTCAGTGTTGAATACTTGTTCAGACAAGTTTTGCCTTTTTTCATCCCTTTCTAAGCAATGAGCTGGCACTTTTTTTTGCCTAGTTTGTTGGCTTTTTTCCACCCCATATGGTCAATATTTAATTTTTGGTGAACAAAGATATTTTTCACATTCTGTTTCCCTGCGGGAAACCACTTCCTTGCAGGTTAGGATGACTCAAGATGTGAGGAATTATATTAGATATTATATGAGAGGGTGAAATATGTGGACATGGGATGAGACAGAAGAGGCTGAATAAAAGGAAAGAAGGAGAAACAGGAAAAGGACAACAGATGGAAGATGGTGAGTGAAGGTATCAAAAAAGTACAGGAGGAGAGATGGAGAAAATCATGATTCCCTAGGGAATGGAGAGGTGAGGGTCAATGAAGGAAGGTGGAGAACAGAGAAAACAGAAAAAAGGGAAAGTATGAAGGGAGTGGTTGGAAATTCTGAGGAAAGCACAATAGACAAGAAAGGAGGAGAGAGCTGATGGCCTAGAAGGTTAAGCAGAGGTGGAAGTAGAACCTGTGTCCTCTTCTGACAGTTTCAGGTGACTGTCTGCTTCTCACAGGTAAGCAGCCAGGCAGAGGAAGCCCAGAGGTTTGGTTGTCGTCATGTGTTGCTACCCTCCACCCACCACACTGACAAGACTTGGAACTTAGTGGTGTGAAGAGAAAGTGAGGGAGAGAAATCTCTCTGATTTCCCAAAGATCTTTCATTGGATGTAACACTTGGATGTAATTTTTCAAGAGACTCAGAGAAGTCCATTACTCCCCCAGAGCCGGAAAGGAGTTCTTCAGGTTTTGTCAGACCCAGGACGGTGTGTTATGCTATAACTGTGAATTCACAGACGTGGTGACCTTGCAGTTTATACTTTTTTGTTGAAAGATTCCATAATATGCCAGTGATGACTCCAAGGCCTTGAAGCAACAAGATGAGTTTCTTACTCCTCTGAGATGGCACAGGAGTGTAGAGAGGCTGTGCTGCCAAAGCCAACCACTTCAAAGCATCCCTGCATAGCAACAATTGCAAGCAGGAAAGAGATCTGTCATCTAAACCTCCTTCTTCAGCTGGCTAACCTGCCTTAGGCAGTTTCACCTTCAGGCACACGATCTGCACAACAGGGCTGGAGAAATTAGTTCCCCCTTCTCCATTAAGGATCTAGGTGGGAGTGAGGGAGCAGTGTCTCCTCATCATCTCCGAAGTCAAACAACCCAGCAGAGGCAGACAGGTGGAAAGAGAGTAGCTGTGGGACAACAGGGATAGCAGAACTTGGAGGATCACTTCTTTCTTTCTCACATTCCACCACTGAACTGGTGGTCTCTCCCACTGGACACTCAGTTACAGGCAAGTCAACCTTCTTAGAGAGGTAGGATGGAACCATGAGGCCTTCTTACAGAAGCAGGCTGCCCATGCAGGAGCAGAATTGTCATCTGGCAGTTGTGGGTTGCTGAGGGCCTTTCAGAGTTCACTCAAGCCTTGGTTTCTATGGACATTACCGTGGCAAGTTCTACCTTCCAGCGCAGCTCCCTTCAGCAGCAGAGGGAGAATAAGGACCACTGAGGAACCTGGCACTCAGCTACTCCTCCAACATCAGACCACAGCTCTATAGGAGTTTAAAAACCCTCCACCTCCACCACATCAGTCATTAAACCTCAGTCTGTGTCCAACTTTACTTCTCACTCTCCTGAGTTGTGTGGTCCATCCCAGCACCTCTGGTGCCACTAATGAGCCAGAACAGCCTTTTCCTGGCCACCACAGCCACCATCAATGGCTTTGACACCTCCTTGCTCCTGTCTCCCAAAGGCACTGTTTCCTACAACAGCCCTGAATGGAGGGCAGCATCCTCATGGGGTATGGTAACATAGCCCTGAAAAGCCTCTAATTAACTCTTATTATATAATTCACGGCTTCATTCTGGCAGCTCCTGCCACAAAGAGCTCAACAGACAGTGTCAAAAATACCAATTATCTCCCTGGCTGCCACTTGAGAAGCAGAGAGAAAGAGGAACAGGTGTCAAGAGCAGGAAATCTTGTGGATGATGGTGACAAAAGATAGCAAATGTATGGCAGAGAAACAAAGGTGAAAGCTCTCTCCTCACCTTATTGTGAAGGGATGAGAAGCTGAGATCTCATGTCTCCTGGCCCAATGCTCAATTTGAACAAACCCCAGAATGAAGCACCTTTTCCTCCAAACAAGTAGGTATCATGACACTTCCTTCACCTGAAGGCACTCATACACAACAAGTACAGCCACTTCAAACTTTATGGATTTAGCCTGCACTTCCTTGTCCTGATGAATCTGCCCTATAACACAGTTTGGCTTGACTTGGCCATTTTTGTCAGCTGCATCACCATCCTGCAGCTCAGAACCTTGGTCCAACTATGCTGGTTTTGGCTGTTAGGAATCCCCACTCACTGACTCCAGATGTTCAAGAAGGGAAAGAACAGAGTAGAAAGACAGAGAAGAGTAGAAAGAAATCCTAGGCCCATGTGAGCTGGACACAGCAAACAGCTGGGACAGGCTTGCGCCTATTTGCTCACAAGTCTGAGGGCAAGTCTGGCTCTTTCTCATGTTCCTTTCTTTACTGTTCTTCTCCCTCCTTCAGCCACTTCACCCCTTCACCTGTGGTCCTTATCTCCCCCCACTCTTTCTTCAAGTTCCATCTTATTATTCAGGTCCCGTTTGTCCCTCAATACTCATGGCAGAGCCTCCACTGTCTTTGAAGCTGGAGCAAGACAAGTGGGACAAGGCACTGGGCCGGAAAATTGGGTGCAGAAGTTGCAATGAATTCTTAATGATGCCCTTTCTGGCAACATATACAGAGAGATGGAGCTGAATACTTTTCTTTTTTGAAGTGTTTCTTATTGAAAAAGTGATGAGGCTTTTGATTCATTTTCCACAGTTGCATTGGCTGGGCACCTGCTTACTTCTGCCTTGCTTAGCAGGAGTGCAGCTCCTTGGACTCACTTTAAATGCCATTCCCTTCTCCTTTGAGAATGCATGTTAACTGTCAGTCCCTGAGGAGTCTGGCAATCCCACTGCAAGAGATAACACTTAACCATGTTGCGAGAGACAGACCCTGTTCCAGGAAGCCTGGAAAGGGAAGGGAAGACACAGGTCCCTGTTGAATATTTGCGAAGCCGAGGAATGGAGCAGTTCTGCACCTTGGCACAGTCCCATCAAATCTGTGGCAAAACCTTGAGCTTGTCCATATAAGGGAGCACCAGTGATACTAATCCATCATTTTAACTACGTATGTGCTCCTGTATAAAAGTATTCAAGTCCTTGTTCCATCTATCTTATCCTTTTACTCCTAAATATTTCACTCAGGCTGTTTGAATTTTCCTTCTCTCACTTTGTGTTTTCTCCAAGGATGAGAAGGGAGATGTACAGGTTGTTCAGTGACATCCCCTGACCATCTGCTAAGGGTAGGCATGGCCTGTGCACTTACAGCTCCAAATTCCCCTGGACTCTGTGTAGCTCTCAGTCTGTCCTCCAGCTCTGCACAATACACACCTTTGTGTTTTACTTGAAAGTGCATCCAAGACCTGGGGAAAAATGTCAGCCTAACCATTCCATAGCCTGCACTGCTCTCATCCCCTTGAAGGACAGCCCTCAGGACAAATGTCAGCAGCATGACCCTCACACCCTCATCCATTTTCTCACTACCCTTCAGAGCTGTTGGTTTCTGGTTACATTGGAGCCAGCATTACCTGGAGAGGAGGGATTCCTCACTCTGCTCTCTTAGACTTGGTCTGACCCTGAGGACTCATGACTGATTGATCCAAAGTCACTAGGATTTGGATAGGAAATCAAGACCCAGAAATGTTGTTACGTTTGCAGTGGAAACAGAATTCATCTACCAGGATGCAATTCCATCAGAGATGCTCTTCCAGTCCTTGCAGTTAGTCCAGAAGAGGGCAATGTTGCCTACATGCCTGTCCGTACCACAACACATAGGTACATGCACACACACACAGAGGCAAAGAGATGACAACTGTCCCATACGATTTCCAGCAAAAGGCTCTGTGGCTAAGTCAGTTCTTTCTGTGCTGCTGCAAATTATGGCTTGGATAAGTCACCGAACTTCACAGGGGTGGAAAATAACCATGTCAGCATTAACTAACCACAAGCCAACACAAAATGGTCTTCCTGAGTCTGCAGCCAGCCTAAAACATGAGGCTATGCAAAGCTGCACTGTTCCTCTCCAGGATGGGTTTGCTTAGTAGGCCAACTCACTCTGGCCACCTAGATGACTCCCTTCCTCACACTGTCCACTGCAGCCCCTTCAGTGCCCACAGCATAGCTGTGAGCCCTTCTCTCACTTCGTGATGACTCCATGGACGTCACAGTCCACCAAGCAGGTTCTGGAGGCAGAGGTCAGTGTGCTTTGCTGCAGAGGCTGTGATCAGTTGGACACAGTTGTATCCAGAGACACTTGAGAGAATGGTGCAGACTCACAGATGCAGCTCACACCTCATCCCTTCCTAAGACACACCACATCACACAACGCTGCAGAGCGGAGGACTGCTAAGGTATCTGACTGGAATCAGCCAAAGGCTATTTAAATACAAGCACTGCTTAACTCTTTCATCACAGATCATTTTGGCCCAGAGGGCTGACTACAGTGCCTCCGTGTCCCCCCCAAGCCCAAGAGTCCTCACCTGGCTTCAGGACATCTGTGATGACTTCAGCTCTGACAGTCTTCCCTTCCCAAAGCTTCCCACTCCCCCTAGACAGCATTTGCAAATATATCTTGTCCTTTCTCATCCCTGTGGCAGAGCAACCAAATGAAATGCAAGGACTGTGGAGACAAAATCGAATTTAGCAACAAAATAAACAGCATGGGGGCTCTCTACTGATTAGATTACGCCATTTTATAATTTATGCATTAATTCCTCCCAAGATTTGAGATTCCCTGTCTCAGAAGGCCTGTATCCCCGCACTGCAGAGATGCAGATTCCAGGAACACCACTTTGACTGAAAGATCCAGCTTTCCACCAAGCAAATGAAACTCTGATTAACCCCAGAAGAGCTCCTCTTTGTTATGCACCGTTGTCCCTCTCCCAGAGATACACAGCCCAGCACCATTCCTTCCCACACTGAATCATTCTTCCCAAGTCCACTGGAGAACATGTCAGACTGTGAAGCATCTGCCTGTAGTAGCATCTGCTCCTAAGTCTGCTCTGAAATCAATTCAAGCATTAATAAGAGTTGTCAGCTACTGTAGCATATATATCCAGGAGCTGTTGTGTCCATATTCACAACTCCCTAGGACCATTTATTCCCATCCCTTGCTACACGAGGAGCAGAGGTTGTGAGTTCAGCACACCCAAAAAGGAAGCCTAGAAGCCATGGTTAAACCTGTCTATTTAAAGCTGGATCTGCCAGGGCAAAAAAAAAAGAAACCTTCTGAGCCAAGGAGCCATACTGCTCTCGGGAGAAACTAGAAACATTAAGAAACTGGAGGCAGAGAAGAGACAAGACATGCGAGGGAATGGCTGCTATGTCACCATACACAAATTGGCCTAATTATGTGTATAAATGCACCAATAGGCATGGATTTGCTGGCTGCATTCTTGACTTTAAATATTGATGCTTAGGAAGAGCTGAGATCAGGATATCTGCTGGTGGATTAGGCTACAGATTGCTCAGTCATTACCCATGGCTGGATCGCTTGCCTTGGATTACCCTCCTCCAGAGAGCTTTGGGGCTTGAGCAGAGGATGCCTCTCACCACCAGCTGAGGATTTGTTGTGTAGGTGATGGGCAAGGAAGCACTGCCCTACACCTAGGCAGTGCTGCATGCATGCCCAAGATGGGGAAGGAACTGAGTGCTGATCAGTGCAGGAGAGGACTGGTATCATGACAGAACTGATGACTCTGTAAAAATGGGGATATATCCAAAAAAGGCAACAGCCAAGGGCAGAGAAGAAGTGTGTTTGGGGGTAGTGGGTGGCCACTGGGTTTCTAGGAGAATCCTTCTCACATGGCCTGACCCAGCTTTCTCAGTTTCATCCATATTCCATTTTCTCCCATCCCATTCAATTGCATTCCATCCCATCCCATCCCATCACATCCCATTCCATCCCATCCCATCCCATCCCATCCCACCTTCTCTACTAGACAAGGCTGGAACAAATGGACTCAGAAGCAGCTTTTTGTATTTTTTGCTTGTTGTTTTTTTTTAGTTTTTTTTTTTTTTAAATAAGAAATTTATTGCAAATATAGAAATTGATTTTCTCCATACAGGAATCTCCGAGTTGAGGAAAAACGATTTCGTGCCATTCAGTTTTAGAACAGGAAAAGAAGGAAAGAGAGAAAAAAAAGAAAGAAAAGAATGAGAAAGAAATACAACTCTAAAAGAAGAAAGAAAAAAAGAAAAAAGAGAAGAAGAAATAAAAGAACATAACTCCAACTCAAATTTGTCCATACACAACCGAGGGGGTCACAGGGTTGTTACGGAAGGAGGAACACCAAAGAGGTCAGTCCCAGCAGCTGCCTCCCAGGCCCTTCCTTACATTCAAGGCCTGATGCCCCCTTCTCTGTGCCTGGCAGCTGCCCGCCCCTTCCCACCCCCTCACCCCAGATTCTGTGCTTGTGGATGGACCAGCCGTACCAGCCTTGGAGGGTCTGGCCTGACCCGGATGGACTCTCCTTCCTCCTCCCCATGGGGAAGATGGAGAGCAGGCGGTGGGGACAGGCCACCCAAGAGCAAGGCCTCACAGTGGCGGTGGTAATTATGGGGGAGGCAAAGGCCAAGCCGAACGCGAGAGGATGGGGCATACAGAGGGGGATCGTAATGGGGGAAAAGAGGGACTTAACCCTGGTGGGGCAGGGAGGAGAGGGAGTGGGAGAAGTGGGAGAAGGAAAAGCTGGGCAGAGAATGCCCTATCTCCGCCCGGGGACTGGGGATGGGTTGGGGCAGCCCTGCAGAGAGCTGCCCTGGTGGGATGGTGCAGGGAGAGGTACGGAGAAACCTCTCCAGGGCACACACCGGGGGCAGTCAAGGGGATACAGACCAAGAACACCCCTCACAGTACAAGGCCAAAGCGGCTGGAAGGACAGGGTTGGGAGTGCGTGCGTGTGTAGGGGGGACAAAACAGACACTCCCCTTTCCCCTTCCTTCGGGGAAGGACCCAAAACCATCTGTCTCATACAGGGTGGGCAGTGGGTGCCTGAGGTAGGGCAGGCTCTGCCAGCCCTACAAGATACCTCTTTAGCCCAGTGGAGGGTGGCACAGAGTGTTTGTCTCACACTGAGCCACCCTGAGAATGCTCCCTCCTGCTCAGATGGTGGGACAGCAGCAAGCTGGCTCCAGGAAGAGGACATGGCTCCATCAGCTCTTCTTGCCTGCAGCACCTGGTGGTGGTAGAAGGGACATTCTCCAAGCTCCTGGAGACTGTGTGTCCTTCCCGATGCAGCTGAGCTTTCCTGTCAGCAACAAGCATGGCAAATGTGCTTTCGGGGCTCTGGGTCCAGCTCCTGCATGTGTGGCAGCTGCCCACCCTGTAGCACTGAGCTCTGCCCTACAGAGAGGGGTCACAGCTCATCAAGAAGTCCACCCAGATTTCTTTCTCCAGGCACTGCTGACTAACTCCCCACCTTCTCTCAGAAAGCCTCAACCCCTCAACCCCCTGAACCCTAGTTGTCCCTTTGTCCTTGCTAGTCCCTTTGTCCCTTTACCATCCCATTCTTTCCACTGCAGCCATCTCTTCCCTGGGTCTTTCCAGCCTGTCCCTCTTCTCCACCTTCTCCATTTCCCTCTACCTGTTCCTCTTTGCCTCCCCACTCCTTGGTCTCACCACACCTTCTTCATCCCTGCTGCATCTGCCACTCCTCTCTCTTTCTCAGCTCCTTTTCCACCTTCCTTCCTGCATCTCCTGCTTCTTCCCTCAAGCCTGCCAGGAAGAGCCTCCTCCAGGAAGGCAGGCTGATTAGCATTGCAAACACACAGAGGCCTCCTCAGCCCGACATAATTCTTCATTTGTCAGTCATGAATATTTCACACCTGCCTCGAGAGAGATTTATTCAGTATGAAAGAGTGGGGAGGGGGAGAAGGGAACATGGTACCACAGCATAAGCTGGGGCAGCAACATCAGGTATGGGAAAGAGCTCTGCCCCATGAGAACAGCACACCTAGGGTCTCACCTTTGCTCTTCTGGATGCAGAACCCAAGCCAAGTCTTCTCCCCAAGGCTTTTCTTGGGGGTAGAGGGCAGGTCTGCACCCAACCTCATTCCTCACCCTTCACAATTTCCAGTGAGGTGAACTAAACCCCTGTTGTCCCTGCCAAGAGTCATCAAGCCAGAAATAAAGTGTGAAAGAGTCTGGTCCTGGTTCTTCCCCAGAAATCCACTTTGCCCTGGGAGAAGGCAGCATTGAGAGACTTGCCAAAGCCAAGCCATAGAGGGCTTAGAAACTTCAGACAGTCTCTCCACACTTTTTCCCAACAAAGAGGCTTTTCAGGTTTCATCATGCCCTGTTCTCTGCCAGGGCCACCCAGGGCAAAGAATGGGTAGGGCAAACTTAATGCAGAGCTCCATGCAATCAATGAGAGGAAGGTGGTGGAAGGTCTTCTAAGTGATTGTAACCAGCTCCACATCAAGTTTTTACTGTATCAGAGGTTTCCCTGCAGCTGAAGCATTTCTTGTTTCCCCCAAGAATAACCTTGCTTGTAGATTTCAGGAAAGAACAACCAGGGCACAGGGATGGTAGTGACCATTTCTCTTACGAGATCTATCTTGATGGGCCTCGCTCCTGTTTCTCAACAACTAGGAGAAAAGACAGCCACTAGAAAGAGCAGGCCTTTGGTATATAACACATCCCCCATTATGCACATGACCCTGAAAAGCAGCTGAGAAACCACATTTGGGGCAAAGGGAGGGAGACCCTGGAAAGAAGAAGGAAAAGGTTTTATGGGGCTGATTGGGTTGGGTTCTCTTTGGGGCATGTTCCCTCCCAAACTGATAGGAGTGTCTCATAAAATCACATCAGGGATGAATGAAAGGAGCAGAGAAAACAGGGACAAGGACAGGAGAGACTTTGAGGAAGGAGGTTAAATTCCAACAAACTGGCACATACACAACAGGTGTTTGCTCAGAAAAATACAGTAAAATCGTCATGCAAATAGAACGTTAAATCTGCTTTCCTCCCTCAGGGCTGGCATCACTTTGTGAGCCCTCATCCCTGGGAAGGGAGCAGGACAAAGAAGAAGGGAGGAGGAAGGAAGGTGAGACACTTTGTTTCCCTTCCTTGCCCTCTTCCTCCCACAGAACAGTCCATCTTGTGCAAACTTCATCCACTGGTTTGGAGTGGGGCGCTACAACTGGGAGAGAAATGGCTTGTCCCCCCTATCCAGCCTCACCCCTACCACAGGAAAAAGAAGGGCCTGATGATAGCTGTATCCCTGACCTTTCTTTTCTGCCTCGTTGAGGTGATAGGGAGAGGGAGCAGAAACCTTTACAGGTCAATTCTCCTCCCTAAAGTATTGATTGAGCAGAACTGTTTACAAGACCATACAGCAGAGAAGCACAGGGAGGGAAGAGGTGGGGAGAGGAACAAGACTCCATCCCCCCTTGCCTGCTATCCTCCTTTTCCTGTCCAGTTCTGTGCCCTAGCCAATAGTCTTTTCTGCTTGGATGGTTACCATGCTGGAAGACCACTGGGCTTGCTCGAAGTGGTAGATGGAGAGGCTCTGCTGTGCCTAAGCATCTCTCACAGCATTTACCTGTCTTGATTTGCTGCATGGTCCCAACATGGAGGGACACCTGGCAGCAGTGACGTGACTTCCATTTGTGACTTCCCTTCATCCTTCTGCACACGCACACGGACACACATACGTGTGCACTCACATCCTTTCCTCTGGGTTGGACTGGCTCTTACTGTGTGGAGTCAGTACCATGGACACCTCTGGACTCAAGGCAAAATGATGCTTTTACTGTGGGGAAGCAGGCTGACAGTGAAGGAGTCTGAGGCAATGGGATCAGGACCTGGCTTAGGATTGTTACCATCAGCATCCTTACAAGAAGAAACACCACAGATCTTCGCATGTTTAGACTTTTGGGATACCCCCTCTGGTTTTCCGCATCAAGATCTGCATGACATCCTGTATTACTGAAAAGGAGTCTCTGCCTACTGCTGTTCCTCACTTACAGAAGGCAAAATGATATCACCAGTGGCATAGAAACCAGCTGTCACAGCTGGCAATGCTACTACCTGACAGATAACAGGTAAGTTCTCTGTACACAGCATGTAAATCCCTCCCAGAGAAGCTCCTACACCCTCATTCTTCTCCCAGGCCCCCAAAAACACTGGGACTTCTGAGGAGCACCTCAAAGAGGAAATAACCACTTAGGGAGGGCCAACATAGGAAAGACCCTCATCCGCATCTGGATAGAGGTGAACAACTGTCAGGTGTAGGGCAGATCATGGAGAGGAGGCCCGCTGTGCTGCATAAAGACATGCTTAACAGGCAGCACCCCTGCCTGACAACAAAACTTTGGGGGAGATGGTGCCAAGATTGTGCTTTCTTGGGCTGCTTAGAAATGGGACTAAGGTAGAGAGGGCAGTATGCTCATTCCCAACTCTGCAGCAGATCTTCTGTCCAAGAGACAGAGGCTGGGACCTAACAAGTGAAACTGGGGTTTTACCAAGATACGAAAGGATCCCTAAGAAAAGTTTGTAACGCCTAACTGTGAGGAGGTGGAGAAGTTAGGAAGTGATATGTTGCTCTGACTCTCATGAGGGCCTCTAAGCAGTCAAAGCAACACTGCCATCCACTAGAGGCTGGTGTCTTCTTCTATCCTGGCACACAAAGCGTGGCTGAACACACAGGGAGCTTCTACCAGGGCCATCTTTCTGGGGCTACACCCAGGCCTTATTCTCACATCCCATTTGTTTCCTGTGACCCTGTCTTCACCCTAGACTGTCTCCTATCCATGCCAGGATGTCTATGGCCTAAGAGGAAGACTTTCTGTGAGGCCAACCCAGTGAGATGAGCAACTGAAATCCTATTCTTCACATCCACGAGGAAGTGAGGAGGTTGGGTGATCCTCTTCTCATGCACACCTACCCACCCACCCCAGAGCCCATGGTGCAAGCCAGTTGGGAAGAGCTGCAGAAGCTTCATGTAGAACTTGTTCTGCTGAGCTCCTCTCCAGGTCCCTTCCTCATAGTAAGGGGGACATGAACAGAGAGTATTAAACTTACTGCACAAGGGCAGCCTGAGCATAGGTGTGTATGGTGGGCAGGATCTCTGACCTGTGACATTCATGGAGAAATGGGAAACCTTTATATCTCTGAGAGACCAGACCTTCCTACATTTTCCTCCACCACTCCTTGAGGACCTGGCTTGCCATAATGAAGAGAACATTCATAACCCTTTTTCCCCCACCAACTGGCAGAAAACTGGCTCTGAGCAGGCCTGGAGAATGCCTGTCACTCCAGAATTGCTGGTGTTCAACAGCAGCAACACGGCATGAGAACACGGAGGAGGAACAGCAAGGGCACAGAGCCTATTATATGGCAGGTCCTACCTCCCTTGGTCCTTCACATGTTCTCTCCTTCCTCTGAGGAGGATGGAGGCTCATGAAGTACCTAGACAGAAAGTGCAAGCCTAGGGAGCCTTACTAGAGAGGGGTAGGAAAGGGCAAAGGAAAAAGTGAGAGAACTTCTTCCAACAAATTCCACCTGTCTTGGAAGGGGATGGGAGAGAGAGAAAAGCCTCCACTGCCAAAGAAAATGAGGGAAAAGTTAGTGATGGAAGATTTGAAATAGCAAGCACATCAGGTAGACAGGGAAGCTTTCTAAACCAAGGTCCTGCCCTCCTACCCAAAAGCAAAAATCAGGAACAGTTCACATCTGAGTTTCATGCCCAGTGAGTGTCCATTCCTGCCCTTCCCCTGCCACCACCACCACCCACTCCCAGGCCATTCCCACCCACCCACACTCCAATATTGTTACCACAGTGTTAGAGCAGGGCGCTCCTCCCAACCATCTGCAGGCAGAACAATGGTCCCCGTAACACAGTAGAGACAATTCGGCATGTGTGTGTGTGTGTCTGTCTGTGTGTCTGTGTGTGAGAGAGTTTTCTGTTGTTGTTGTAAACTTTAAGAAAAGATTTTGTCAGTTTTGTATTTGTCAGGAGTATTTTGCTGTTGGTTTATTTTTCACAGTCAAGTGGCTTATTTTTCTGGTTCTTGGAGAGGGGTCTTGGTTTGTATTGTTTCCTTGTGAGGAAGAGTCACAGCTTCTGCTGAGCAGAGACTCCTTTCCAGTAATCCAGGATGTCATGCAGATCCTCGTCCTTGGCAAATTGAACTTTCTTCCGCAGGGCATGCCCAGCTGCCATGTAAACCTCCTCCCTGTGATGCTTCTTGTAAGGCCGGAATCGCTCCCAGATCTTGTGGGTGCTCTCTGATGAATACTCAGGGCTGGAGGAGTAGCCTGAGAAGTAGTGTCTGGGGGAGAGCTGGGAGTATGTTGAGTCTCGCTTGGACCGGGACAGTGGCTTGAGGAATGACACCCGCTGGCTCAGGGTGTCAGCACTTTCCTCATAGTACAGGGCCGGGAAGGAGTGACGGTGCTCACTACAATGGTAAGAAGGCTTGACCTCCAAGTGGTGGATGGCGCTCGGCGACACCAAGGGAAGACGATCCAAAGGGCTGTTAAGTGGGCTGCCCTTCTCAATGTATTTGGAGTCAGACTTGCTGAGTGGTGGGTGGTCAGGCACATCCAAGCTGAAGACCTTGGCGCTCTTGATGGAACCACTAGAGGAGACACTGCAGGTCTTTCTGGCCACAGCAGCATCAGCACTAAGCTGGCGCTGCAAGGGGTGGTGGGAGCTTTCCTTGTAGGGTGGGGAAAGAAAACTGGGCCGCTCTAGCCCACTTGAGGAACCAGCTGGGATGGACTGGCACTCAAAGGCCATGTCTGAGTCAACACCAGTCCCGCCACCCAGGAAGGATGCTGTGTCCAGCTTGAGGGCATCAATACAGTTGTTGATGATCTGGTTGACCTTGTCTACCTCCTTGGCTATAGTAGAGATCTCAGCAGCTGAGCCTTGCCCATTGTCAAGCTCCCTCAGGTCCTCATCCCGCTGGGCTCTCTCCAGCCCATCCCCACCACCAGTCCGCACCTCAATGTAGTTACCTTTAGTGGTGACTTTAGGAGTCTCCATCCCAGCTTCTATTGACTTTGATGGGGGCAACTTCTCCCCAATCATGGAAGGGATGGAGGACATCCGTGAGACAGGAATGACAGGTGGCTCACCCAGCTTCTGGGAAGGATGGACCATGGTACTGGTATCAATATCTGATCCATAACGCATTTCCAGAATGGTCTTTTTGACATTGAGGGACTTCTGTTTCTCCTCCTGCATCCTCCGCTTTCGCAGGCAGTAGTACACCACCCCCAGAACAATGACCATCCCAAAGAGGCAACCCAGGGTGGTCATGATATAGTGTGTGGTGGTGGAAGTACTGGAAATAGGGTCCTCCCTCCCTTTGCTCCGGGTTGCAAAGGTCAGGCAAGTATGGTTGTAACGCCTGTTGTTGCGGATAGAGGCCACACAGAATGTATAATCAGTGTGGGCCTTCAGCTTGTTGACAGTGACATATTCCTTCTTGCTCTTCAGTGTTGCTATGTCAGAAACGTAGCTGTTGTTGTATTGGACCAGCACATACATCTTACTGTAGGGCATGGGGATGGTTACCATCAGAATGGCTGAAGTGATGGTGACGTCATGTAGCTTGATGCTGGGACTGAATGAGGAGTCAGTGGTGGAGGAGGCTGGAGGCTTGACGGAGAGGAAGTCCCCAGGGCTGATGGCTGAGCCCTCATCCAGGTCTCGCTGGGAGTCAGGGGTATAAGGAGTGGGGTTGACCCTGGAGAGGGAGGGAATGGTGCCACCTCTGCACATGGACTGGAAGATGGTGATGGCATTGCGGTTGTGGTGAGGACGGGGTACCAGAAGTGGATACCCAGCAAACTCCCGTGGAGTCTCACACTGGAGGCGGTCATAGTTCTTGGTGACGTTGTTGAAGAGAGCCAGCCAGTTAAGAAAGCTGTAGAGGCTACAGTCACAGTTGAAGGGGTTGCCAGCCAGCTCACACACCATCAGATTGCTCAAGCTGGTGAAAGTGTTCCCCTCCAGACGGCTGAGACGGTTAGATGACAGATCAATGCTAATCAAGCTGGGGCATTCATTGAAGGCAGTAGGGGTGACCAGCTCAATTAGGTTGTGCTGCACAAAGAGGAACTGGAGACGGGCCATGCCCCGCAACATGCCCTCTGTCAGGTTAGTGAGTTTGTTGTAGCCCAGCTGTAAAACCTGGAGGTTTGACTGGCCCATGAAAGCCCCATCCTCAATGTAGGAGATCTCATTCTTGGTCAGGTTCAAATCAGTCAGGTTGCCGAAGCGGTTGAGGGAGGAGTACAGCACCACTTTGAGCTTATTCTCGTTCAGACGCAAGTCGTGCACCGTACTGTTGATATGTTGGGGGATTGTCTCATATGGAGGCTGGTTCTGGCTGCAGATGGCCAGCCACACATAACCTTTGTCCCCCTCAATCAGCCAGCAGTCACCTCGTACGGTGCCAGGGGAAAACAAGCAGAGCAGAGCAGCTGCCCACAACCCCAGGCACAGCATGGTCTGCAGTGGTGCCCTCATCAGGACGGGGAAAAAAATCCCCAACAAAAACTCAGGACCACAGCAAAAGGAAACTAAGGGGCCGTAGCTGGGGTTTAGCAATGGAAGGGCATGAGCACCCCAGTCCTATCAGGTGTCATCACCATTATTTCTTCTGGCCCTCTGGGTCAAGCCACAAGCATGGAGGAGGGGGAACACATGCAATCTTCTTCCAGAACACCCAAAATCTATGACCATGGATGTTTGGTCTGGAAGGGAACTACTTTGTGCTTCTTTTCTAAACAAAATTTCAGGCCGAGGATAATAAATCTTCTTTGATGTTCATGAGCGACTCACATACCTTTTCCACTTTTCTCCCTCCCGCCCACCCCCCACCCACACTGAACCCACCCCAAAACAAACACAAGTCCTCCCTCTGCTCTAGTCTTCCCCTGCCCCTTCACAATGTGATCTGGATGAACAAGGCAGGGCTGCCTCTTCTGCTGCTCACGCTCCTTCAGTTTCTCTTCCTTCTCTTCCTTCTTTACCGGATTCCCTTTGAGAAGCTTCAGAGCTTCAGATCAAACATGTCGAAAACAAAAATAAAGAGAGGGAAAGAGCAAGTGCGCACAAGAAAGATCCATCTGTCACTGGAATCTGGAAAACACAGAGGAGACAAGAGGAGACATCAGTTGGAAGGGTCTTTGAGATAAGAGTATAGATAGCAGTGTTTCATGAGAAAAGGGATATGAGGAAAAGACAGCATTAGGGGGGGGTGCAAATAGGAGAGGAGTGGTAGTGCCTGTCATGCTGATAAGCCTTTGAGAAGGGAACCCTCACGATGTGTAATCTCATGTCAGGGGTATGCAGAAGGGTATCTGGGCTTCCTTAAGTAGTGTGATCACAGCCAGAGACCTGGGAGAAGGCAGTGGCGTGGGAGTAGAAGGGGAAGGGAAGGGAGAGTGGGAAATATAAAACTGTTACTGCGGGGGTTCAAAACCCTTAGCGTAAACAAAGGCAAGCCCTAAGCACAGCCAAAGCCATGCATTTTCAGCTGCCTGAAAATATTTTACACAGAATGCGTGAAGCAGGGAAAATGAAGACAAGCTTCCCCCCTCAAAAAAAAAAAATTTTTTTTCTTGCTTCCTCCCTTGATGCAAGAGGGATAAATAATTCAAGCCACGTGTAACCACTTCTGCTCTAAAAATTGTTCCTGCCTCTTGGTGCATGGACAATGCTGTTGAGGTAAACCAGTCTGTCTTGAGCATGATGGGGAGGTGGGGAGCAGGGTGCAGGCAGTGTGTCAAATAGCAGCCTTCAGTCTCTCAATAGTGCCAGCAGTCCTGAGCTGAAGCACATCACCCACCTAACCCCCACCACACAGAGGGGCACAGCTTACACCTTCATACTTTACCACCTCCTTGGGGGCTATGAACACTGCCCCTTTGTGAGAAAATACACCTTGCAGACAACGTGACATTTGCTTGTTAAACCACAAAAAATGTATTTTTGGGCTCTGGGCAAGCTCCTGGTTCTGACTGGAAAGGGCAGCCTGGACCACCTTTCTCTCCAGTTACAGCTTCAACCCTTCTCCCACTGTGCTGAAACAGGAGATTGGCAGAGGTGTCCTCAGGCAGAGCAAATGAAATAATTTCATGCAGCAGATAAAACATGTGAGCACTGTGCTGGGTTTTTTTTCTTTTAAATTTTGAGGAGAAAGGAAACAATAAAATAAAAAAAAAAAAGAGAAAAAGATTCTTGGCTAATGAAAAATAAAGATCTCCTCTTGCCCTCTTTATTTTGGGGTGACGCTGCTCACTAAAGATATTGCCGAAGCTTTTGCTGCAAAAGCTGAACCAATTTCTAGCACGGAGATACAAAGGGCAGAAATAAAATGAAGGAAGATAAATGAAGGAGGAGTGAACCCTTGAGGAACAAGGCTTACGTCCGTGGAGAAATCTGAGCTGATTTGGGTCTGTGGAATTACCAGGCCAGCTGGATTAAGGGATCAGAGATAGTGTCACAGAGAAACACTTAAATATTCAATAATCCAAAAAGTAAAGCCAAGATGGAGAAGGGGAGGGGGAGAAGAGCTAGACCAATGGAAAAGACAGAGAGAAAGCCTCTGTTCCCCACAGCTGAGGCCACCAAACTCATGTCACTTATGGTTATCATATGAGGGCCTCCAGCTGCTGCCCCAGCTTTGCCTCAGCCTGCACTGAAGCAGAAGGCAGAGGTTTCTACAGTCTGTTGCTTTGTTTCTCAGCCTTGCAATCCAATGAGAAATAATTTCCTGACACTGTTTCCCCAGATGCATCAAATAGGAGGCATATCTAAAGCTTGGGACCCACAGGCCTCTGATATTCCTCAACGCCAGTCCCCCGCCTTGTCCCACCATTTCCAGAGGTGACTCTGTGCAGATACAATCCTCCCCACCATCTCCATCCCTTTGCTTTCCTCTCTACTGATCCTTCACTTTGCCTGATCTCTTCCACTGAACAAAGGAGTGGCAGATACTATCATGCTTTTTGCATATTGGTGCCCAAAGTATGTCCACCCTAAGAAGAGGCCAGGAGCAGCCCCTGAGATAGCAGTAGAAAGTTTTGCCCTAATTTTAGCCAGCGTCCTTCTCTGAGCATTATGCCTGTCTCACCTCACCAAATATTCTGCACAATATCCAAGTCCATACAGGAACATCCCAGCTCCCTTACATTGACCCCTTCTAGTAGTGCAGGCTGCTCCAAATGGTGTGCTGAAGTCACCATTGCTTGCTGTAGTTCGTTCATGGTGCACAGAGAGAAACTCTGAGGCCAGGACCAGGTTTCTCTGCAGCAGCCCCAGCAATTGCTGAGAGCCACCCCATCCCTCCCAAGGAGCTGCACTCAGGCAGAACAGAGAGGGTTTGGAAGGGCAGATGTCCAACTAGCCTGCAAAGGGAAGAGGTGGGTGGGTTAGGGAGTGGATGGATATGAAAGTGGTGTTTATCCTTGCTTATGTGTCAAAAACAAGGGGACCATGCAGAGACCTACTTCCTGTCCACTTCCCACCTTGGCCGTGTAGCCTTGCCTCACCCACAGGCCAAAGGAAGGGTCAAGCCATTCCTCAAGTCAAAATCCTTGGTCCCCTTGGGTCCCCCAGTTAGGGGAGTTTCTGTGAGAAACACACAGACCCTGCCATTCTTCCTCCAAGAGCTCCTGTCTCCCTGCTGTCATGCTGGTTTCAAGGGCCCTGAGGCCAGCCCAATCTGTGGCCTACTGCACCCCTGCCCATGGCCCAGGACCCCATTTCAGGCCAATGCCAGCTCCCCCACAGACATGCCCTGCCCTTTAGGGAGTAGCTGCTTCTTGACTCTGGCGTTTTATAGTCAAAGGGAAGCCAGGAATGGGGGGCAGCACCATGCCCTCCCTCAACTGTCTACAGCCAAATGAACATAAATCATATAGCATTGGAGTCCAACAGCACAAGGAAGCAACACTCTGTCCTTTTTGCTGGCTGGAAAGGTGCTGACAGTGGAGTTGGCTGTTTCCCTCCCTTGCTTCTCAGGCAACAGAGCAAGAAGGTGCAGGGACGGAAGGTGGGCAGGGAAAGCAAGGATGAACAACTCCATCACAGAGGAGAGCCTAGGAAGGGGATATGAGAGTTGTGGAGAACTTATGGGCAAGAGGAAAAGTTGGGACATGGGATATGTTTTACAGGGAAGGTACAAGATCACCACTTCCATGTGATGGTCTTACCCAGATGTAGGGTTCCAACACTCTTCAGTGTCACCCAAGGTGGGTCTTACAATGAGCTTCTGGCCATCCTCATGTACTTGAGAGCATCAACGAGCAGTCGTGACATTGCACTCACGAATGGCTGTACTCTCCTTGGCTGGCACAAAGTCAACCCATCAGCTCTGAGTTCCCCACAATTTTATTCTCTGCTCTTGTTTATTGCCCACTACTGGCTGCCTCAGTGTTTCTTTGCACCACTTTGTTTGGAGAAAACCAGAAGGCCACAGGGAGGGATGGTTCCACTCTTCAGAGGAAAGAGAAGGGAAGGTGAAACAGAGGGAGAAGAGCCCAAAATCTGAGTCAGAAGCTGGGTGTCCTGGTGGCCACAGACATCCCTTTGACTTGGACATCAAGGTGGCACAAGGGGTGACACAGGATTAGAGTCACTAGTTAGATGGCCAGGTTGAGGACAGGTTAAAATGCAACCAGTGAAAGTATGGACAGGCAGGACAGGAGGGACAGAGGCAAGATGGGGCCCAAGGGGGTGGAAGGGCCAAAACTGAGAGAGAATACAAAGAAACCAGAAAAGCTACATACAGCAACAATTTGGGCCTGAAATTCTGACCTTGTCAACCTTGTCCTCCTGGGGCTCCATGCACTGGAAAAGCCTGCACTTAGTTCTACCATTGCTTAAACGGTGCTAAGAGCCTCCCATTACAAATGCATGCATTAAAAACCTGCCAAACACTCTTGACTCCTCTGGGGACACCCCGAAACCAGGCCAAAGCTCCTGCTGCTTTCTTAAGCTTCATGCTGCAGCTGAGCATCATCCCTCTTCCCAGCTCAGTGTGCTGCCTGCTCCTGGCAGGCCTCAAGGCACAAACATCATCTCCAAGGGGCTCTGCCTCTCCTTCTTGGCTTTAAGATCCTTCTAGGAGTCCTCTAACTATTTTCTGGAAGAGTGGCCTTTCCCAGGGGTGCTTGACAATGGGATTTGGTGCTCTACTTGAAGGGAGCCTCTGTACCTGCTGGGTAGTTTCTGTAATACACAATGGTCTGAGCATCACTGTAGACACTTCAAATCACCACCCAGAGATTCTCTTTGCTTTCACACCTGGCTATAGTGCAAGCATAGCGCCATGGGAGAAGCTTGCACACTGCTCTGACAGTTACACAACAGCAGCCCCTTCTCTCTCAGCCCTGCTGCTTCCAGGGATGTTCCTGTTTATTGCAGGAGTTACCATCAAGTCATGCAGTAAAGAACCTGTGACTGTGCCCAGAGGTGCTTCAGAAGCCCTGGGAAGTCGGAGACCAAGAGAAGAGGGAGAAGAAAGCAAGATGACCTGTGGTTTTGTGGCACGGAAGACATTTGTGAGAGAGAAAGAGAGACAGAGAATACCTTCTACTGCAGATTCTCTGATGTTCACCAAGGGTTGAGCTCACACAATACTCTTTCCTTTAATGGGTCTCGGTAAAGGTTGCTCTTTCATGGTCTCTATTCTCTAATTTATTCCCCTATTTCATGGAACACATAAGATCTCAACATCTCTGAGTTCCATCCCAATGTCACGTTTGTTTAAAATTGGCCCTGTAGCTTCAAAAATCCAGGTCACAGGAGCTGTAGAGTCACACTAGAAAGCCACGCAAAAAAGGTGTTCCCATGTCACTAACCATACGAAGCCTTCATCCCTTACAGGGGTTGAACTGATTTCTGAGTCCTGCTGAAGGGTTTCCACTCAACATTAGAGGCTCTGTGAATTTTGGTAGAATGCTGTTGCGAGAGAAATCTCACACTTCAACTCTGATCAGGTTCATTTCACCATATACAAATCCATAGTGCCCACTGGACAAAAAATCATCCCTCTGAAAGCTGGGCTTGCCCTACCATGAGTCAGGAGGAAGACTGCAGCTCCCAAACTCCATCTGTCCTTGACATGAGGAAGCCCAAAGCACTAGGATCCCAGCAGGACACTGCGGTGAGGAAGCACAAAAAGCCAAACAAGGTCTCAGCTGCTTCTTGCAGGACACCACTGCAAGGATGCTCACAAAGATCAAATTCCATCCAGAAACGATGGAGAAGGGGAAGGGGAAAGGGCTGAAATACAGGCTATAGTATTGCCCCAAGGACATGCTGCTCTGCAGTCCTGCCCTTTGGTCAATTTGGGGCATGGGAATTATTCAGATGCCATACACATGCACCCAGACTCAGGGAAATGCACAGCCATTGACTCCAAACCTTTTCTGTCCAAACAGCTTAAAGACTAACCATGAAAAAAACCCAACACGACGCTGTATATAAACCCCCTGCTCTCCCATCGTGCCTCCCCAACAGCGATTAGATGCCTAATTTGTTAGGCAGCAAGAGAGAGAGAATGGGAAGGCTCAGGGGAGAAAAATGAAGCAGCTCATAAGCATGAAAGAAAAGAGAGAGCTTTAGAAGCATAAATCTTATTTTAGAGTGATAAATACTGGCAGAAAGGTCTTTCATATGCCAGTGGTTCCCTGGCAGGCCAGAAAGCCACTTTTGTTTTCCAAAGTGAAATGGTTACCTTTTATATTAATATGATTATTGAAGATTAAGGGGGATTTGCATCAAGCCAGCTCCACCCAGAGAGCCTGCAACAGCAGTCCACAGAAGCCTGTACATGGGGGTGGGCTTAGGGAACTGCATTCTTCAGGTAGAAGAGAATGTTAAGAGATTACAGGTGCCATAAAAAAATATTATCAGCAATAAGGTTGCCTTCAGCTCTTTTCCTCCAGAAGGGAAAGGGGGGCCTGGGAAACATCAACCCCTCCCTTGTTGTCATCCCACGAGCCCAGACATGAGGCAGTAGAAAGGCTTAGAAATAATTCCTGTTGGCCATGGGGAGGGAGCATGGGCTCTGTGTGACTGTCTGCAGGGACTGGCCATAGGGAGGGCAACAGCAAGGCTGGCTCTGCCTTGTGCACGTGCAAGGCTGCGAGTCACTGCAGAGAAAGAGGTGGCAGTGTCGGTTCCAGGAGTGCGAGGTGGAGGGGGTGTACATGTGGAGGAGTCACTACGGATGATGGGGTGGATGTGTGGGCTGGGAGCATATGTGGGTTAATCACTCTGTGAAGCAAAGAATGAGTGCCGGCTCCTGGGGAGGGAGAAATTGCCATGGAGAACAAGGCAAAGCGCTGTTTGTGAGTGTATATGTGTATGCATGTGTGTTTGCATGAAGCAGTCACTGTGGAGAAAGGGGTGGGAGTGTTTGGCTGTGTGACAAGCGCCGTAGGGGACGGGATGGGAGCGAGGGCTGTGTGTGGGGGTGCGTGGATCATGGGAGACAACCATGGTTGTGTGAGTGTGTGCATGGGAGAAAGGCTGTAGGAAAAGAGGTGGGAGCACTCCTTCTGTATGTGTCCCCTGATGTGAATCACTGTAGGAAGCAGTGTGTGAGGGCAGGCACGTGGGAAGGAGCTGCTGCAGGGGACAAGGAATGACCTCTGCTCTCTGTGAGCTGGCAAGGGGTAAAGGGACAGGAGTGGCAGCTCCGCATGAATGTGCGTGTGAGCTGCTGCAGGTAACAGGCCTGGAATGGGGGCTTTGGGTGCATAGGAGGGAGCTGTTGCAGGGAGCAGGATGGGGGAACTGTATCTGTTGTATGCTCCCATGCAGCATGTTTGGCATGAGACCAGGAAAAATTCCTGGCCTATATGTGATGTCACTGCGAAGACCTCTATCCCCTCAGGGTCATTTTGATGTCTCTGCTGTCTTGTGCTAGCCTTGCTGCTCTATTTACTGCAACAACAACTGGCTTTCACCAATCTGGCTATGAACAGCAAGACCACAAGCTATTGGAACAATGCCCTGACTCAAACCAAGCATACCTCCAGTACTTCTGGGTGCTGCATACATCCTCAGCAACCCAGCGGTGCCAGTTTGGAGTGCCCTCAAACATGCTACCCGGCAGGAAGGGCAGGAAAGGGCATGGATCCTTCTTTATAGCTCACTGCTGTCTCTTACTGGAGGGACTAAGAGCCTAAGGAATCACATAGGTCCTGGAGTGGCAATCACTTCACGAGGTGACTGGCAGCCATTTGTCCTGTGTAGGGTACCTCCAGGCCTGCAAACTCGTGCGGAGCACAAGCACTGGCATTCAAGCATCCTTCAACATTCTCTTGCCTTCCAGTCAACCTTGCCCTGGGCGCCATCTGAGAGAGGTTCCCTCACTGGCAGTGAGACCTCTCTCCAAGTAGGACAAGCAGCCACTCCAGCATGAAAATCCTGGAGATTAAGCCACCACTTCTGTGAGAGGAAGGGACTGCCCTTGCATGACCTTCCCAGACAGGGTGTCTCTGACAGTCATGTGTTATCCACAGTCATTAGTCCGCAAGATGTAAAAAGATGGGGCACCCCCTGTGATCAGGATTTCTGCAAATGGAGGGTCAACCAGAAGCAAAGGCTGTTACAGAGGGCGGTTCAAATACAGCAGTCCAAATCTGGTGTAGGGCAGAAGCAGAGGAAGGGTGTGGGGAAGCTGTTTTAGGTGACCCAAGAGTGAAATGCTGTGGCAGCACAGGCTAATGGGGACATTTCAGCCCCTCAAAGCTCTTCCTCTGGTCAATGCATGCCTTGATTCAGCAAGCAGAGTAGCCCCACACTGGACAGGGCACTATGTTTCCACATGGGTACTTCTACCTTCCTTCCATCCTCCACCTGCAAGGCAATGGCACAGCTCAGCCTTGCTGGGAAGGGACCCTCCTCCCGGCCAGCTCACCCACCTACATTTCAAGCTAACATCTGACATGCATTTTGACACAGCCCTGCCTCCCCTCTCTTTTCCCCACTACCTTGCCTTGTTTAGAGCCTGTTTTTTTCTTCCATTGCCAAAACACAATGACTGTTATAATTAACAGATTATCTCAGTGCGACAGCTGCAGTCCTTTGAAAATTAGGTTGAATAACAGGATCCTGCCGTATGGTAATTTCTTTTCATCTCTCAAATATTTTCTCTCTCTCGTTCTCGTTTCTACCTCATTTCTATTTTTCTTTCTTTCTTTTCTCTCTCCCCCCTCCTACCTTTCACCACCTCCCTGACTGCATGAGTGGTATCTTTGGGGTGAGACAGGCTGAAGGGCTGTCTCTACCTTCATCAGCTGTTTTCATTCCTCTTCTTTTATTATCACACCTCACAGAGAGGTGGTGTTTGCAAGTAGATTCATAAACATGTCAGGAAAATATGTGGCCATCAGAGGCTATGGTCAGGGACCCTCTCTGAAGCCCCACTGGCTCAAAAAGGGAGCCAGGGGAATTGCATGGGAAGGGGACAAACTGATGCAGTAGTCTGAACCACTGCCTGCAACTTTCCCACAGGGAGCTGAGTGCAACGGTGCAGCTGAGTGGTTTGTACTGAGCTAGCCAGGGTGCTCTACCCACCCACCTACCCGTCCGCCTTCTTGCTGACTCAGTACCTGCCCCTGACTCACCGCTTGCTCATTGAATGGGGACTGGCAGTACTTATACGGCATCGTTGCCTCTCACGAAGGCAATAGCTGTGCCACTTACCACCCCCTTCCCCCATTATCCACCTACATCTGTCTCTCTACAGACTCAATCAACCCTAGCCAGCCAGAAAAGCAGCTTACTGGAAATTTGGGGGTTCAAAACCAAAATAAGAACTGCTCCCAGCTGGACTCAAATTAAAGGCTCTGGGAATCTCCTCCTCCAGGACTGGAGATCCCCTGGTTCCAGATGTAAACTGGACTGATCCATTCACAGAAGTGGCTGGACTCCTTGGCCTCTCACGTGGGCAGATATGCTAGCAGACAGAGTTTCAGGCTGTGAGGATGACCAGCCAGACATGTGAGATGGATCTGTTGGGATGGTGTCCTGGATTAGGCAACTGAAAAGTTTTGAGTTCAACATGTTCCAGACTCAATAAGTCTGCAATTTTGTTGTCAACTGCACCAGGAGCATTAGTTAATTATTCTCAATGCCTGCCTTGAAATCATGCAAAATGCCTTCATCCTGACTGCTCATTTCAACTGTGTCTGTAACCTATACAACATTGTCTGTTACAGTTAGACACTGCTTTTTCCTTTTGAGAAACAGGGCAGGATTCCTCCACACCACTCATCCATTGCAGCCTAACCCACCTCTGCAGACCTCCAGCTGGGTCCTGGGCCTCCTCCTGCCTCCTCAGCACAGCCATTTCCTCTCCTCCCATGGAGTTCCACCTCATTTATTTCTTTAATCCTGACTCAGTAGAACAGACACTCTCTGTCGCCATTATTCTGCCAAAAGCCAAGTAGTTTTTTAACAAACGCTCATCCGTTCCATTGTATTTCAGCAGTATCCAGTAATGCGCCTCCTCAGCATCCATGATCTCTCTCTTTTCATCCTTCGCCATCCTCACCTCACACTCTCCGTCTGCTTTCCCTTCAAGGCCCTGTGTTGGCTCATGGCACTTAAAGCACATCTCCTCATTCATTCACTGTCACTTACTCAAATGTTACCTTCATTTATTAATTCTCCTTTTTTCTAGTAGCATCCCTCCTCTGAGTGCTTTGTACAGTCCTACTTACATATCCAATAATAGTATTTTCCCAAAGAGTGAGTCACATACCCCTTTGCTGACATTTAGAATTCTCCTTGTTCTTTGAAACACGTTTATTCATCCCCCCTCTCTACAATTATATATGTCTACTCATGGTGTTGCATTTCCTACAGCAGCTGTGCAGCGAATAGATGATCCATGCAAATAACCCAACAAAATAATTGTTCCTGCTGGTACCTTGACATCCTCAATTTTAATTATGTAGGCCAAAGCTAATTCTAGCTATGATGTAATCAAAAATAGGGGACAGCTTAATTTAAAAAACATTCCACCCTTTCCTTTGTTCTTGCTCAGTCCAGGTTTCCATCTTTTTTTCCCTGCCTATTCTCTGCTGTGACTCTTTCAATGCTCTCAATAGCAGAGTACCTAGAGGTTGAATTTGCTATTGGGCCTCTGGTTTCACAGGTGCTGCAAATATGTTCAGTGAGAAAAAAACTTTGCTCCAGACTGTTTCCAAGCAGAAAAGACCAAAAAAAAGAGGAGCATCACTCAGCTAATAGGGGCACATAAACATCTTACCCACTAACCAAGGTAATAGGCACTTCATGGCCAGAGAATGATGCCACATCCCCCTAAACCTCTCTCCAGGTGGCCTCAGCAAGGAATTCATCTGGCAGCCCTTCCTTGTTCCTCACTGTGGCCCTATTCCTTCCCCCACACTGTTCTTTGCTTCTCTTCCAGTCCTTAGTCACCCTTGCATATGCCATATTTTATTTATTCCTTACTACTCCTCTTAATCTGCATAGGCCAAACCCTGAGCTTCAGAGTCACCCTGACTCATTTCCTACCCAGGAAAAGCAACGATTTATATCAGTGGGAAAGCCTGTGATGTCAATCTGGACAGACTGATACTGCATGGGGACTCCCGCATGATTATTTCTTGTTCTCACTCATTCAGGTCTCCATTTAGCAACATACTTAAGCATGCACCCAACTGTAAACCCATGCAAGTCCCATTCAGCTTCTCAATTGCTTTCTTCTGCAACATCTGTGTTGATGGTTCTGACATCTTCCAAACATAACAGATTCTCCCTCTGTGCTTCCTCTTCCTAACCTCTCTGTTACCCACTCACCAACATCCTTTCTCTTGCTTTGAGAAATTCAGACTTTTCCTTTCTTTCCCTTTGCTTGTTTGGATTTTCATATTTTCACTGCTGCCTGGGGACTCCAACTTGTAATTTCACCTCCCATTTCCTGAGGTTGCTATGTTGAATAAAACACTAACTTCCCCCTCTTTTCTCCAGTATTCTGAAATACTGAATTGGGCCACTGAGGAGAAAAGCTATTGGCCAGGACTGCTGTCTCTGATACTGAAACAGAGCTGGCAGTAATATTTACAGGCGACTTTGAAAGCTCCAAGGATGGCTTGTGGCCAAAAACGATGATATCCACCCCCTCTCTTTTTTAATGATGTCTTCCTATGACTCAGTCTGGTCCATAAGTCAAAATGAGATATTTTTTTTAACCATCCTCCCTTTAAGCAATGAGAACAAGAGCCTAAGAACAGAACGCTGCAGCATCATGGACAGGACGAGTTACGTCACAAGTAATGCAACTTGGGGTGTCCTTGGTGCCTTTAAAAGAAGCAGAACAAAAGGCATATGTCCTCTTTCCGGAGAAATGAGTTTTGGCAGAGCTAAACTGGCAATTGCCTGAGTTTTCTAAACTTAGTTTTATCTGTAAGCAAAGCAAGAAACACGCGGGAAGCAGAGACACCGTGACCTCAGGGGCTCATGACTTCCCAGGCTCAGCAAGGAGCTACCGTGCCCTTTATTATACACCATTGTACAGAGGTAGAGCCTTGAATAAAGGGGACGGTGTAGGGGGAACTGTGACAGCTGTTTCAAAGTGGGGCTGTGGCGTACCAACGCAGCCTGCCCACACACCCTTACCACTGCCTCCAGCTATACAGTCTGCAGCAACAAACAGCCATTCAAACGGTTGATAAACGAGCAGTTAAGCCGGAGACCACTTAATTTGCTCCTTGCCTTCTTTGTCTGCCAGTGGCAGGGAAAAATGCATGTTTGGAAATTACCGGGCTGGAGTTATACAGACTGCTACAGAAAAAAAAAAATTGAGGTGAAAAAAAAATTGAGGCAAAAAAAAATGTGGGAAAAAAAAAAACAGGAGAAGAAGGGAGCAGCCTGAGAGCTAGGGCAAAGGGTGGGCTGGAAGCAGGGGAGAGCCAGGCAAGGAAAAAGGGAGAGAAAGGAGAAAGTACTGTATCCAAGAGTAGGTACTATGATGATGGGGACACTAAGAATATGATAGATAGGCAGAAAAGGAAGGCAAACAGACAGAGGTAGGTACAGAGAAAGAGATGAAGGAGGGGAGGGAGGGAGCAGGAAGAGAGAGAGCCAGAATTAATTTAGGAGGAATATACTGAAAACATAATCTTCTCAACAGAGAGAAAAAAGAGAGCGAGAGAGAAAATTAAACAAACAGTGACAGGAAACTGAGAAAGAATAACTTTTTTTTTTATGAGCTTGTTAACATTTGTGAAGTTAAGTAACCCTAAATTTATGCCATTAATTTGCATGTATTACATTTTTTTTCTCTGCTGCCAGTTTATAGTCTCTGTGAAACCTTTAAAAAGTGGCTTTTTTTCTCCTTTTCCCTTCGCCTGTGTTAATTAAGGCTTGTGATATATGTATATTTTTACACTGCTGCTGTGCTCCAGCATTTAATCATGAAATGGCCCTTTCTGCTTTTTCTTTGGGCTGGTCCTGCCTCATCCCTTTCCCACCACAGAAGCCTGAGGAGGCCTCTGGGTCTAGCCACCTGCACCTGTCTGTAAGTATGCCGAGAGCCAGGCTGGGCTCCCACGGACCCTCACCCTATCTAACAAGGCAGCTCTCTCAACAGGGAGGTGTGGGGAGGATCTTCAGCTGCTGAAGGGTTAACAGCTTCAATGCACTAGGGCATTCACATTGCCATGCTGAAGCACACTGTATTTACACATTAGCAATCACTGGGGAGCCATAAATCAGATTCTCAGGAGAAACTGAGCCAAAGAACAGAGTGAAATTCCCAATGAAGGTAGTCACAGCCAAAGCTGGGGGAGACAGAAGTGACGGATTCGCTCTAATCACCTGCTGGCATAAAAGGGGATGCAGGTCATCCTCCAGGGTTTTAGTAGCACCTAGAAATATCCAAACTAGGAGGCACGTAGAAAGAGCTGCTGTAGAAATTGCAGGTCTGGCTTCTTCTCTACTTCTAGGGGACTGCCCCACACCAGTTCTTAGGAACAGTGTCCCTCCTCTCCTCCCAAGGACTCTTCTCTCTGGACAGATAGATCTCTCTCTTAAGCACATCACTGACTTCAGAAGTGCCCAAGGCCAACACAAAACGTGGCTGGTGGAGCCCTTTTGGCAGCTGTCCCAGCGAGCATATTTCTGAGCTCAGCTGGACAGGAGTCCTGGTCCTAAATGTGCTTTGATTGCTTTGCTCCTCTCGAAAGGCTCTGTTTCTCCCAGCTGTAAGCAGAGTTTGCTGAAGCAAGAAGCAGGTTGCTAAGCCTGGTTTGGATACTGTTTGGTCTCTAGTGGAGCTGACGGGACTCATCTTGTTAAAAGCCAGCTGAGCTGAGACCATGAACAGTGAACACTGATTCAGACCTAAACATTCTCAATGAGAGACATGGCAACTGGAGGAGGGAATAAGGGGGATTGCTGGTCACAGCAGAGAGAGTGTTCCCTCATGCCGTATGGAGGAGGCTTGTGATCTCCTCTGGGCTCTGACAGGCATATCACAGGTCTCTGGAGGGTCTATGCTGAACTCAAGTTGGGAAGGAGAGTTAGGGGAGACAGACCAGGCTTTCCACGCTGTCATTTATTTTGCCATATGGGGGTGTTGAGCACCAGAAAGGATATTCTGATTTACTCTCTGGCTTACCGTTGCTGTGGCAACGGGAGAAATACAGGCCAAAGCAGACTGCATCTGCAATGTGGTGGTAATAGGGAGTTTGGATTCCCATGTGTGTTTGTTTGTTTGTTTGTTTGGCTGTTTGCAGGAGCCACATGGTAAAAAAGCACCATCATGATGAAAAGGGAATGAGGCCTGAATTGTACCCAGAAAATACAGCCTCCTCTCATGCAACAGCCAAACAGTCATGCATGCAGTCATATTGACATCACACAGACTGAGAAACACCAGCACGTACACGTGTCCTCTCCTCCCACCACAAATACACCTCTGGAGCTGGGGGTCCCCTAGCTGCTCTCCCACTCTCAAAAGAAGCTGGACTTCTTATTTCATAGGTACAAAGCTCCTGTGCACTAGACACTTTCTAGCTGGGGTCTGAAGTGCAAATGAGAGTCATGGGGCTCACCAGCTTGTGTCAGCAGAGAATCTCCCCTGCCATTGGATTGACACATCCCAACCAGCTATGATTCTAAGGGATCACAATCCCCCTATTGGTTACTGAGCAAATAATCCTCCCTGCAAATTCTCTTCCAGCACATCATAGTGACTGGTTCTTACACACCACCACCACTCCCCTTCAGCTGATCAACAAAATAAACTCAGCCCTTTCTCAGCAGTCATATCCGTAGCTGGGAGAGATGGCCTTCATTCCCAACATCAGAGTGAGCCCTCAGGTCACATAAACTGGCCTGCTGCAGACACCAACTTCCAACTGTGTGGACTCGTCTTGAGTCTGCCAGCACAATTTCCACCCCAGAAAGCCAGCTGTAGAGCCTCTTTCCCTCCCCCTCCTCCAGCCTGCTGGAACCTCAGTATCATCAGCCTAAAAACTGGCCTTTGGAGAAAGTCTCCATGTCCAGTGAATCCAAAATACTGGCCCCAGAGATCTTCTTTAGGTCAAGTAGAAGGAAGGAGACAATTTTTCAACTGCCCCTCACAGCCTCGAAGCTACTCCCTGGAGAGCTGGAAGCACAAATAGCCTCGTAGCAAGGCAGAGTTGCTATTCAGCCATGCCATGACCTGGTCTTCCTTATCCCACAGCCCATAACAGGCTGAAACTACCAAGGATGCAGGGGAGAATGGTCTGATGTCAGAGTTTGCTCAGGCATAGAGTTTGGTATTCCTGGAAATCAGACTCCTAATTGGCTTCTGTGATGCAACTTCTGCAATGGAGAGGCAAAGTCCATGGCAGAGACAGATGGAATTTCCTCTCAGTCTGCCTCTCTCAGTCTGGCAGGGCAAGATGTCTCTGAGGACAGTGACATGGGGGGAGACAAGGGGTGTGTCTGAGCGGCTGGTGATGCCAGTAACCTGTTGGCTGCTGCTGATAGTGACATTGAGATTAAAAAAAAAAAAAAAAAAGGGGTTGGGTGGAAACAAAGGCACTAAGACTGAGCTGGAAAAGATGAGGTGCTGGAGCTGGGAGGCTCTGTAGGCATGAAAACTTCTACAGAACATTGTGCAGAGAGGTAATGTCCAGCTCAGTGCCAACAAGGACAGTCACAGGGCATGTGTGGTGGCTGCCACTGTGCCACAGGGATGCTGTGAATTTGCAGAGTGCCTGTCCATCCAGGGGGTGTAGGAGAGGTGAGACAGGATACAGATTCACCCCCTTTGACTCCTGGCTGCCTTTTTTCCCATCATTCCTGAGACTCCATCTGGCCTCACTATTTTTACACCCATACAAAAAAAAAAAAGAGCAGACGAGGAAATAAACACTTAATTTCTAACCTAATCAGCCCTTCTCTCACTAATTAGCACCCTCTGAGCACATCCACAGGCTGCGAGAGATACTCTGGGACTGATAATGACCCCCAACCTGCAGTTGCATATGCTGAAGGGTCAGCAGAGCCAAGAGCAAACCGGGGGGGGGGGGAAGCAGGGAGCAGAGCGACCTTTTGTCGTTGTTTTTTTTTCTCTCAAACCTGGAATGATGGAAAGGGGATGTCTCTCTTTTTTTGGCAGGATCCCTTGTGTGTATGTGCGTGTGTGTGTGTTTTTCTGTGAGAGAAAGTGAATGTGTGTGTGCAAGCATGTGTGCCGAGGAGGGGGGAAGCTGGAGACGTTTGGAGGGAGGGGACTGGAACAAAATTCTGGCACTGAGCCCAAACCTGAAACACATGCCAATTTGTGCCTCTTGCTGGTGGTAATGAAGGGCTCCGTTCAGGACACACGGGACACTAATTAAGGGGCTTCAAAGGCGGCTTTCTGCAGAGTGCTCTCTAAAGGGGGGCTGAGGGGAGGAAGGAGCACAAGAGGGGGGTGTTCTCCACTCAATAGAAGACTTCTGGCTCCTAGGGCTGCTGGGGAAGGCACTTTTTCTTTCTCGCTGTCTCCCATAGCAACTCCTACCCGTGAGAGCTAAGAAGGTGCAAGCATCTGGCAGCTCCGGGCGAGCCCTCAACAGCCAGCAGGCACTGCAGGCTCCGGTATGCAAAGGTGGACCAGCGGCACGGCAGAAAGAAGAAGATAAAGGTGGACGGGGAGAAGCAGAGACTCCGTGTGATTTGTGTACAAAGGTAGCACCAACAGGAACAGGAAATGCCCGAAGTCTCCAGGGGTTTGCGAGGATAAAGCTCTGGATCACCGCAGATCAAAACTCCGTTTCTGAGTCTTGTCAATTGCATTCCATGGGGTTATTTTTTTATGAAAGACTAGATGGGGCAGACTTTGTGAATAGGACAGTGGGCAGGGCTGAGAATATGCCTCCAGTGTGTCAGTCTAGGCACAAGGGCTTAGCTGGGCACCAAAGACAAACAAGCACTGCTTGGGCACCCAAAGAGGTCTAGTCCACTTCCAGGAGCTTCACAGACCTTGGCCATACAACTTCTAAGCATTGCACATTAACTCACAGCTGTAGTGTTCCCATGTCAAAGGAAAGGAGCCAAGCCACAGAATGGGTGATGTGACAGCCATGGTCACCAAAGACAGTCTCAGCTCAGCTCTCCTACTTCCTACCTGGTACCCTAACTCCACACCTGCCTGCCTTCCCTCCGTGGAAGTAAGCATGAAACAGCAGCCCTGGTGAAAAACAGGACTGTGCTAAGATTGATTAAACGGGGACAGAGTGTGGGAGGAAAGAGAAGAATAAATTGGCAGAGAGAGCAACAGAGCGTTAGTGAGAGACAGGAAGAAAGGATGAGTGAGAAAGATGGTGAGGAAGAGAAAAGAGAGAATAGAGGGTTATCTATGGATTATATTCACTGGGCCATGCACCACACAGAGAGAGAAAGTGAGCAAAAGAAAAGAGAGGTGATATGAGCACATGAAAAGAAGTGAGAAGAGACTCACAAAGAGCAAGAGAAGCAGACAGCTTGAGAGATGAGCAGTGCTTCACTGATCCTGCACGACAGCATGTTCCCTGCCATCACTCACCACCCCACAAGCTGCCAAAGTGCCCCACAGCTCCCCTTAGCTTCAGACGGAGCTGTCTTCTCTATGCCAGGCAGTCTCAGCAACACACATGGGTCACGTGGACACAGCTCTTTGGGAGTCAGCATCAGTCCTGCCACGGTGAACCATGGGTACACAATATTTAACCAAGGTGAAGCAGAAGGCTATCTGAACTCACCTTTCAGTAATACTCTAGTACTTCTCCACAACTGTCCAGGCCTTTGCTTTTTCTAACCTTTCTGCCCTCTCCTGTTTACTGTCCTCCTATGCTCCAGCCCACATTTAACTGCTTATTCCAGATGGCCTGCTCCATGTCTCCCATGTTCAGTGTCACCCAGACAAAAGCACAGCCACCTGCAGCCCAGAGCAGTTCAGCAGGGCTGTGCCTACGACTGGTGACAAGGAGGAAGGAAGCTCACCCTGGAAGAAGCACCTGGGGAAAAACTGACTGAAGTGTGACTGAGGCCAGTGACTGCCCAGAGCAAGAACAGTGCAAGGCAGTTCTTAACAGCAGCTCTTTAGCAACAGTCTTCACATGCATACCCAATGATTCCTTGTTTTTACTTACTACTGCCTGATTGTGAATCTTGCTGCCCAGCCCGTGTTTTCTGAGAAGAGGTGGTCAGATTCCTGGGCAGACAAAAGTCAAAAGGGTTTTGGATGCAGAAACACATTATGGTGCTGGAATCAGCCCCACAGCAGGTCTTGCATGTGTCTGGGCTGAGGAACACCTGGAGTCTGCTAGGATCTGCAGAGAAAAGGGACCAGCCTCAAGGAGGTACAGACACAGTCTCAGATGCAATTGGAAGACACAGCCTTAGAAGAGCTTAGCTCCATCACTGACCCTTGCCTCATCCAAGAGTAACAACCACAGCATAGTCCAGACAAGTCCAGGGCACTCATGAGCCCTGCCTCCTTCCATCCCACAGACCACCAAACACTTCCCATTAGCTGCTAACAGCTGCTGAATCTTTACTAAGAAAGCCACAAAATATACAAATTGACTGGGAGAACAGAGGTGATGACCAGCCTCTTCGGACCATGGGGGAAATAACAGCCAAGACTTTCAGATTCACAGAAAGATACCAGCCTTAGTTTCCATGTAGAGAGGAAACAGGAACACTACACAGCTTCCCCTTTCCTCTCCCAGTTCTTCCTTCTCCCCTCGCCCCCCATCTTCTGCCCTGTGCAATGCAAATTGAACACCATGCCAAGGACAGATAAACAGGCAACTAGTGAATCACTATTATTAAGTTTGAACTGATTATTTAAAAAAAAAAAAGAAAAGAGGGAGAGAAAATCAAAGCTGGGATTACAGGCTTAGCAAGCATGAGTGCATATTCAGCCTACACTGTTCTCTTTGTGACTCTGTCACACCGGTAGACTGCTAAGAGAGTTATACCATTACTAACATGACAGCATTGTCCTATACAGCCTGGATTAGAAATCCCAGTGGCTGCGTGGAGTGGAAAAGTCCCTTGGCAGTGGCAGGCATGGCGTCACGATGCGTTCCACTTGCAGCGTGCTGGCCAGGCAGGGAGAAGTATTCAATTATCAGACAGGCTCTGCCTTTTCCTAGGCCAGCTTTCTCTCATTGTCTGACTGCTTTCTCCCTGGTCAGTGATGCTTGTGAAGTCTGTCACGCAAGAGAAACTCAAGATGGTCCAGACAATTCCTGAATCAGGCAGACTTCTCGCAGCTGAACCCCTCCTCCTCCTCACAAACACAGTCGTCTCCAAGTATGGATAGGATGCTCAGTCTTAAAGGCGGCGAATATCTCATTCACCAACACAGGACCTCCAACTTTCCAGGCCTGGAAAAATGGATCTCCCTGGTCTCTGCTGGGCTGGGAAACGCAGTCAGTTGTGGTTCCTTAGCATTTCTCTGGCCTAAAAATCATCTTACTGAGCTGAGACTGATTGCCCTCATTACTTCCACTTCTTAAGCAAGACCACACCAGTTTTTAAACACATCAAAGACATGTATGTTGCTCTGATGCATTTTTCAAACATTTCCTTTTTCAAGTAATCCCCATATAAACACCACCCAAAACATCATAATCAGATCATCAGCCACAGTCTCATCCACTCACACCCTTTGTGATGTCCTTGGGGACTGTATTTCCTCATTGGGACAGTGCTGTAACAGTGTGTCTGTGAGCTGGCACAGATTGACAAGAAAAAGGCAGTTGGCAATAATAAAGGCATCATTTCAGCCAGGATGCAGAATGAGGAAAGGTCATTGAGTAACGTGGTCTCTCATTGCCCTGGCAGCAGCCAGAACTCCCTCTGATGTGGCCATCAGTGCTGGGGCCCTGCTTTGGTACCACCAAGGGAAAATGAACTGGATGCTGTGTAAATTGGCTGTGTCAGTCCCTGGGTCTTCAGAGAAGGAAAGAGGAGCTAGACTTGGAGTGAGAAAGGCAGTGAGCTGAGAGGAGGAGAGACTTGGGCATGCAGTGCCTGGAGGGTGAGGGTCAGGACCAAGAGCAGCAGAAGGAGCTGCCTAGGACAGCTGCTCACCCAGATGGTCCCCAGTCTGTAGCCTTCAGATCTTGCCTTAGCTCCAGCCCCATAGCTGATGCTTGTGGCCTCATCTCCCCACATCTCTGTTCTGCAGCCAGTAAAGACACTGGTGGGGCAGGCTCTGTACCACTGCAGGAACATGGGCAGAGGTCACACTTCATTCACAGTACCCTGGCACTATTTCATCTGTCCCAACCCAAAGAGATAAGGGAAAAAACACACTTTTCCTTTCTAGAGCTGCCCCAGGGCTAGGATACAATATTTTATGGCCCAGTTCTTAGCCTATTTGCATTTTGTATTTCTGCTCCAACTGCTGTTTGTTTCCATGCATTTGGGATGCCTAATGATTTTCAAAGCACTGTTTATTTTAATCCCTCTAATTTATTAATACATTGGTTGACCTCGAAGTGCTTGGGAAAGAAGGGTAAGGAAGTTGTAACCAGTGCTTTGAATAAAGCATCAAACTGTCATATGATCACATCAAAGCAACAGCAAGCAGCTCACTTTGTTGGCTATATCATAATACAGTCACATAGATCCTCCAGCTTGATGTCGGGTTTCCTCATACATGTCACCCTGCAACACTACCAGGCTCACCAGCTCCAAGGATGAAGTGCAAAATAGCAATGCCCAGAGGCAGCTCCCTATGAAAAGTCTGCCCCTTCTCACCCTCCACACATTGTGAGAATGTAATGTGCCACGGTGGTGCAGATAATATAAACCATGCTGACATCCACGTGGATTTGCAGGCAATGTGGTAATCTTCCCATAAATCACAGGTGCACTCAGCCTCCACCCTCCGCTATATTCTCTTCAGCCCAGTGTTCTGTGGCAAGGGTACAGTTTCACACACAAGACAGTTCTTGAAAAAATAGTGAGCATAAACACTGCTAATCATGCAAATGAGAGGACTTGGAATCTCTGCTAGTCAGTCCCAACAGGAACATGTCAGGTTTCCTCATCCCCAGAAAGCAATTGGCAGGTCCTGAAAATCCTAGGGGCTGCCTTCAAATAACTTTTCCCATCTCCAAGAAAGCTGTGAGTGTGCCCCATCCTGTGTTTATGAACCTGTCCTTATCTAGGTCAAGGCCTAAAGACCACAGTCTTTTGTAGCTGACAACTTCATCACATCCTTACTGCTGCAAAGCCCATGCGCTCTCAGCAATCCCACTGAGCTGAAGATCCCCTTTCTCCCATCTCACGCTGACCTGTCAGCAATGAACACGTTAGTCATGGACTAGCATTTGCCAGGGACACACAACTCGCCGAAAACAGAAGCCTCTCTCTTATGTAGTGGCAGGGCTTATTGCAAGTGTACATCTTGTGCTAAAGGGCGGAGGTGATTCCACAAACAGCTCTGTGAAAGCAGCCTGAAGTTGCTGCTGGTTGTCATGATGAGTTAGTTGTGCTAGATGTCCTCCAGAAGCACAGTTCTGCCTGGGAATAGACAATGACTACTGTTTAGAGGGGGTGAATACATCCTGCCTGAATGAGCTTATTACAACAGCCAGCACAGCTGTCTGGCACGGGGCGATTACCTGCACCAATGTTCTCTTTGCATTGGTGGATAGATTGACAGAAACAGAGATGCCTCAAGAAAGGTGATGGTGGGATAGAAGCTCTTTCAGCCAGGATGCAGAAAGGACAAAAACATTTTTGCAGAGCCAGTTGCAAAGCGGAGGGGCTCTCTTTGCTGACATGCTCTGGTTGTGTCAGTGCTGATGCAGAAGAGTGCCCCAGCCTTGCTGTGTACCCTCCACAGGCAGGCCCCTGCACACCCAGCAGCTCACATGCTGCACATTTGAGGACAAGTATATCCCCAGCAGTGCCAGGTCAGGCACCTTTCTGGGATAAGGGGTCAAAGCAATAGATTTACTCCCCTCCCCACAACAGATTAGGCCCACATCTCCAGGAGTAGCTCCAGTTCCTGCATGAACACTACTGCTGATCACTCACTGCACATTGCCATAGCCCCAATTGCCATATTAGTATTTTTGCTTCTGTGCTTTACTTAAAGCCCCCCTACCCTCCAAGCTGCATCTCTCAGCTGACGAATGGGAGCCCAGGGACAAGGGCTGACTGCTACAGTGCCCGCTGTCTCCCCACCACTTTGAGGGTGCCAGCCTGCCAGTGGAGCATCTCCCCTTCCTACTTCCTTCCCTGACACCCTGCACTCCCATCACATCTTGCCAGCACAAGAGGGGCCCCCTAGGGAGGCACAGAGACTGCTCACCTTCTTTCCTAGCTCTTTTATTTCTACCATCTCCTCCTCCCTCTTTGTGGACCTCCTGGTGGCATCTACCCACTCACTGGGAGGGACACCAGAAACATTGTGTCTGCCCTGCCCCTGGTGCTCAATACCTGATACCTTGTTTTGAGGGCACTGTCAACCACTTCAGCAGCTTTTCCCACCCCCCCAGCCCCCCCCCCAGAGTCAACAGGCAGTGATCCATCTGTGCAGAAAGAAAAAGGATAGCATGAATGCCAGCTCCCTGTCGTACGTTGTGGACAGGGCATTACCTTCATCCTACAAAGCAAGGGTAAATCTGCCCTTGGCTTGCTTGTGGGTACTTAGTTGATAAAGTCAGGTCCTGTCCTGGCAAGGCACTGTGCTCTCCTTTCTGTCCATCATCCCTGAGGCACGGATCTCCCTGCTTTAACAAAGCCTGATCTCCCAGCGAGCTCTCCTGGGCAGCAGAGGAGATAGAGATCTTCAAAACAGGATTTGAATTAAGTCCTCAGCTTGATGACGTAGCACTTATGGAGAAGGCCAGGGTGAATGAACCCTGATCTTTGCTCTCGAAAATATGCACCAACAAGTGATGAGGATTTTAGAGAGAAATAATAAGGAGAAGAGTAGACAAATCATCTCTTGGAGCATTCCCAAGACAAGCATAACCAGCTCATCTGCTTAAGGCCATAACCCTTCTCACTCTCCCTGTAGGTCTCTTGGTGTCTTTTCTTCTTTTGCCTACCCGATCCCTCAGCAAAGTGCACAGCCTCAGCAACCCAGTCTCAGCTGGGTAGTCCAAGAAAGGCCAAACCCTACAGGACCATGCCTTTCTTATCTAAGAGCACAGGCAGGGGCCATCTGGCCTCAGGATGCTTTCTCCAGCAGTGACAAACACTGAGGCTTGGGAAAAAGAAGCAGAACTTGGTCAGTCTAGAGATGCCTCCCCAAGTCGCACAGACAAATTGAAAATGGTGGATTTTACGAGTTTGCCAAAATTAACTATGAATTTAAAAAAAAATGTACAAAATTAATCCTTAAAGATCTTGACCCGTATTCACTTTAACTGTCCTTCATAGTTACACACCAGGTGTATTTCTGGTGGGAAGAAAGGGGACTGTAAAAGGTCTATCCATGAAGGAAGAAATTGCTTTGCAGTCCTTCCAATGTGATGTCTCTGTAGGCAGGGAGGAGGGCAGGTCTTTCTTCCCCATGCTCCTCAGCAGGACCGAATAGTAATGACTCTGCTGAGTCAGGCCGGTAGCACTTGGGTGAGGCATAGGGGTCTTTGTGTAAGCCATTCCCACGTTAACTTATGTCCAATGTGTCCGTAAAACTGGTTAGAGCAAACAGCTTATTGTGAATGTTCACATGTGACGTGACCCACAGTGGACCCTGGGACGTGTCCCCAGCCCGTGAGCATGCCAGCCGACCCCACAGGGTGTGCGTGTGTGCTGCCTGGCTGCCAGGACGCCTGCCACTAGGGAACTTTCCATCTAAACCAGCTGACAGCTGCTCTCCTGAGTTTCCTGGACACCAATAATGTTTTCCCTTTTCTAATCTCCCCAATGTAAATCCATTCACAACGAGTGCCTAGAGACTTTTAATTCCATCGGCATTAAACTCACTAAAACCTCTATTACCAAAAGCTTTTAGGATTTTCCCCAGAATCTACAAGTCAGGTTCATAACATGACAGAACTCCACCTCTCTAGGGTGTCTGAGAAATTAATTCATGCTTTCTAAATGCCAGGATAGCTGGTCATCAAAGTATCCCCCTTCCCATCAGTGCACTCCAGTTGCTGGTACAACACAGCCCTTTCCAGGTGCTGAGCTGTCTTTTGAAGCACCCCCAGCAGTCTCAGAAGAGCCCCCACTGTGTAACAGGTGAGAGCAGATAATTTGCCACAGCAAAGCAGTACCAGAGTTTCACAGATGCTGTATTAAGAGAGGAAATGGTTTACTGCAGTGGTTCCTTCCTTGCTGCATTCATGGAGCAAATGGCTGGCACATGCATCACACCACCAGTGTTCCTCAGTACCATAATAAGTGAGAAGATAGTGTGGTCTCATCTCAGTGCTGCACACAGGCAGGTAACTGTAAAAGCGCAGGGATTATCCCTCTACACCTCAGCGGAGAAGGTGGCTGGGTGCCGAGACAAGGTGGTGGTGGAGGGGGTCAGACAGCTGTGAGTCAGTGAGTGAGGTTTCTAAATGCTATTATACTCCAGAGATGGTGTATTTATTCTTTGACCCTGGAGGTTCATTGGCTGCTGTTATAGAGCAGAGAGATGCAATCATCTTTCAATCCCGAAGGTCTTTTTAGGTGCTACAATAGAGTAGTGATGATCAAGTCATCTCCAAAGCCTCAGGGTTGCTGGCACGCAGCATGGGTGATGTCAGTGTCTCTCAGCCCCGACAGTCCCCAGCTCCTGGATTCCAGGAGAGGTGTTGAAGGTGTTGCTTCCACCCCAGAGGTTTGCAGGGGCTGTGGTGATGTCAGCTTTGAAGCGCTGCCAAAGTTCCCTCTGGCCTCACAGCAACTTTGAACCATGTGGAAAGGTGCTATATTGACCCCAGGTCTCTCGGCACTGGGACACAAGCCTGACTGCTCCCACTCTATCCACATCAGCTGCAGCGGGTGTAGCTCCAAGCTACCCACCAAAATGAATCACAGCTCTAAGAAAACAAGAGAGCTCAGAGATCCAGCAAAGAGCAACAGGCGAAGACAATCCTCAGTATTTGTTTTTCTGACTTAAAAACATTTCCAAGTGCAAGAAGTCACTCTGCTCACACCTTGTGTGGGCTGTCCAGGAAGCAGACATCCTTACAGAGAGTCTGGGATTCATGTGTAGCTACACATGCATTTGTGTGTGTAGCTACACAAAATAGCCAGAAATCAAACAGGCTCAGTTAGCCAAGCTGTTGAAGACTTCAACAATCTATATCATGAACTCAGTAAAAAAACCCAAAAGCTGGGACCATGATCCTGGGTAGGGAAAATGTTGGACAGGGAAGCAGGTGTTTGTATATTTAGGCTCTTACACTGAAGAAAGAAGGAAATAATCAGATAAGGTTTCAGAGCTTCTGTAGGCTCAGGGATTTCTCTTCTTCCGTAAGCCCCAGCAGATTTTTAATTCTGGGCTCCAGCTTGGCCTGGCAATTGGAAAGTCTGTGATACCCTGTTATCCTAGTCCTGATTCCCACATCCATAACTCAAGTGGAAGATGAAAGCATGGGCAATCTCCCAGGAATGTCTGGGAACTTTGCAGATTAGGTTTCTGATCTCATGCAATTTCAAAAGTTTAGGTAGGTTTGCACCTTTTCTGTGGGAGGGCGTGGGGTTTGGTTTTTGCCAGAATTGAGTTCCAAGTCAACATAATAATGCCATGCTATGTTAGAAGAGATTCTGAGCCCATTCTTCCCTGACCTTGAGGATGCTCTTGAACATATGTAATGTTACGAAGAGCTAAGACATGAACAGAATATCACTGCTCATGTCCCAGCAGGTAAGGTGAACACTGGGGGAAAACCATTCCAGGTCAGAGAAATGTCCATGCTGGCTCTCAGGAAACACCTCACCAGATTTTTTGGGGAAGAAGATGGAAAAACATCAAAACAGACAAATGAGGGACAATGTGCTCCTATCTTACTTTTCTCATTTGCTGCTATGATTTACAGGTCAATATAGGCTCTGAAGAGTGAACCTGAAGGTTCAGACTCCAAAATGGCCTCGTCATTAGTTGAAGCTCATTAGTATATTCTTGTTCTCCAGAAAACACACAATCCCACTATGAACCTTTCCAAATTGTTGGACCTGGCAAATTCTTATGACTTAGAGCTCTGCAGCGCAACCCTGTGAACCAGAATCCCATGCATTTTAATTTCACTGTGTGTTCCTTCACTCCTATGTGAAGAGGAAAGGAAGGACAGATATCCTCATATGTCTCATAATTTTATTTTCTACCAACATCCACTTCCAGTCCAATGTCTGACACTGACAACCTGTCTCCTCCATGTCTTCACCTGGGGGTGTTCACAGGCTTTCTGTCTCACCTCAAAGGCCCTTCAGTTTTCCAGCATCCCTTCAGAAACAGTCTAACCCAAGTTCAGCATGCAATTCCAAATGAGGCAGCACTGCAGGTGTATCAAGAGCCTCACAGTTCTTCCAGAGCACTCTCTACCCACTGTCTTTGCATCCAAACAGCTAATTTGCCTGCTCAAGGGCATTACAGCATGGGGCAGAGCTATGAAGAGCTCCCTGACATTCACCCTCACTTTCATTTGGCTGATACCCTTGTTTCAGGACCTTTTGGGTATGTAAAGAGTTTTGAGACTACCCTGCAACACACATTACTTTGAACATAGAGTTTATTGCTCAGTTTCATTCACCAGAGCACAGTGCGTTCATTTAACTTAATTCTCTTTCCAGGCATTTCTCACAGCCCTTTCTGTCCACAGCCAACTTAATAACTTTGTCTCATCTGCTGATTTTCATACAGCATATCTCTCCTCCCACCTTTCCCAGTCATTAAACAATAAGGTAAATCACAAGGGATTTAGAAGAGAACCTGAAGGCCGCATTAGCCTTTTGCCATGGTGAAACTTGACTGTTTAATCCCCTCATTCTTTCAGTCTCCTACTCAGTTTTTGATCTATGTCAATATTTTGTTTCTCACTGACTACTTAGCTTCTTTAGTAGCTCTTGTGCAGAATCTTTCAAAAGCCTTTTGGAAGTCTAAATATCTTATATCAATTGGTTCTCCTTTGTCCACTGTCTTATTGGCACATTAAAAAAGTTGTAGGAGATTAACACGATGCAGTTTTCTGCTGCTGAACCTGTGCTGGATAGGCCCTATCAGACCACAGTCTTCCAGATGTCTTCAAGCATTGCTTTTTAATTATCATTCCTACCAGTTTACCAGATACAGATGCAAAGCTTACTGATCTTTAATTCCCCGGATCATCACTGAAGCCTTTTTTTAAATATAGGTACAACATTTGGTGTTCTCCAATTCCCCGAATCAGTAGCTTTTTTTTTTCACAAGAGATTGCATATTTTTGTTAGCAGCTCAATCACTTAATCTCCTTCCAAAATCTCGGATTTAACCATCTGGACTTGATAACTTATTGTTCAGTGAAAGGAGGGGGAGGTTTTGTGGTTTTTTTTTTCAGTGAGTTCTGGGTGTTTTTATGACTGGCTTTGTCCCAGCACCCATTATTCTACCAGCATGTTTTCCAACAGATCCTCATATAAGCAGATATAGGAAAAGAATCTCACAAACACCCTTGGTAGGGACAGCTGATACAAGAGAAATCATAAGAGAATTCAGCTTCCCAGCAACATCCTAAAAATGGAGATACTGAGTCACTTTAAACACAGGAGGTGACTGGAATTGATCAATGCGAGTTTTCTTGGATAACTTCCACCCTGTTCTGACCAACCAGGCTAGTTTTGCTCATTTGTTTGGGTCTCTTGCTGAACAGTGATTTCCATCTTGACCCCAGAAGATTCAGGGCAGGAACAGTGCTAGCTTGATTATATACAGCCTAAGGTGCAATAAAAAGAAAGTGACCCCGGTGCTGGGGGATGCATGAACCTGGGAGGAGATGAAACCCAGCAAGGATGAAAAGAAGTAAATCAGAAGGTGAGCAGAACAATGCTGGGCTGTTATATCTGGTGATTGCCTTTCAACTGACTCAGCCACAAGACATGAAATGTAATGGGAAATGCTGGGCAACTCAAATAAGTAGCCCCATTATATGAGTGTTTTTCTCTTTGTGCCGGACTGGTTCTTGATAGCTTTCACCATGCTGGCTGGCTGTAAAAGGCATCAGAGTTAAGATCAGGGCACAGCCTGATGGGCCTGATATGCCACTAACTTCAAGCCACACAGACCATTGGTCCTACAACAGGGGGTCAGTGGGGAAGCTCAAGATGAGTGAGAAGCACCCACTGTTTTATGTCTCAGTGAACACATCACAGTGAACACACAACCTGCTGTGGGTACATGTTCACCTGTCAACCCATCTGCAAGCCAACACTGGCATTCCAGCTTCTGGAAACCACCACATCCCTATCAAAAGTGACTCTGAGAACATCTGTATGAAATCTACCCACCCCATGACAGACCTGGCATACCTACCTTTTCTGACAGATATGTACTCAAGTATTTAATAAAAGAGGAAGAGAAATGTCCACAAATCCCTCATCTAAATTGCTGCTGTTCAGTTCTTACAGGACACGTTGATGGGGCAGTTATAGAAAAAACACTGCCTCGTGTAGCTTGTTGCGTTCATTGCCTGTAGCCATTGTCTATGTGAGGTAATGTGGCCATAAGTTTTTCTGAGGAGCCATTTAGAAGCAGGTCTGTGACGTCCTCTAAGACCTCACCAACATCCCTTCAATACAGAGCAAGGCAATTCTCAGCCATGCTGGGCAGCACACTCACTTCCTCTGGCTCCATTGGGCAAGGCCCAGGAGGACAGAGGACATGGGGATGGGTTTCTCAGCCATGTGCCCTCCTTCATTTCGGGAGCAGAGGAACATGCACAGGAGAAAGCACCTCAAAGCAGGACAATCTCTGGCTGGCTATTCCCTGGATTAAAAAGGTGGATGGAAGATGAGCAGTTCACTGTGAAGAGCTGGTCCTCCTGCCACAGCTTTTCAGATTACATCCCTGACAAGTACAAACATGGTCAGGTCAAACTCTAGTCTGTGATATCAATATAAAGACTTCCACACCACATTGTCACTGCATGGACATTCACTGCCTCTTTCTGCCTCCCTCAGCATCCCTCTCTTCCTTTGATGCTTCTGCCCTATTTTTCCTCAGGTCTTCCCTCTTTCTCAGAGACTTCATCCTCTCCATACCTCTATGTGTCTCGCAATTCCCTTTCTCTCTTTGACACCTTCCTCCATTGCCTGCAGGTCTGTACCTCCAAGAAGCAAAGCAGGACTTGCATCGGAAGAGGCACAGCAGAGATGAGACAGAGGAGGCACTCGGGGGAGAAAGAGGTCTTCTTCATCCCCTGAGTTAGCCCAACACCACTCCCCAGCCTGTGACCCGGCCCCACACACCAGACACAGCCCTACTGAAGGTGCCTGTTTGGGCCAGGATGCAGCAACATGGACACTTGCGCAGATGCTGTGCTGCCGCATGCAGGATAAACTAGGCAGGGAGGTAGCTCAAATCCCATCCAGCTCTCTTCTAGCAAGGCTTTATATCATCTCACTCTCCTCACAGGCACTGTTGTGTCATGTGTGTGTATCTCAGGGCTGTCCTTGGCCAATCAGTGGTGGCTGTGCAGAGGGTACAAGGAGGAGGTGAACTGACGAGTGCCAGGGATGGCCAGTTGCCAGTCATGGCCTGTACCAGGGTCCCCTTGGTCCCCTGACACACACACACACAGACAGACACGCGGCGTGGCTGCTTGGGGAGGCCCAGCCAAGAAGCCTGTCCTTCACCACTGAATCTCTACTCTGTTTCTGAAGTGACAAGCCACAAACTCCCTTTCTCTTCCCAAACAAACAGAGGCTTGAGTGAATCACTGCCTTGGCCCTGGCACACGGCCCCCTGGTCATTATGGATTCTCCTCCGGCATCCAGCCCACTGCGAACGACAGCACTCAGCCATGTCAGCAGAGTCCACAGGCTGAACCTCCCTTTCCCCACAGCATCCCTCTGTGCAGTCTGAAGCACTGGGCATGCCTTCACATCCCTCCTTCCCATCCCTCTCTTGTCCCCCAGTGTTTGGGCCTACAGCCTGTCCCATGTAAAGGTAGGGGAAACTGAGGCACAGTATGGTGACAAGTGAGAGAGTTCACTACAATTAGGAGTCAGGAATCCTTAGCAACAAGGTTTGGTACACAGTGTCGCCTCTTGACTTTAACCCCTGAAAGTTCATTTTTCCGGGCTTTAAAGTAAAACATTTTAGATTGCTATACGCGATCAACAAATTCTCCTCCTAATCACCAGAAACTTGCACACATCCACACACAAGCATTAGGGGAACCTTTCTGCCCTTTAGCCCCTCAGCACAAACAAAATTACCTCCCTCAGCAAGACAAGCACCTGAGCGACAGATCTGGAAAAAGTCCCTGCAGCAGAAAAGGGTTTGCACTCATACTCTGTCCCAATGAGCACCTGCTTCAAATGGGCTGTCTCAGCTTCCACTGGTGGTGCAGCCCCATTTTCTGCCTATATGATCCTATGAAGAATGATAATGCCTCTCCCAGGCCACGTGGACTGGCCATGGGGTTGTGGAGCGGTCAAGGCTGGAGAAAAACATCCTCCTGCTTAGACAATGCTTTCCTCCCCTTCCTCTTTAGTGCAATGCCTGCCCTCCTCCAAGCCGGTGCCCTCCTCTCGTCCAGGCTCTCCAGAGCAGAGGTGGAAACACAGCTCAAAAACCTTTGGGAGGAGCCAGCCAGAGATGTGGCCACCAGCCAGAGGACACATTTGTCTCTCTAGGATCTCCTTGGACTTGGGGTGGTGCTAGGAGAGACGGAGTTACAGAGAGGTGGGTTTTTATGTCCCCGTGCATCACTTCTCAAGGCACCTGGGAGACCAGAGCTGTTGTTACTCCTGAGAGGGGAAAGCAGCTGCCTGGTGTGGGACATGGCTTGCTCCCAGACTGTAATGTAACCCTCTTTCAAACTGGCTTGCCCAACAGGAGGGACTGAACCAGACTGGCTGCAGTGTGCAATTACATCTGTCAGATTAGCCAGAGCACACACGATCCAGAGTGTGTGCCAGATGTGGCACACAAACAACACTAGAGCCAGCGTCAAGCTAGAGTTGTGCAGACAGATAATACCCAACACAACATAAACCTTGCCAGTACAGAGTTAAGCCAACATTGTTTTCTAAACAAATCTGAAACAGCAGAGTGAATTCATACTGGATCAGCATTTTCTACCATGTAGCTGCAGCAGTTTTGACCCAGTACCAAGCTCCCTAGAGCTGGATTTATTGTCATGTCCACCCGGTGTCAGTGCCAAAGCCATGTCCTGAGAGGGCTGAGGAATTTAACCAATGCCAAATGACTTTGGAGGCTCCATATGGGAAGAGCTTGCTTTCTGCAAACTCCCCAACAACAAAACTGAGTGTGACTGCCTGGGCACACTCCCTGTCAAGCTCCAGCCAAGAGGAAGAGTGACACATCAACAATGCTACAGTCACTCTGTCACCTGCAAGACACACGCACGCGCACACACCATAGGGTGTGAACCACAGGGGAAAAGATCACTTCACAGTATTGTCAGCTGGCAGCAGCATCCAGAAACGATCCCGCTGGGGAAAGTCAGCCCTTCCCGAGACTGACCAAAGCTGGTCCTGCCCAGCATGGGAGTCACAAAGGATGAAAAGTGAGGAAGGGATGCTGAAAGAGCGAAAAGTAGGGCTCGGGGTACCCCGAAAGAAGAACACCTTAGTGCCACCAAAGAGAAGTTAAAAGGCAGAAGTTCATGTGGAAGGGTAGGGATTGTGGTGGTTGGACAGGGGAATTGAGGAACTGTAGATGTCGAGAACTGACAGCAGGGTCCTGTGGTGGCAGCAGGGAGATGCACTGGAACATGCCCTGGAAGACACCTTCCTTGCCAGCATCACCAGGTGGGGCCTGGGCAGGAGGAGAGCAACACATCACCTCCTTCAGGGGACACCACACCAGCACCACTGCCAGGGCTGCACAGCAACACAGACCCTGCCAGTTTCTTCCCCTCAGAGAAACACAATAGCCCCCAAAATCTGACTCAGAAAACCCTGGTTTCTTCTAGACTCTATGCAGAACCTGAAAGCACAGCCTGGCTGGTTGCAAACTCCCAAACCTCCCCTCTAAAATCCACTCCTCTGAGGTTGCCCGCTGCCTTGTCAGCAGCTCGTTTCTTTAGGATCTATTCTGGGGAAAGGCATCTCCAGGCACGTTCGTGCTCCTCGAGGACTGGCAGCACGTCTGGGCCTGCCCAAGCAATGGGAGAAACAGCTGCTCCCACTCCCCTCCCATTCCCACACCGCAGCAGCTCCAGCAGCATGGAGACATGGCATGGAAATAGTGCAGCTGATCTTCCTGCCTTCCCTGCAGAGGAGCTGAGGAAAGGGGCACTGAGGGCAGCCCCGGGCAGCAGGAGGCCCTTTCAGGTGCTCCCAAGAGCTTTGCGCCCCAAAATGGGTCAGGCTCAGCACAGGGCCCCTTCACTGCCTGTGCAGGGCACACGGCGTTCCCAGCTTATGAAACGTACTGTCTCCAGTAGGAAAACATCCCTTCCAGCTGGGAAGAAGCACCAGGGGACAGCAGATAAGCAGTGACAAAGAGCGTGCCCATCACCCCAAAGCTATGCCAGGCTAGGCTGTGTATTCAGAGGAGGTACCTGGCTAGGAAATGGAGGCCAGTGTCTTCCATGGGGAACTGGAATACCCAAAATATCCATAGATGAGGACGGAGGGGGAATTCTCTCCTGCATGCCCCACTCCCAGTAGCATGATGCCCACTCCTGCTCTGCTGCAAGCTGCATCCCTGAGGGGACCCAGGCCAGGGCTGCAGAGCCCAGCCATGCTGCTGGCCAGGCTGCAGCAGAGTCAGCCTGGCTGCCACTTCTCCCGAGAAATAGGGGAGGTGGAGGAAAATGACGAATGAAGAAGAGCAGACAGGTGTGTGCCAAGGGAGGGATGGGAAAGGGGCGGAATGCACTCAGGACTGCGTGCAGGGGACCTGCAGCGCTTCCCTTGGCTGCTCTGCAAACAACCCCTCCCTGCACATGCCTGCAGGGCCGCAAAAAAAGGGGCTCGGGGGGAGGGAGCAGCTCTCCATTGTGGGGAGGGTGCTGATGAAAACCTAGATTTTGTTCACAGCATAGCAGAAACCCCTGCCCTTCCCCTCCCTCACACCTCTGGGGAACAAGCAACAAGAGGGAGAGAGGGAGGGATGAAGAGAGGCGCAGGCAGAGGTGCCGAGGTTGGCTTACCTCACGGTGCCTGCACTGGGGGTGCCCGGGTGCGCGGGAGGTAAATCCGGGGCTCTGCTCTCCTCGGCGAGTGCTGGGCAAGGTCTCTGTTCAGTCACATCAAGGAGTGGCCTGTGAGTAGATGCTCCAGCTCACCGCTCGATCGAAGCTGCCATGGATTCATTGCGAACGACTTTGCCTTCTGTGAGGAGAGGAGGAAAGGGGAGGGAAAAAAAAAAAAGGAAAAAAACCACCAGCTTAAGACTTGGAGGGTAGATTCACTTCTTTCTTAGGTTTCCAATGGCAACTGAATATGCCACAGATGAAGATCCGGGGGGGGGATGTGTGTGTGAATGTGTGTGCATGTGGGAGGGACAGAGAGATGCACAGCTGCTGAGTCCACAGGCTGTGTGGGGTGTGAGCTAGTCAGGGCGTATCGGTGATTAGGGGAACAGACAACTGGACACAGGCAGCAGAGCAGACAGACAGCCAGATGGAAGGAGACTTAAAGGATGGGAAGAGGTTGGCCGGTATCCTAAGAGCCTGGTTGTCCCACTGTACACAAAAAGGAGAGAGCACCTGACCCAACGCAGGGTAAGGTGCTGCTGACGGAGCCGCACTGGGAGAAGGTGAAGTGTGCCTACACACACAACTGCACGCACACAGACATGCCACCTCCCAGCCCTGCTCACATCACCCAGACACGCCCCCCTGCAAGGATGCTGTTCACACTCAGAACATACACACTGTACACACACACGCACACATGCACACACATTCACACTCACTGGTCTTTTCACACTGCCATGCACCACCTTGTGTACAACCTCTAAAAATTCAGAGCCTCTCTAAAGGATGAGGTGCTTCCCTTCTTCACATTTATCCTGCACCTACAAGGTTGCACATCTCTATTAAGATACATATCTGATATTTCAGACAACCATCACACAACCACATCAGCTCCACCCAGCCTGTTCCACCACTCGTATGAGTACACAGCAAAAACATTTTTACACGGCACAGCAAATAGCGATCCCTGCACAAATACACGCTGAATACCCAAACATATCTAACACACAAACTCCTGACTCTTTATAGGTAACTGTCACTGCGCAAACACACAACATTTAATAAGCCCACTCTCATAACAAAGACCATGAACATAAAGTGTCACGTACACACACACACACACATCTATATCAGTGCACCAGCAAATCACAACACACGCATTTATAAGAAAATGAGAGCACATAAAACATCCTCACATGCTCAGGAACATAAGCAAGCACCACTGGCTGCATATCACAGAAATATAGTCTACTTAGGAATTGCCTGCAGCATACAAACTGATCGTACCAGATACTGTTACCTACCTAAACTCAGCCCACACAGTGGCATAGCATCCTTCTGGATCTTAAACGCTAGCCCCAGCAAACACCAGACATATTCTGTCACATGGAAAACACAAATACTCATCAACATCCAACACAGGCAGACGAACACAAACTACACATGAAGCACAGAGAGTCAGCATCATTCACCCAAAAAAAATCAAAGACAAGACGTTCTTGAAAATTAGGAAGCTGGAACTAACTTTGGAGACAGCTGCATTTTGTGCAACTGCATGGGTGCATATGCACACACGCACCACTGCCACACCAACTCTGTTTTAACTGCCTCCATCTCTGAGATTTTCCCTTTTTTGCACTTTCTCTAATTCTGCCCATTCTACAGTCTCCTGTGTATCTGTCTACTGACACATGTTGCAGCTCATGGAGGCGAAGTCTCTGAAGCAGAAATCCCGGAAAAGCATCCACACTCATCCCTTCTCCTACCCTCTGTTCTGGTGTTAGGTGTGCATAATTTGCATGCAAAGAAGAGTGCGCAGTCCCACCTGTCCCGAGTGCTCTGAAGTTGACTGATAGGGACATCAGGGGATGTAACTGCAAAACCTAAGCGTAGTGAAGATGCACATAGACCTGTATGGGAAGCAGGGATTTGGCCAGGAAGGTGCCAGCTTCCCCCAGGCCTGAGGAAAGACAAGGAGATACACAACATCGGTAAGAAAGAGCAAGGGAACGAGGGGATATCGGCCTGGCACCAGGGACAGCACAGCGAGCACTCTGCCAGGCTTGTTTAACAAGCTTGGTAGTGTCACAGCACGATGCTGCTAGCGGTGACGGACAACAACCAGGGTTCAACATCAGGACAAGCAAGTGTACCTGTGTGCCCCTGGGAAATTGGAGAGGCATGGGAAAGCATGGGGTTTCCAGGGGGGAAGAGCAGCTGGGTGTGCATGCAACAGCAGGTATGTGGTGCAGGGATCCATAGCTGTCCTGGGATCACTGGAGCAGTGGTGGCACAGATACAAAAGGAAGAGTTCACAGACACGAAGGCATGGCTTGGACACAGGCAATGCAGGGGTTGTTGCAGTTGGGTCTAGCCCCAGCCACATGGAGGAAATATGGAAGGAGTCCCGAAAGCTCTTGTCCTGTGTTATTGGACAGGCATGGGCTTTGAGCACATACGAATACACCTCAGTGTAGGTCAGTGGAGCATACATTGCAATAGCCTCTTCCAAGGGCTCCCTGCCCTCACACATATTGCGTGCCCCAGCACCCTGCTTCCACAGTCCTTCACCAAACACCCTCAGCATGCGACTACACCTTCCCCACCGTTGCTCAGGCATGCCGACTCTCCACAACCAAAAGCCACCTACTTCCCACCTTCCCCCAGAGCACTCCCACCTTCCCATGCATGCACCACATGCATGTTCATGCAGCAGCATGAGAGGAGCCAGAAGAAACATGTGGGGAAGCCTCCACCACCACCTCGACCCCCCCAAAACACCCCCTCTTCCCCTCTGCCTCCACTGCTGCCACCACCATTCACTTTTCTGAAGTGCTTTGAAGGAGTAAAAATTTCATCTCTCTCTCAGCCAAACCTGACCCGTGCACCCTGGCAATTCAAGCTTGCTAGGAACATCGGTTCCTCGGCACTGTGCTCAATTGTACCTGCCTGCCGCTTCCCACAAACATCCATTGTGCATTACAGGAGATGAATAATTCATGCTGAAAGGGGACAAGAGAGACTCTTTTGGGTCTCAGCAAGGCATGTGTACAGAGCAGAATGGAGATGGAGTAGCCTCATTTGGTCAAACCTAACAGATGCTGCCAAACCTGGAAAAGTCACTGTGGCCTGAAATGCTACTTGCGTTAAAGTATGGTCGTGAGGGCAATTCAAAGAGGCATTTGGACTCAGAAATTCTAACAGTGGCTGAGAAGTACCACAGAGGGGTTGGGTATGGTTAGGCAAGGAGGATCTTCATCTGCGAGACACTTAGCACTGACCAAAGCAGTTGAAGAGAGCCACTAGTGGAAAAAGTAACCACCATCCTAAACTAACCTCCAAACCATCTGCTCCTGTGCTTCAGAGACATGGAAAAAGTACCATGACTGGCTAAACAAAGGAAAAGGGATTGCAAAAGCATGGCAAACAGGACCTGAGTGATATGCATATGCAAGTTTGTATGTGTGCATTGGTGTGGTATTCATGTTGCTCATCTCAAAGGGATGTGTTTTGCCTCATGTTCACATTCCAGTTTTGTGCTGGCGTGCAGGGAGATCTGGAAGACACAAACATACAGCTGTCTGTCAATGTATCCCTGAGTGAGTCCATCTGCCTGGGATAGTGCTGAAAGGGGGTAACATGGACAATATGGTGCCATGTGTGCACATGGGTGTGCAGGAATGTGTGGCCTGTGGTGAGTATCTGTGTGTTGGTGTTGTGCATGTGCCTGCTGTGGGCAGCGGACACCAGGCATTGGTGTCTAGGACGTGCATGTGTACATGTGTACATCAAGTGCTGTACTGCAGGGTGAACAGCGCCTGTGTGCGTGAATCTGCTCTTTGCTGAAAACAGCGGTGCATTTGTGAGGTGTTGTAGGGAGCAATGTGTCCTCTGTGGGTTGCCTTGTGTGTGTGGCAGCATTTACTCTTTTGTGTGACACCAGTGTGTTACTGCACACATGCAGAGCGAGCATCCTTTTGAAAGCAATGCTGTGCAAGAGCACAAAACTTTGGAAAGTGTGCATGTGCTCCATGCACCCCTGGGAGCATACAGGTTTGCAGGGACGGGATCTCCTCTCTGGGTGGAACAGTCCGTCTGGCTCCTGCACTGCATCTCCTCCTGATCTCTGCTTTTCCTTTCTCACCTTCCCTCAGGTCCCCTTGCTGACTGGCAGCGGCATGCTCTGCCCTGGGAACCAACTCCCACACACCATACAGCGAGGGAACTCCTTTCTTTGCAGTTCCCTGGTATTTTCCAGTATCAAGAGCCAGAAAGTGGAAAAAAACCCTCACTGGGTAACCGGAACTGGACCTATTCCCTTTCCATGTCCTTGTCATCTTTTTCCAACCCCCAGGTACAGCATCACAAACTCACAGACCTTCAGCCAAAGCCACAAACTTTCACCCCCAAGCCGCGCAAGCACTACAAACCAGACTCATATCTTGCATCGAAGCCATGGGCCATCTCAAGCTGACACACCTCAGGTAAGGCAACTCAAGGTAAGAGAGTTAGGAGAGAATAGTCCCTATAGCTGCAGTAGAAAGAAGTTGCTGCAGCTGCAGTGATACCTGCCTGACTCTCAGCTCCCCAGCCAGAATCACCCACAGCTGGGGTTGGTGTAAGAAATGTTGTGCATGAATTGCAGTCAGCACAGCTCAAACTCACCCCTCTGGAGCCAAAGCAACGTCTTAGCTGCTCTGTCATTGGTCCCATAAGAAGGCTAAACCTTTGGCCAGATCCTGCATGTACTGAGCAATTTTCAGGCTAGGTTCCAAAGCATGGAGTCTGCCCAGTTGGAGCACCTCCTGGGGCAGTGGGACTTGAGCAAGATGAAAACCCCAAAGATATTTCTTCATTCCTTTAACTAGTTCTCCAAATCACTACCTTCCTCCCAAACACCTCTACCTGTTTGTTCTGGGGCTGATCTAAATTACTCAACTCCCCAAACTGAAATGTGAACAACTGGCCTCCATTTCAGGCTTTGCTTTTGCCCTATATCCCACTTCACACCTATTCCCTCTGGAGAGCAAAACTAGTACACAGAAGCCATTTGTGAAAATATGCACACCTTCCCTGGAAGGCTTCATGGGCTCCCAGCAAGACCCAGTTTCATCCAGGCCCAGGAATATACAGTTTTTCCTTGAAATGCAGCCCAACACTTAAACATCACCTGTTTTTCCTCAACTGCAATCCTGGATCTGTGGTATCACCAAATTTCACCCAATCCAGACACTGAAAGCCTAGCCTCTAAGCTCTATTTTGACCCCTTTAATTTGTCTCCAGGTTTCTTCTGAACCCAGCCTTTCACCCTACACATAAGAGTGCTCAGTGGCAGATCCCTTCCCTGATGTTTTCTCCACACTGTACAACAAGACAGACTGAGAAACTCTGGCTCTCAGACCCACAGTGTAGCAGCAATGACCCACAGTGCAGGTGTCCAGGAGATAGGTCAGGATCTTGCTGAGTTTTTTTCCCTAGAGAGGAGTCCTGCTCATGGCTAACACAGTTTGTGTGACCTTTTCACTGCTGGCAATCACAACCAGAAAAATAGCCCTTTGTTGTGGTATTTAAATGCCCGCCACAAAAAGCACAGAGCCAGTCTCAAAGCCTGTTTGGGGCTCTCCGCTGTGCAGGACCACAGCATTGCTACTTTATTCACCCCAGTTCTTCCCTCACATTGAGGTCTTTCTCTCCAGCCCTCTTCGGCTTCATGAGCAGCTCCTCCTGATGCCTTTCCTGCGTCCTGCCCTGCAGCTCCGCTCGCTTTCCAGGCCCCACCAGGCATGCAGAGAGTGAGCCCCTGATTACCATTCAAACTGGATTCTCATTAGGCAGAAATACCCCTCCAGGAGATCCATTAACAGTCCATAAGGTTAACTTAATCCAGCCAGTCTTGTGTGGTCTCTGCCCAAATTCCCTATTACATTAACAATCTTGAGCTTTAATTAGCATGTGAGGCAGAGGTGGCATTATTAATGGAGATAATATGGAGCATTAGGAATAAACAGGCCAGGCTGTCTCTCCCCCACCATGCATGCAAATCCTCTTCTGTGCAGAAACAGCATGAGCTTCCCCCATTAGCAGCACATGCTGAGGGGCTGGGGTGCCCCAGACTGGAGACAAACCCTGCGGCGGGCGTATGGTTAGGCTGGAACAGGAGGACGACGGAAAGGAAACGAGATCCCAGAGAGACCGTTCATCTGCTTGGGAGAAGAGGGGCTGCTAATAGGAAGACTACAGTGTGGCAAGTCCTGTGAGGGAAATTCTTTCACTGGGAAGGAGCAGTCACGTCTCTGGCTAATCCAGCCATCCCATCTTTCTGGTAGGCTTGGGAAAACAAGGGCAAGGTTATGTGAATCTCTATTCCCTTGCATGCTCGATTCATGCTGCTGTATGCGTGCACATAGGATAACACAATGGGTGTAGGCACTTGAACACTGCATGTAAGGAGGAGCTGCCTGGCTGATGGGGAACAGGCTGTAGGAACTGACTGCAGCTGGGAAAGATGCTCCTCTTGAATCTCCTTTCTGACCACTGAGTCCCAGTACACTGAGAATACAGGACAGGACAGAGGGAGTTCAGGTGAAGGAGAGAAGCAGTCACTTGAGGGACCAAAGAACTAATGGATGGGGGCTCCCACTTGGTGCAGATTGACCATGTGGTAGGGAAGGGACAAGTCCCTTCTGGGACAGGCTGGTGGCTGGCTGCATGAGTAGCTGGTCAAATCAACTTGGTCATCACAGGTGAAGGGGCAGCCTGGCACAAACCCTCTCCCAGCCCAGGCAGAGGCAGCTGTTCCCTGGGGGGAAGACACCCTGGGGAGAGGAGGGGAAGACCGATGCTGCCAGCAGCACCGAGGGGCTGGGGAAGCAAAGGGCACAAACTGGTCAGGGATGCACTGTGCATCAACTGTGCAAGGAGAGATCGCAAGCCTGACACTTTCTTCTCATACATGAACTTCAAAACCATAAGACAAAACAGGGGAGGAGGGAAGCAGAAAAAGCCAAGCCAAGGAAGCAGAGCCTAATGACAGGACCTCTGGACTGCTAATTCACACCCCCAGCAGCAGTCAGCAGGCTGGGGGTGAAGAGAGAAGCTTGCCTTGGGGACCTGCAACAGCATGGAATGGCATCCTGGCTTGTTCCTGAGGCCTGACCTGTTCTATTCCAGCTGTACATACCTCCACTGTGATCAGTGTGTCCCTCCAGGCTTTGCAGAAGGGCTTGCACTGAGGGCAACCATCCCTGAAGCACAGGGTGATATCCCTGTACCTGGGCCCTGGAGCACCAGACCAGTGCTAAGTATCCTTGCTTAGTGCAGAGCAATGCCTCAGGCCAGGCTGCTCTCTCCCAGGACTGCACTCAGCATCAGCCCAGCTGCCTTCACATGCCCAGAGGCGCAGCAGGAAAAGATGGAGGCCCTGAGCAGAGCCCAGCTCTTCCACTTTGCAGCACAGCAAGCTCCCACTCCCCCAGGCCCACCAGCCAGCCCCTGCCAAATCCATTTGTCCAATCTTGCGCTTTCTACTAATCCTGTTGAGCCATCCTTTAAGTTGCTCTGAGGCAGAGATAGAAAATAAAAAGATGCCTTAAGAAGCTTCCCCTGACCTTGCTCAATTCAAGATAAAGGGCTTTGATTTAAAAAATTACAGCGAGGGTCTGTCACTGATCCATTGTGTGGATTAAAGGAAAACAAACAGAGACACAGGATGCAGCTGGTGCTAGGTGAGCAGACAGAGATGGGAAGAAAGGTTACAACCAGCATGGGGGAGGAGGCAAAACAAAAGAAAGGTCTGAAAGTGAGAGGGGAGGAAGAAAAAATAACTTCTCCTTCACCATCTCCACACTTGAATATTGGTGGAAAAGCTTTGTACACATACAATGTTATATAATGTGTCCCACCACCCTCCTTGTTCCGTAAGGAAGAGCAAGGCAGCAGCGCATTCCCACGGTGTGACCAGGCTGGGAGCAGGGTACTGGGACTGGGGAAGAGGTCCTTGCTCTGTGAGAGGCTCACAATGGGGGACTTGACTGAAATCTCAAATTATATGTGCCTGCTTGCTACAGAGCTCATTACTATCTCTCCATTTGATGTTGTTCAGGCCTTTCTGCCTTCACCCCTTAACCCTTCCTTCACACCAGACCTCTCCCTTCATCTCCTCCCCTTCTTGTTAGAGCTGTCCTTCACTCTCTCTGTGGCCTGTCCTCACCCAGGTCGCATTTGACTGCATCTGAAGAGACTTCCCACCACTTCCCTCAGTGCTGTACAGCCACCAGTTCGAAGGTTACTCAGAACAGTTTTCCTTTGTAGGAAATGTCATAAGGACTACTGAGGGCACCTTCTTCTTTCCCCATACCCTCCAATATTTGTTGCACCCCACCAGGGCCTTTTGCTCCTTGGCATGAGCCTGTTTTCTCCTTCTGAACCTATTCAGTTTGAAGACCACTCACAAGATGGCTGATGTTCATTTTCATTCATCTTTTACAGGTATGTTAACCAGAAAAAGAAGGTTAGAGATAAACAATGATAAACAATGCTGGAAAAATGGTAACAACAAACGAGGAGAAGGCTGAGGTACTCAACACCCTTTTTTGTCTCAGTCTTCAATTGCAACATCTCTTCCCACACCTCTTGAGTGGATGGACAGCAGGATGGGGACTGGAGGAGCAAAGTGCCTCCCACTGTAAGTAAAGTTCAGGTTCGTGACCCCCTGAACACACATAAGTCTGTGAAGCCTGACAAGATGCATCCAAGAACCCTGAAGGAACTGGCTGATATAGTTGCCAAGCTACTCTCCATGACATTTGAAAAGTCATGGCACTACGATGAAGTCCGAGGTGACTAGAAAAAAAGGAAACATTGTACCCATCTTTATAAAGGGTAGAAAGGAGAACCCTGGAAACTAACAAACTGTCAGCATTAACTCTATGCCTGGGAAGATCATGGATGATCCCCTTCCTATTTTTCAAGCCTCCTAAGAGCCTGCCCAGTTCTGCCTCGATGGCCAAGGGCACCCTCAACTGGTTTCAGAATTTTTGCCCAGCTTCTTCATCTCCTCCTCCCCCATGCCAGTGCAGCTGACTGTTTTTCCCTGTGTGGGAACCTGGGTGCAACTCATTGCTGTGATGTGCTTCCCACCTAGCAATGCCCCATGTCCTGTTCTAAAAGCTACACCACTGTAGCCAAGAAAGAGGCAGCTGACAGATGCAGAAAGATGAAAGGTGAAGGGATGCTGGAAAAGAGACAGCAGAGACCATAAAGTGAGACAGGTCTATAAAACCACAGATGACACAGGAAGAGTAGAGGAGAGAGGTGTTAACTGTATGTTCCCACTCAAAAATCAACGGTCAGGAAATTAAATCAGAAAGTTAGAGGTTCAAGACAAATTGCATGTTTATGCTGCAGAAGTTCCTACCATGAGATTCTGAGGACCCTAACTTTACCCAATTCCAAAAATTAGCTGGAAAAATTCAGGGAAGAAACAAATCCATTGACAACTATGAAGTGTACAACAAATCTTCTAGCACCAGGTCCCTCAGACACACATCGCTGGAGGCTGAAAGAGTGTTCAGAGGAAGTGATGTTCCATGGTTGTCCTGTCTGTATGCCCTTCCCTCTTCAACCCACAGTTGGAGATACTGCACTGGAAGGATCTCAGACCTGGCTCAGCAGGGTCCTTTTGATGTTCCTGTGGCTTTCCAAAGCCAGACTGACCCATAAGTCATGGACAAAGAGTAGCTCTGAGTAACAGCATCATTTTGGTGCATTACATCGTTTTGGAGATGGACAGACAAGGGAGCTAACTACGGAGCCCATTCCAAGAAGGATTTGTTTTCCTTCGACCTAAAGCTTGAAGGAGGTCTGAGGTCATTTAAACCAGTCATTCCATACAGATCCTTGCTAGGAGTAACATCTCTGCTTGAGCCCTAGCCCACTTGATGCCTCATTCCAGACTTTTCTAAGACCAAATCCCCTTTGCCTATTGATAAACACAGAGCTTTTTCAGCAAACCATCTGTAACAGGTCTAACCCCCTTGAATTCCCTTCCATTTCCATGACCTGTCTATCACACTATTCATGGCAGCCTCTCCACACTAATCCTTTTATTATGATCTCACTCAATTTTCCTGGCCTATGACTGCAATGAGGAGAAAAAGGAGGGGTATTAATCCTTCTGACCTTGTTGTCCCAATTCGGGACCATCTGTGACTAGGAATTTAGAGGAGGGAAGTCTGATCCTTCTGACCCCACTGTCAACCCCTTGCTTTGAGAGGTTCAGTCTGTACTGTCCTGAAAATTTGTTGTAGCAAAGCCCCTTTTCACCCACAGGCACTTCCTACAAGACTGCTTCCTAGACTATCTCTCGAGCCAGAGGTGGAGAGATGGAGGGGAATAATGTCCTCCACCTTCCTCCACCTTCATCAAACTGTTTGCTCATTTCTCCTGTATCACCTCTCTGCTCCCTCAACAACAGTGTCTGCAGGTTCTTCCCAGCCATGAGACAGGGAATCAATAAAAGGTGAAAGACAATCAAACATGTCTCAAAATTTCCCTGGTAATGCTGCATATAAAGAAGAGGCCTTGTAGATCACTCCACTTCCACCATTGGCAGTGCCTAGCTTGTTCCTTTCACCTCTTTTCACCACCACGTTTCTTTGCAACAAGCAGTTGTGTCTCCATAAACCTGCCACACTATTTCATAGTTGGTCTGAGCACTCACAACAGGAAGCTTGCATGTATCCCTAAGAGACAGACAAATATTCTCCTCTTCTCTCAGCTTCATCCCGTACCTCTGACTTTGCCCATTTTTTGCCATCTTAAACAGTGTCTTCCTTTCCTTGGTCATCATTTAGTCAAGCTCTACATATTTTGTTCTTTTATTGTCTCCTCATAAATAAGTACTTTCAGCCCTTTCATAACTTTCATTGCTTTTCTCTGAATTCCCTCCAGTTTGTCACCCTCCTTCAGCTAGTATAGCACTCAGGTTTGAATGCCAGGTTTTCCAGACTGGTCTCACTAAAGCCTTGGGAAAACATGAATTTGGTCTCCCTTGTGCTTCAAGGCTTGGTATTTCTGGATGTACTTGAGTACCTGGATGTCAGGAAAGCTAGCTCACCTCATATATGTGGCACCAGGTAATACAACTCAAGGCTATCTCCCCAGGGAGAGGATGAAGCAGATTCATGAGGGATGGGGAGAAGAAGATACATGGGCAGGAAGGACAGATATCCTGCAGCTGAAGAAGGAGCACAACTACAAACACACTAATATACTAAGAAAAGACATCAAGCCCAAGAGATGGAAAGGTGAATGCGCACACACACACATGTACACACCTGTTCACTCCACAAATAAACCCACATACAATTACCTGCATCACGCACAGGCACATACACAAGTGCACATGGGAACACATGGATAGCACAGATGAGGCAGGAATGACATACAAGTGCACACAGACTTTGGGCAAGCACACATGACCTGTGCATACAAAAGGACAGGACAGATCAAGTCTAGCACAAAATGGTGCTTTCCTGTTCACAAACATACATGTTCTCATGCATAAACCAACACTCCCAGAGGAAAGATAGCTCATGGAGTCTCATAGTAACCTAAAAATACACAGGCAGTTCTGACCCATCTGGTCTACAGATTGAGCCCATGAGACATGGAAAGAATGAATACAAACATATGACACCTTGCTTTAAGACAACTGGTATCACATACATCATACTGAGGCAGAGTCTTCATATCTACAGCACCTTCCGTGGTGATTACCTTGTCACCAAAACTATTCAGAAGTGAGGTGAGAGCTGAGGAGCATAGAGGGGAAGAAAGGGACTCCCCACAGGGTCGTTGTGGCAGAGCTAGGGATCCCTCCTCCTACTCTGTGACCCCCTCCCTCTGTCATGTCACTGATGATCCTTCCTCACAACTGTATTTGCTCCACCTCTCTGCTATCAGACTGACTGCTATAAGGCACCATGTAGCCACTGAGACTACCCGAACCAGTGCTGCCCAGAAACCTTTAAAGACTCCCCCGCAAGAAACAACATCTGGGGATGAAATCCATTGTCATCCATCTCAACCTGACTCCTGGTAACTTGTTTCCCACCTCTTAAATACCATGGAAAGAGTGACAACTGCCCTTCCCTCCTTCTGTACCTCAGCTGGTCAGCTGGAACTGGGTTTCCTTTTGGCTTATGAGTGTTGAGAAAATGAGGTCATTTCTCCTCAGTGACAGAAAATTATTTGGTGAGGAAAACAGTTCATTTCAGGCAATGACTACGTACCCCTGAGGTACCCGGGAGACCTTAAAGAGGAGGTCAGGGAATGGCAAAGAAAGGCACCAGCTTGGGAGCACAGGAAAGCCAGGGCACAAATGCAGGTCTGATAAAGTGAAGCTGTAGCTGCTGCCAGACCATCTCACTGCTGAAGCAAACACAACAGCAGTCCCACAATCATTGTCACCTCCAAAGTGTCAAGTTTGACTCATTTGGGGCTTTAAATACAGCACTCTTCTGGTTCACAGCTGTGAGAAACCCATCCTGACCCAGCACGGAGAAAGGGCTGAAGGTGGGTCACAGCCCCTTTGTCTGCTCCCTGAGCTTTGCACCCTCCTCTTCCAGCCCATAAAAAGGATTTCAATCCCCCTCCCTGGTGAGGGAAGTGGCTCCCATGTGTTCAGTAGCTCTCTCCATGCTCTCCTTCACCCCTCTTCCCACATGGAAAGGCACTGGGGGACACTGAGCTCTCCCCCTTCAGAACTGCTCAAGCACCCACTCTAACAGCATCAGGACCAGCCTGGACAATACCCACTGGCAGAACCTGCAGAGCTATCAAGGAAACTCCAGCCTTCCCCATAGCTGCTGGCAGCCTGGGGATCCGTCACTGTTCAGGACAGCTCTGCTCTTCCATGGAGGAGAAAAGCAAAAGCTCCCCTGTTCCCAGAAAAAGGGGATATTTTGATGGAGCACATTTGCTCTGCACCTAAGCTGCTCTGTCCTAGTCTGGTGCCCAGGCATGGGCGAGGACTGCAAGTGTTTTTTGTGGTCATCACATCCCTTTACCAGAGCAGGGCACCCCTCATCAATTCACAAGAGTGTGAGGACACAGGTGTTCCATGCATGTCCTCTGCCCTACCTCACACTAATAAAAGAAACAACTTAGCCCAGGCCCACGCACGGGACCAAGGGAAAAAAACGATTGTATTTGGGATGAGGGAGAGAGCAGCCAGGTCTCTCTCCTGCAGCAAATATGCTGATATTTTCTGACACAACTGATAACAGCACTGGAAGGTTTCAACAGGCCTTGATGTGACCACTAACTTTTTCCCAGGTGGGCAGTGCTCTCCACTACTCTTCAGCAGGGTCAGATGAGGCAGCTGCACTCTGCCTGGAGCTGCATCTGGCTTCTGACATGACCCAGGTAAGAACAAACATCACAGACATCATCACAGCTATGCCTTCCTCCCTTCTGCGTTCCCTGTGATTTTCACCTTTCCGATTTTAACCACAAGCTGCCCCCCCCCCCCCCCCGCAAAAACTACACCTCCCAATGCCCCCCTTTCCCAAACACTCCCTCTACCCTCCAGGTGGCTTCTGCTCCACAGCTTAGCTTTGCACCGATGCAGCAGATCAGACAGCATATTCCCAAATACCCGCTTTTCTTGGAGCTGGGTGAAGAGAGGGAAAGGCCACACATCCACAGTTCTTCCCTTGGTGTCGTAGTTTTTGATGGGGGGGGAGAGAAATTAAGGCAGCTTGCTTCATACTGAAAAATCTGCATGCTTGTGGGTTGGGTGCCCTGAAACCCAACCACCCCCCAAAGGAAAATAATGGGGTGAGGAGGGTGGCAGGTGGGGAAGGGGTTGGGAGTGGGAGTGGGTTTCTGGGTTGGGGAATTCAGTAGGATTAAAGTAGCTGCTTCTCACCCCTGGCACTGCATCGGCACCCCTCCACTCCCTGCAGCTTCCTCACTGCTGCTAGTACCGTCTGCACAGAGGGGGGAGGCGAGAGGGGGGCTGTATTTAAATATATTAATAATGCATGTTCCATGCAAATGAAGCTTCTTTTGAATATTACATTAGCGATGCTGTCAGGCTGCGCTTCTCGGGACCCAGGAGTGACGGGATGTGTGGGGACCCGGGAGGGCGGGTGTGGGGAGGTAAGGCTCACCAGAAATCCCCTCATACCTCAACACAGCCTCCTTTCTCCCCCTCCACCCCAGCTCCCCCACATTACACACACTCCCACTCCCTCCAAGCTCCCGGTGCATGACAAATTCCTTGGCTCGCAGCGTGCAATGCAGCCAGGTTTCCCAGTCCCCTAGGCCCCCTCCAGGGAGATGGACCCCTCTCCTTCTCCCCACTCCCTATGTAATCTTTACCCCCCCTGCAATTTCAGCAATCCTCTCCCTGCTCCACACCTTGGTTTATAGCTCCCTACCTCCAGAGTGGAGAGAAGGGTCCTGCTCTCCAGCCTTTAGTGAAAAGGAAGGGGAGCAGCTCCTAAGTCTGGCCTGCACGTGTGCACCCCCTTTGTGTGGACCCACTGTGCTTGCATGAGCCCAGAGCCGGTGCCACTGGACCACGAGCTGTGCACGGCTGCAGGATGTACGCGCCCGCAGCGCACGAGCGATGCTCTCCTCCCCATCGACACCTCCTTCCCTGGGTGCTTGCGAGGATGTTTGCGAGCATATTGTTTATGCACAGCCACCCCCGCCCCCATGCACACACACACGGAATACACACGCATGTGCTCGCAATGCATGCGTGCAGAGGTGGGGGGCACACCAGCACACACACATGAGACGGCATTATGCCCAGCAGCTCACGAATATGCTGCTTGCTGCAGCATTAGCAGATTTATGCTGCCTTTCCCCAGCCAGATCCAAGCTCTGGAATGGGAACAGCAGCAGCTGTACACTCCTGCCTGTCCTGGGATGAGAATAGGATGCGTCTGTTCGTCTCTCTCCCCCCCCCCCCCCCTCCCTCCCCCTCCTTTTGCTCCCATTCATTCATTCAGCTTCTCCTCCCCCCATCCCATGCCCCAAAGCAGGAAGATCCTTATGCATAAAAATGTGGGCATGCTTTCTCTGGTGGAATAAATGGGCACGCAGACACCCTGCAGGCAATACATATGCACTTATATATGCATTCGAGTAGCTGTCCTGGGCCCCTACGTAAACACCCAGCTCCCACCACCACCACAGACACATTCACACACCCGACAGACACCACGCAATGACTTTTCTGCAGCCAGTCAGCCTCCCAGCAGAGCAGTGTAAGAGCAGAAATTTACTCACTCCCCTGCATGCAAACCAGGCGAATATTCACACACCACACACGGACAGTCACACAGACACACACATCACTGCCCGCAAAGGCTCCCCAACAAAGTTTGCGAAGAGGCAGGGACCAGGGGGCTGTGGGATGAGGCTGTCTCCTTCTCATCCCATAACTGCAGACAATATACATAGAGGTCTATCTGTGTATCTATCTGCACATGCATGTATGTGGGGGGTATATACATTTACCTATAGCTATACCTATATGTATATATGTATACAGACACAAAGACACACACACACACATATATATGCACATATACACAAGTCCCCTCTTCTTGCAAGGTCTGAATAGATGCAGATGGGTCAAACCCAGCTGTGTGCAGCAAGCCTTGAACCTATTCAGCATCCTGATCATAAGCAAGTGCACACACTCACACACCCACACACACTGAAAGGGAGACAGACCCGTCTCCAAGCCTCTCTCCCTCCCTCCCATCACCCCATGTAGGCATAATCTCCCCCCCCCCCGCCCCCCCCCCCGGACCACTTCCCCATCTCCCTTGCACTCACCCCTCGCCTTCATCCTCAGATCAGAGACATCCACCCCCCAGGGAGTGCGCGCACGAGCTGGAGGAAAAGGGCAATCCATGCATCCTGCCCTTCTCCCCCCTTTCCAATCTCAGCCGCTTCTTCGAGAGGCAACACAGATGACAGCCAGGAGCCGAGGACACCCGAGGCAGCTGCACAAGGACTGCACACAAAAACGTGTCACACATACACATGCACGTACCTGCTTCTGGAGGGGCGATTGCTCCCTGCTTCCATATGGGGCATGACAGAGATGAAGTGGAGGCACAAAAGACCCCTGTCTTCAAGCAACTTGCAGCCCTGCAGATGTGTGTGTGGAAGGGGGGGGGGGGTATCCCCCACTTGTGTCACCCCTTGGAGCTGTACTGTTCCGTGCCCCACAGCTGTCTCATTCCTGGCCGCACCTAGGCAGCACTCCCAGCCGTGCACACGCGCGGGCACGACAGGCGGGGATGGAGCAGCAGTCCGGGGAGGGCACGCACAGCCGGAGGATTTGCTGCCTTCGCCGCATCCGCATCACTGGGGGAAGAAGGCAGAAAGGGCTGTATTGGCATTTAAAACGCAAGTGATTAATTCACCACAGGCTCGGCTGATAGGGCTCTGGAATCAGAGCCGGCGGCACTGCTTCTCCCAGCTGGGAAGGTTCTGACAGCAGAAGGACCCTCTCCCATGGAGCCAGTTCCTAGCTCTCCTCGTCTGCACAGCCACTGCTCCGGTGCAGGCAGAAAGGGGTGGGCCTCCACCGGAGACATGAGCACACGCATGCAACAGCTGCTGGGGAACTGCACACACACACGCGCGCACACGCACACGCGCACACACACACACAATTTCCCTACAACAGCTGCTTAAGAGCTACACACAACATACGACAGCTTCCCAGGAAGCAACAGCTGTTGGGGAAACACACATACGCACACACAGAGGCTGCAGCTTCTTAGGATCAGGTCATCCACATGAAAATACAACAACTTCTAGGAACCACACAGTTACAAGCAACAGCTCCTGGGGAGCTACACACACACACGCATATATGCATGCAACAGCCATATACCTACTGACACAGGTATGGCAACAGCTGTGGGAAACTACACCTTGATACATGCCCCTGAGGTATTTGCTAAAAAAATTGACACATAAAAATATAACAGGAGGTGGGAGAAACATTTCATCCATACGTAAACACATGCGTGTGACTGCTCTGTGTAGACTGTCTTTCATACACCTTCTCAAATCACCACCACAGAAATGCAACAGCTCCTCGGAAACCACCCAGAGCCATATACCCTTATGTACATGCAACAGCTTACAGGAAGACCTTCCACCTCTGTCTCCCCATACATGCTATCACCAGTGGATATCTTGCTCACAGTCAGAAACAAGCATCCATGTGCACCAGTGCTGGGGAATCAACCACATCTTGGCCCCCAAATGCTGCACACAGGCAAACCTGCTAGGAAACCACCTTACCAAACACGAAGTGACTCTTAAGAAATTACTCCCCAGTCCCTTCACAAAAAGCAGAAGCACAAATGACACACATAAATAATCCCTGCACAGACATGCAAGACCACAATGGGAAGGACATGATGCATCTCTCTCACTCACAACAGCAGTGGAGGGATTGCCTGTCTCAACTCAGACACATGTACACATTCAACAGCTGAAAAAACTTGGGAACATTGGATGGGAGCTGGCTTCCTGAGATGTGTAATCCAGTCTCCTGCTATTCTGGGCAACTGCATTATAGAGTCTTGCTCACAAATGTCTTGAGGTCCATCTGAGTACTGTGAGACTATTTGCTTCCTGCTCAGAAGCTGTTCTGGCCCCTGGTCACCTTGATGTTAGAAGCTCGCCCCAGCATCTGCATTTATTAATGCCCAATTCAAACCCACATGTTCCTGTGCTGGCTGACCACATTCTTCACACAGGCATTCATAGAGGTTGCTCTGAAACCTCCACTTCCACCTGAACAGACACCATCTGCAACCCTGCCTCACACAAACATGCACAAAAGCAACAGCTGGATGAAGACATTCCTCTCAGCATAAATATCAAACATGCTTGCAACAGCTTTTAAGTAAATAGACACCTAGCCCTACCACCCATAGCCCTCATGTGCACACAGGTACAGATATACAAACACGTAAAACCTCTAATGGGAAACTAATTACTTTCTTCATACAGTCTAAAAACTAAAGAGGAATTAATCTGACACACACATCCCACTGCAAGCAGCACTGTTATTAAATGTGTTATATTAATGACATGTAGCTGCATCAGGGGAGATTTAGGTTGGATATTTGGAAAAAGTTTTTCATCCATATAGTGGTCAGGCACTGGAACAGGCTCCCTAGGGAAGTGGTCATGGCACCAAGCCTCACAGAGTTCAAGAAGGATTTTGGCAATACTCTCAGGCACATGGTGTGATTTTGGGAGTTGTTTTGTGCAGGGCCAGGAACTAGACTCAATGTTTCTTGTGGATCCCTTCTAACTCAGGATATTCTATTCTATTCTATTCTATTCTATTCTATTCTATTCTATTCTGTTCTATTCTATTCTAATTGTGGTGCCCATTGCATCTAAAGGAGCTCACCTGTGGCCTACCTCTCCATCCTGCTAGTTAATATTAAGGTACAGAACAATGTAATTGCCCCATCTCCCTCACTCCTGCAGCTCTACAGAAGGAAGGTGAGTTCCTTTGACTGCCCTGCGCATTTTTTTCTCTGTTGGAAGAGAAATCTCATATAAATCCAATCCCTGTAAGCAGAGGACGGCTCCTAGCCTTCTGACTTGCATACAGCAGACTCATGGACAGGACACCAAACCCACAAACACTGTACATGGGGAGGGAAACAATAAATAGCCCTATGGGGATGAGTTGCCTCCCTCAAAATACAGGCAAGTGCAAAGGACCCATCTACAAAACTAACTCCAGGCATCATACACACAAAAAGAAACAAGTTGGTCCACCAGGTACAAACACACAAGGTGCTATTTGACACATAGGAAGCTTGTTGTGCCCTCTTGTACTCCAAACCTGCAACCCCAAGTGGGAAAATACACACACACACACACACACAAACAGACACACACACAGGTTCCTCAGAAAGACAGATGTGCAGAGCTGAGGACATGTCTGGATGTTCCCTGGACCATCTGTAGATGTCTGTTCCTGGTGGATTAAATGCCAGCACTAGTCACTCCTTCTGGAATCAGAGAAGAAGGAAGCTTGTCTTGGAAACTATAGGCTCCAGTTTCCTTACCTTTATCACTTTGGGGGGTTATGACTGTGGGGTTTTTCCTCCAAGTTCTTTTGAAGCTAAAAGCTAAAAGAACAGAGACTTGTTCCATATCCCTCTACTTCCTCCAAGGACAGACATTATCTAATTTTGGAGGGTGTTGAAGTAGGAGAAAAGGTTTCCAACTCCAAATTAATGCAGGATTTGTTCCTGCTTGAGTTCCTCCAGGATCATCTTGCAGTCTGTTCGTGATGAGTCTCCCAGAGGCTCTCCTGCTGGCCCACATCCCTTCAGGACTCAGAAGTGTTGGGGCAGGATCCCCCACCAGAGCCTGTGGGGGTCAAATGTTACTTGCTCATACTCCCACTGACCCAGGAACAACACTTAACTCCAGCAGAATAGAAGTGCCCCAAGAGACAAGCAGAAGCAAACACCACATTACCAGTGGTGTGGGACATTTGGGTCCTTGATCTGATTCAAAGCCTGTCCCCCCATGCTTATTTGTCCCATTACAGATGATCTAGAGGCTCACCCTCGTGTTTGCTTTGCAGAGGCTCTGTCCTTGCCAAAAGCCCTGGAAAGACTCTGTTGTTTTTTCCTTCGCAAAAAAAAAAAAAAAAAAAAATCACTAAGAGAGAAAAAAAAACTCCTAAGGACGTCATAGATACTTTCAGTCAGCTGCAGAGGTGCCTCATTCCCTATGTCCAGGCATACAGAAAAATAACCACCTTCTAATTCTTTTGTACCTATGTCTCTGAGACCACACTACCTTCCAGTCATGCCTTACCACTCTGCCCCCTTACTGGGGAAGGAAATAGCCCCAAAACCCACTTTGGTTTACACCTTTCTGCTCAGCTGCTGCTCTGTTGGGCTGCTACATCCTCTAAGACTGGAGATGCTGTTAGGGGTGAACAAGGGAGCTGACCTTATTAGAGTAATTCCCTAGTGTTATTCCAACATATGCCGGGGAGCTGTTAAGTCCCAGAATAGCCCAGAATCTGGGAGCCACAAAAGTGATGACAAAACCAATTTTTTAACCCTCTGTGCCCAACCTGGGAAATATCAGAGGTAATGTTCAGCGTGGACCTTTGGTACCTGTAGGGAGCAGGGGCCGGGAGTGCAGACAGCCATTCACCCCCTCACTCATCACCTGGCTCTTGTGCCATTTACCCACACGAGGAAGAGTCAGGCAGGGAAGGCAGCCACACAGTCTGCCTGCACTGCCTTTATTGTGTGCTGCCAGGGAAGGGAGTCTCACTGGGAGCATTTCCAGCTCACAGAGCTGGCGAGTCAGCCTTTCTCCCTCTCTACCTCTTCCCCTGCCCATCTGCCTGTCTCCCACTAGAGTACAACTGGGTCCCACGGCTGGGGAAAACGGGCCGAGGGAGAAGGCTGGGCTCTGCCCTCGTTGCAGTCAGAATCTCTCCACTGATCTATACTGCGGTGAGCAGTGACAGATTGATTTTACAGCTCTGCTTGGAGCCGGCCGCTGGCCCTGGGCTGTGGATGAATCAGCTTTCTCTGGTCCTTGGCTTTTATTTCATTATTTTACTGCAACCTCGCTCACAGGCAGCTAAAGAGGGAGCGACAGGGAGAAAGACAAAGTTGGCAGATTTCCTTCCTTGCTCGTGTGCTCCCAGCCTCCCAGCTTGGCTTTGGGACTCCAGGAGGAGGGAGGGAAGGGATTGTTTTCCAGAGACAGACATTTGTCAGGAATAAAGACATGAGGCTCCTTCTACATGCGTAAATGCATGTTGCAGTGGCTGTGAGAGACAGCAAGGACTGGGAGGCACACATACCATGAACAATTCCTGCACTGTTATGCTAATGCCTTGATCTTTGCCAAATGGAGGGGGGCCCATTTTTCAATACAAGGGGCAGCATATTTGGAAATGACATGCCATGAGTGCACTGGCCACAAAGCTGCTTACAGATTCCAGGGTGGAAGTGATTCCAGGTTCTCCTCTTATAGCTGTGGATGTAGAGGAGAGGGCAAAGGCTGTGTGCTGCTGTCTCTATCAGGCTGAGAGGTGAGCATGCTACAGACAGAAGGTTCTCCTGAGACGAGGTAGCACCTCCTAGCCCGGAATTGACCTTCTTCCCTCTCTTGGATGTGGATATTGTAGACATTGCTCAGGGGGAACCAGACTTAGTTCTAACTCTGTTGGTTCTTGTGCCATCAAGAAGAGCAACAGTGAACTCAGGCAAGGATGGAGCAACAAAATCAAAGGGCAGAAAGGTGCTGGATTTTTCCAGGCCTGATCTGGAACTACAGTGGGAGAGTTCAAGCCCTCAAAGGCCCCATTAGCAGAAGGCACTCTGGAGGCAAAAGAGCAGAGAGCAGAGGGACCAACTCAAAGTGCAACAAACATATCAGTCTCTACATCCCCAACACCTCAGGAGTGAACAGGAGCAAGTATCAGACTTGCTGCTGAAAAAATCTCTTTGTCAGAGCTGAAGATCTACTCAGGGGGTCCCTCACCTACACTGGCACCTGCTCTGCAAGAGGAGGAGTAGCCAAGGAAACCTGACACCAGTTTGATCTGCTTTTTTCCACACACTTACCTCCCAAGGGGGCCTTCACATCACCATGGGTGGTACCTTCATCAAAATGGGTTCAGGGTGCCTTGGACCTTTTTCCTGCCTTGTCCCAGAGCTCTCCAGCAAAAATGACTTGCCTGGGAAAGGAGGATTCCTCAGAGAAGAAATGCTAGAGTTACTGAAGATGGACAGCTAAGGCATTGTGTCAGTGGCTCCCCCAAGCTCACACATATCCTTTCTCTCCACCTGCCCCTGAGCAAGCATCAGAGAGTGGCCTTGAAGGTGGCCAGCATGGCTAAAACCATCAGAAGGCAAGGGCCTTTTGATCTGCAAAGATGAAGGCGTGGGAGGGGAAGGGAGGGGAAGGAAGACCGAAAAAGCAGGAGAGAGAGGTTTCCCAGTGGTCTGTCCCAGCAAGAGGGAGGGAGGCAACAAAGTCCATCTCATCCACTTTGTGTAATCTTTTAATCTCTTGGTTTTTAATCTTTCACATCAGGAATGAGACACATCATTAAGAGTAGAAGAAATCCCAGTTGGAAGGGAGATGGGGATGGTGAAGGAGATAAAAAGTCCTCTTACTTCTAAGCCTTCTGCCTTGTTCCCTTTCTCTATGCCTCTCTCTCCCCTCCTTCCTTTTTCCTCTCTGCTTACAAGCAATAATACAGGTAGTGACCTGACAGACACAGAAAAACACCAGGGGCCTCAGCACCTGGAGAAAGGGCAGTGCCATGGCCTATGTGTGGTGCAGGTCAAGCCCTCCCATGGTGACAGTCCATGGTGGCACAGATGGACAAGGCTCAGTGCCCCAGTTCCTCTTGAAAGGCTCTTCTGCAGCCAGAGTCAAACAGCAAACATTGCCAGCCAGGTTTCCTTTTGTCAGACACAGGGTGACCTGTAGAAGCCAGCCCACCCCTCACCAGAAGAGAAGAGTTCTTGGAGGGCAAAGGAAGACCTGGTGGCACTGACTGACTTGTCCCACAGCCTCAGGCTGGGCACTCCACATCTCAGCTTCTTCCATCTGTCCAATCCTGTGGATAACAATCCTCACCTCAGAGGGTGATTTCAAGAGGTTAATGAATTAACATTCGTAAAAGCTTTAGATAAAGGGCTAAGGATTATTACTGTTGTTATGCATGGAAACAACTCCTTACGAGCATTTCCCATCTTCTCCCTCCTGTGAGCCTGGGGGATCATCTGACACAGATCCTGCTACACAGGAGCTCCCCCAGAGATAGAATTATAGGGAGAGTAACAGAGAGGGCTGCAGGCTGCTAGAGTCACTAATCAGGGGAAGAAAAATTGGGGCCACTCCATCCACCAGCAATGCACGCTGGGCTGTGGAGCCAGGAGCCTCTCTACTCACTCCCTAACAACTGGTGACAGGTGCATCCCACTCCTGTCAAAGTTCAGCAGAAAAAGGCTGCTGATTTCTGACCATAGCAAGCCAACCCCTCCTCTTGCCCTTTTGAGGCTGCCAACTGACCTGAGATAGATGCACAAGGATTTGCTTTAAGGAAAGCTTAATCCCAAGAGGAAACTTCCCTGCTGCTGGCTTGGGGCAATATTCGGGAACAGGCCAGACAAACATTCCAATCACAGGCATAAGAAGAGGCTGGCTGGGAGCAGATTTTGGTGTCTTAAACCTTGAGCAAAATGTTTTCTAGGCTGAGGATGAGAAATAAGTCAAAGCAGGAGTTTTAATGTTATACATCTCTCCCTTACACACAAGCATAACCTCAAGAGAGAAAAGCCCTCTCTAACTTGCCTACTATAAATACACCAAACCACTTAAAATGGCTACGTTAAAAGAGAGCTAGTAATTTGATAGTGGTCTCCGCTTAATTAGATTAGGCTCTTCTTGAACTCAAGGGCTGAAAGCAGCTGATCTTCCTTTCTTTTTCGGTATCTTCCTGCCAGCTGCCATGAAGGAAATCATTATGTGCACCCATGTCCTGGGCAGCTGGATCACCAACCCTGCCAGGGACCACCTCTGTGCCACACAGTGCAGAGCTCCAGATCCCAGAAGAGAGGGGCTGCATCAGTACAGTGTCTTGTTTGGATGGCTTAGTACTGCTGAAAATAAACAGTGCCATGCACAGCTTGGTGACAAAGTTCTCCACATCTGGGGCACAAATCAGCCTCTCTGCACTGCAACGGGTGGGAATTTGCACTTGAGCTAGGCAAATAGCAAATGGCACAGTTAGTTTCCCCTGCAATAGGAGGCCAGAGGACAGCGCTACCTTGGCCTTCTCCTCAGGAGACTAAAGCAGATGTTAATAGACCATACACATAGCCAGAATCTTTTTTTAGATGTCTTGTTTTCCTGATTTCTCACTTGGACGAAAGTAAGTGACCTGTTTGTAGGTTACTGGTGCTAGCTGGCAGAGTCTGTACCTGAACATCATTGATAATAAGATAGAAAATCACTTAGAAGGTAGAGGTGAAGCTGTTCCAGTCTTAGGACAGAGGATAGGATACTTGGTCAACTCTTGAGGGATTTGTCAAGCTTCCCTAGCAAAGCAGTCAGTCAATCATTACTTTTTGCGTGAGTCCAGACGGTGATCTCCCTGGAGTCTAATCCAGTTCTCACTAAAACTGAGGCTAACTGTGGCGCTCTGTTATTAAACTGCTGTATTGGACTGATGCCTTTCCTACCCACATCTTCCTATCTCTGATCAGTGAACTTTGTTCTGTCCCTAGCAGGGCTCTATTCTGCACAAGTTGCCCCCTCCACAAACCACCTTCAGACTTGGAAAATTAAAATTCCCAGACCGTTTGCTCTCCTTCAACAATGGAGGAAGTTGGCTTTAAGAACAGACAATTTGCTATTCAATATGTTCTTAATTAATGTTAAAATCTATGTCAGGTTGTTTAGTTGTGGTTTTGTTTGTGTTTGTTTGTTTGCCTTTTTTTTTTTTAAATCCTCTATCTCTTTGTTATTTATTTGGTTTTGATTTTTTATTTTACCTCGTTAATGTAGTGGTGATTTAGATGCAGTTTCCTCTCTCTGCTGCACTTAATGAGTCGTCAGCTTTATTCACTCTCACCCGCATCCTCATGGGAGCATGCTTTGATTTTCTAGTGGGTGCATGAAAACACAGATTAAAGCAATTAGACAGAAATAATCTTAGGGAAAGGGGAAAGAGATCCAGAGCGCCTAATTATACCATTTTAATCAAGATACAATTATGCAGAGACTTTTATAGATTATAAATTAACCAAACTCCAAAGGCAGAAAAAATATCATTTTAAATATGGTTCATTATGCTTGTTGTTTCTGCCTTGCGAGTTTTCTCAAACTGGACTTCAGGGTTCATTTAGAAAAAATTCTGGGTGGGACTGTGCAGAAATGGAGAAGAAATAAACTCAGGAGAACCTGCTTGCTAGGATCAGGGTCTGGAAATGGCCTCTGAGAGAAGGTGGGGAACCACAGCACATTTCTCACTCACTGATCTCACCAGTCGTTTTGCAGTGAACCAAGTAAATCCACCTGCTGGTCGGCCAGGCTTGACTGAAGACCTCCAGCTGACTGCATGTGTCCAGTAAGAAAAGCCCCACTTCAGATCTGGGTTTTGCTTTGCCCTAAAAGGCTGTGCCGAGCGAAGGACTGTGGGTACTGTAGTCTAGGAAGCAATTTCTCGAGCTACAGACATTCCAATTAGAAACACAGTGAGTGGGCAAACAAAACACATCAGGGTGGATGTGTTTTCTTCTGAACCCTGGAGGAACTTAAGCCAGCTGCTCCAGATTTATAGCTGTTCCAGATTTATTGCAGCAAAACCACAAGGCACTCAGGCTCTCAGAGCACGTAGGAAGGTGCTCTGCTCCTGCCATCTCTGCAGAGGAGCCAGGGAGACCCTAATTCCCCAAGAGCTCCAGGGAATCCCAGTTTCCCATGTAGCTGTCGTACTAACTTTATGATGGGGAAGGTGTCCAGACCTCAGGCAGAAGCAGGAGGCCAATTCAGACACCTCTGATTTTGTGGCTGCAGCCCAGAAATGGCTGCAAGGCACCATCCTGCTCACTTCTGCTGTGAGTGCAGCTCTAGTGATACCTTCTGCACTAGCATATGGCACTCCTTGAGCTGCTTCCAGGTGATAAGGAGACAGGAGAGGGCTCACCACAGTGATCCTCGACTTCCTGCGAGGTTTGCCAGCAAGCCTGGTTTTGCTGCACTGTGGCCCGCACAAAACACTTCTCCAGAAGATTCTGCTGCCAGGCACCTCTCACAAGGATGTCTCAACCCCATCAAGCTTCACCAGGTCCCTCTCCAATGCTGTGGCCATCCAATGCCATGAGCAGCAGTGCTGAAATGGCTCCTGTCTTCTCCATTAAGGGCAATGCTCTAATCTGCCAAAGGGCCAGCCTTGACCATTCTCCGCCTGCGAGTCAGTCCTGGTGGCACTGTCTGGAAGGTAGGGATGGATGGAATGTGCCTAGAGCTGGTCTATCACAGTGGCAGGGATGTCACCAGGATGGGCAGCTGGGAAAGGAAGGGGACTGATGGGTCCTACTGTTGAGCCTGTGGCTTAGCAGTCCTTCCAAGGAATGGAAGGCAGTGCCTTTCCTCAGCTGTCCCATCGCCTTAGGCAGGAACATCCTAGGCTGTTTGTACTGTATCTACCAACTGTGTCTGTGTCTGAGTGATGGGACTGCTGACGGCTGATGGAGACAGGCATGGGAGATTCATGGGACATCTCTCCCTTGCATTGCTCGTTACCCATTTTCTCCTTGCCCCTCCCGCAGTGATGAAAACAGCGCTGCAAGGCTGCTACGCTTCATCCTTGTTGCCTCCTTCAGTCAGGGCAAAGCCTACAAGGGCTGTAGGGTTTTGGGGGCAGCCCTGTTCCCCATCTGAAGGCTCGGTCTGGTGGGTGAGCAGTGGTATCGGAGTGCCCTCTGCTGGCCCCATTTCCGGACTATTTGGACTGTCCAAGCCTTGCACACCCCCAGCACCTCTGGAAAGTTGGGTCTCCGCTTGCCCCTGCCATGCCCCGACAACCCCGCCATGGTGGGCACTACTCCAGCAGCAACATGAGCGAGCCCACGAGCAGCAGGGAGCCCTGCCAGTGCAGGGTCACTGCCCCAGAGGAGCCAGCACGATGGGGAAGCAGGGACAGAAACAACTGTTTAGTCAGTGACCACCCTCATGGTTACATTCGAGTGTTACAGTGGAGATGTGGCAGATACTCCCAGTGGCTTTTTGGGTATGATCCCAATTCCATGGGAGGAAAAGTCATGGAATGGGACTTTTGGTCCCAAGAGCACTTAAGGTGCTCTTGGAGCACCTTAGCTCCAAGAGGCAAAAAAATCAGAGATGTGGTGAAAGGGGCAGAGAAGGAGCGAGCACACTCTCTCCCTTTAGGGTTGGTGCCATTCAGATGGTTGACCCTGTAAATGAGTCTCCACAGAGCTAGGGCAAAACATCCTGGTCATTTACCTGTTCCAGGTGGCTGGGAGCTTCCTTCATACTGGGATGTACATGCCTTTATTCTTAACCCAAAATTTTCCTGCAGAGCTTCCCTAGATATCTCCCAGTGTTTTGACTACCCCAATCTTCCATGGTGAAACCGGTAGGGCACACTGGAATCATTCTGCCTGGACTCAGGACAACTAGGTTTGGACCTACCAGTGGATTCCCAAGTTACACTAAGAAATGTCCCAAGACTGTGCATACAGAGTGGTGATCTGAAGTCCCTGTGGATCTATGCTGATTTACACCAGCAGAAAACCTGACACACTGTCTCTGGGTTCCAGAACTACAGAGGTGACCTTCAATTGCTATCAGCAGAAGAGAAAAGGAGAGAGCAAGATTACAATCTAAGAAGTTCAGGTCCCTCTGTGGAACTGGTCACTTTGCACTTTGGTATCTTAAGTCGTTCAAGCAGGGATCACACTGACCTGACAGATAAGATGTGACCTAATTAGCAGTGCTCTCTTCGGGCTCCTTCCAAGTTCCAGTACTGCAGAAATGCTGAGTACCAGGTCTATTTACTGTTCAGGGCAACTGTTAGTTGGAAAGAGGTAATGGAAACTGGTTATCCTGGGAAATGGACTGTGGTGTGTGTTGAGGTATTTGGGGGCCTAGGAGGGAGAGATGCAGTGAGGTGCTGAACACACCAGTATGAGTGGGCCTGACAGAGCAGAAAGGAGTCCCAGATGAGCCCTGAAGGAGAGTCCCTGAGGAGAAACTTCCTCCTACATGTCATGGGGGAGGAAGCTGAGCCCTGCAAGTACTTCCATCAGGAACTGCCCTTTTTAAATATTACAAAACAGTGGCAGAAAAAAAATCACATGCAGTGGAAGGAGGTTTTCTAAAGGAGATAAAAGGTGTCCCACAGCCTCATCAAGTGTAACAGTGCTGTGCTCTGCACTGGAAGAAGACATTGAAATTGCTTACACATGCAGTCCACCAAAAGACTTCAGCATGGGACTAACACATAGTGTTGCCACCCTCACTGGGACTGCTTGGGGTCTTGAAATGCCATGTATGGCAACTCCCTGCCAGGGAGAAAGCTGTGAGTGGATATCATTCTTCCCTGGTCTTTGTTAAAGTAATGGAAAAAATAAGATGACAGCATCCAAGGAGGAGTAAAAATTTTCTTTTCCTTCAGCTTTTCATTAAGCACTGCTGAAACCACTGCCCTCTCTCCCTCTCTGACCATCATCTAAATGTCGAGCCACAGACAATGAGGAGCCAACCACTGCTCCTATTAACCCAAAGTGCTGGAAGAATTGCAGGCCAGAAAAATTTTGTCTGGCAAAAATGTAAATGTCACTTTACAGAGGACAACCACAGTTTGACAGAAAATCCATCGCCTCTTCCAAATACTTTGTGAGCTCTTCTGGATGCCATGCCATGGCTTGTTGAGCAAGCAAGGTGGAACACAACCACTATTTTTCCAGACCCATCTACTCAATCTCCATCTGCTGCAGTCCATTTATCTGTCACCGGATGGGCCTGTCCCTGCCACAAGGCCTCCTGTAAAAAAGCACCAAAAGAAAGGGAAAGGCAGCCAAGACCTCCTTCCTTTCTCCTCACCAGACAAATTCAGATCCCTAAGATGTTGGCATTCATCCCATTCTCCATGGTCCCCTGGCTAAATCCCAACCAAAGTGGTGTCAGGCTGGGAGTTCCCTGGGCTCCTGTAAATGAAAATTATTTTCTGCAACTGAAATTGAGATCCCATTATCCCAAACTGGATCACTTCCAAGTAGCACAGAAGCCCTCAGCCTGTTTTCTCACCCACTAGGTACCAGCTCCTACCAAATAAGTCAATACACTTTATCGGTGTCCTGCAGTGGTGTTGAAGAACTGCTTCGGGGACATCTCAGGGTTTGCAGAGCTCCCAGGGAAAGAAGTCTGTGATGATTCCTGTGCCATCAAATCTCTCAGAAGAAGAGCTGAGAGACAGATATCCACACTGAATTTCTGGAATAAGCCTTGACTGCAAGCTTCTTTCCCTCAAGGCCTCTATGGTCTTCTGCCCCATTCCCAGGCTGGTTGTTCTGTGTGGGCACAGATCACGTGGAAAACAAAGGCCAGCGTTCTTCTGACATATGGGAAATGCTTTTTATCAGAGCCCTATCCAATCCACCCATGCATTAGCCAGTGACTCCCACTGTCTGCCAGACTGCCTGCAGCTTTAATTCCTTCTCTGCGATTGTTTTCTGCTTCTACCACCCTGGAAGTTCCTCCTCAGATCTGCTGGAAGGCAAGGGGCAATATGTGAAACAGTTAAGTCCCCTGTAGAAAATGCCAAGCTCCAGTAGCTGTAGCAGGGTCCCAAAAAACAAGAACACACTAGGTATTTTGCACCTGATCTCAACATGCAGCACTTTAGGGCAGAGAGGGCTCTCTGAGAAACTCGGAGCACTGTGGAAATAACCACAGAGAAACAACCAGGAGAGGAAATGAGAAAAAGAGATATAAAAAGGAAAGCAGAAAAATGCATCCATTTGAGGGCAGCAGAGACACAAAGGGCAATGTGGAAATGCAGAGCAGCAGAAAGTGAGCAGATGAAATGATATTCACAGAGAGCAGCTATAGAGAAAGAAAAGGAGAGAGGCACGTAGAGGGGAGATCACAGATGCAAGGAAAGAGAATACAGAACAGGGAAGGGAAGGGGGAAGTCAGACAGGGAGAAACGGAGGGATCTGGAGGGATTGCCTGATGTCAAATCTGATAGAAAAGAGGATTTATCTGCAAAAATAACCCAGATCTAAGCCACAGCTTCAGAGCAGCTGCATACACAGCCACAGCACTGCGTATTTGCTCTTAAGCAAGAGCAAAAATGAGCTGGTGCAGGTTGCAAGGCAAAGCGGGGTCGTGACATACCAGGAGGCTGCCCACCAGCCTGGACCATGACGAAGGGAAGGCAAGGCAAGAGAAAAAAATACAAGGCAAGGCAGAGAGAGGCAAGGCAAGGGCAGGCAGGGGCGGGGGGCTCGTCCCTGTCCAGGGTGCTGACCAGAGCCCGCCGCCTCCAGCCCCGGCCCCCTCTCCTCCTCCTGCTCTTTCCCGTCACAGAGGGCAGGGGCCACTCCGGGGACTCCAGGCAGTTACAAAAGCAGTGTGCTTCCTGGAGTGAGCTGAGCAGGGGAAAGAGAAACACACAGTCAAGTAGATATAAATAGATATAAAAGATATTTTTCCCATTCCTCTCTCCTGCCAGTAATTTCAGCCGTGGGGCTACATTTTCTACGGGCAGGACAGGATGACCAGTAGTAAAATGTAAGGACTGGACATCGTCTTCACCTCTCTGTGAAGGACAGACCTCCCTCCTCCTCGGGCTAGGCTCTCAGCACTCCTAGCCTGTGTTGCCCTGGGTGTGTCTGAGTGCTCTCTCTCCTTTTTGCTGCTGGATCCAAGGCTCTCAGCATCCACACCGAAAGAGCAGAGATTGAGATGGGAGGATGGACTCACAGCTATGCCACCTGCACCTCATCTGTCCAGATTACATGATCAGAAATTGGCAGTCACACAAGTGCTGCATGTGTTGGGCCACGTCCGCCACCAAGGGAGCTTTTGGTGAGGAGGTTTCACTCTATGGTTACAAAAGGCTTAGTCTGAAAAGAGGTCTTAAAACCATGGTCCACCCACACGGTGGATAGCTGCTCTGTCCCCACAGCAGTTCAAGCCCCTGCTGTGGACTGCCAAGTCATTTTGCAAGATGAAAGGAGTGGAAGATGGAATGGAGCTGGCCTCCTCAGCTCTAGTATGTGTATCTGCCTCTTTCTAAACATGTCCTAGCCTCACTAGGCCATTTTTGTTCCAGAGAATTGCAAATCAGCTGCCCCACAGGGGCGAAAGCAGTGCCCAGGACCCTGACAGAGCTGCTCAATGGGCATCTACAAATGGTGTTGGGACACAGTTGCAGAATAAACCTGTCCTTCCAAGATCAACCTGGTATCAGTGCTTTGCTACCAGCAACCTGATTTTCCAATCTGACACTAATAGTCTGGACCAGAACAACATGTTTTAAGAGTCAGTTGGAAAAACATCTGAAAGAAGTGGTATAAGGAGACTGGCCCTGCTGCAGAATTAGACAACCTCCTCATAGCTCAATAACACCACTGTGTTAACTCTCTGTGATTCTAATATGTGACCAAGTCAGAGCACACACTCTCCAGTCACACAGATGCTTGTGCTACCAAAATAACAACAACACAAACACTTCTTTCCAACACTGAAACTTAACATGTAGCAGGAACTCATAGTGATTCTTTCCATGACCATATAACAGCAAATGCTTCATAAGCACCATTCTCCAGGTCACCATGAAAGGCAAAATGATCTTCAGGGATGCAGATGCAGGGCATCAGTTGGGTTCCAACCCTCTTATCAACAGAGCAAATCAGGGAGCTTTTAATCAACTGGGCACACATTTATGGGGATGTGCTACCTGTCAGCAAGCCAGCCCCATCTTTTGGGATGACTGAATCAAGGAAAATAAACCACAAAGAGTCAGAACAGAACAGCACAGTCCCAAGTCAGCCAGGATACACTACCTGCTTTGTGGTATCTCCCCCAGTTCTGTTCTCCTTGGCTGTCCTGTGCCCAGCAGCTGGCTTGCTGAGTAGCCATTCCTCTCCAGTGGGCCAGTGCCATGTGTCTAAGTTGGAACTTAATTCTCCAGTTCTAGGAAATTGGATTAAGGGTCAGACAATACTGACTGTTATTTACCTTTGATTAAAACCAGCCCTCCTCCTCTCGGGCCAGAGAGGCCAGTGTTGCTGTTATTTACTCTGCTGCCAAACCTGGAGTTCAATCCCTGCCCTGCGGCACTCAATAAAAGCCAGCGCAGAGGTGGGGGTGTGCAGCAGGCAAGCAGGCAGGGCTGTGTGGGAGGAAGGGGAGTGATTATCCAGGCCACTAAGTCCAGTTTTTTTCTTTTGCAGTCACACTCTGGCTCAGCAAGGACAGGGGTGCTGAAAGTGCCTGCCCCTGTGGCTCACAGTGCTGATAGAAATCCAGCCAGGGTGATCCCAAGCCAACCGTGTTTGCCCTCATGCCTGCCTCTAGTCCTCTCCCCTTACCAAATTCCCACTTTCACACAGCTTCCCTTTTTCTTTACATCCTTCTCTATCACCCTTCTCTCAGCTTCCACCTCCACCTTCACTTTCATCCTCCCTTCCCTGCCTGACCTCCCTGCCTCCCCGTTCTGCCTCTTCCTTTCTTCTGCTCCCACTCCTTCCAACCCTCTCCCTCACCTCCATTTCTCATTCCCCTCATTCTCCTCCTTCCCTCTACCCCACCCTCCAAGCCGCTATTCCAGGACAATAGAGCAGATGGCAGGCTGTTTGTTTTATATGTCCCTTTGGAAAATCAGCTCAGCTGTTGAATCTGTGACTTTTGCTAAAAACAGACACTGTCCAACACTAGCTGAATATGCCAGGGTAAAGGGAGGGGGGCATGGGAGGGCCCTTCTCTCTCTACCAGCTGCACCAAGACCTTGTCTGTCTGCACCCCACATCACACTTTTGGGAAACAGGTTTGTCCGAGAGCCCAGAAGGAGAGATCTCCCCTGCAAAGTAGGAAAAACACCATCACAAGTGGAGAGAGCTTGGCCAGCTTCTGCAGTCAGCCTTACTCCTGCCAAAGCTGATGGTGATGTGGGAAAGCTGGGGCACTGTGGAAGGGGCAGACTCTTCTCAGCACATCCATTCTGCTCATTGCCCCATTCTGCTGCTTCTCTGGGTGTTCATGAAAGCTGACTTACGTGTGATATGCTCAGGCAGAAGACATGCAGCACAGAATAGAGGCTGATGCTCTTTCCAAGCCCCATGCCTCCTACTATGCTACTGGGGGAGCCATGAGTGAGAAGGTACAAGCCAGCATTAAGTGTGTGGGTAGGTGAAGACAAGGCACAGTACTTGCATTTTTCTTTCCAGATTTCCTCTATTTCTGTTGAACCCCTAAGCCCCAAGGTACTGGTCATCAGGCCAACATTCATTATTTGCCAGTACAGCCATGAAGAGGATGTAGATTTTGTTCTGGCTCTTTCTCTTATCAAACCACTTTCTTCATCTTTTCCTTCCCACGTGCTTATATCAAATATCTCTCAGATCTGTCACTTCATGGTATTTCTGGGTGAAGAGGGAATTCTGCTCCCAAATTCTGCCACTCCCTGGCCCAAAGACCATCTTGTTCTTCCTGCTTAGACATGACAATACTGTCTCATGAATCATGTAAGCCCTCCCCTCCTTCCCCATCCTATCTCTGTTTGTAAGTAATTCAGGGTAGGCACCCTGTCCAGCACGAAGTACAGGCTGGCCTTGGCTCATAACCAGAGCTGCTGGATTCCCTGCCAGTGCAATTGCTGGGTATTTCATGGCATATCCTCCATCTGATACACCATGGCCAAAGGCACCAGCTGCAGATTCTCTCTGTGCCCCACTTCTGGGGGTGGGATGGCAAAAGCAGAGTTTCAGAATAGCAGCATCTCCCCCCATCCAATTGTCCTGTTTCTTTTTCCTACACTGCTAAAATCAACACTGTCTTCTTTTCAAGCAGCATCAGAAGGGTCAGGGCCAGCAGATTCATGTACAAAGCACACAGTTTAATTTGTTCCTGAAGTTCACTATGGATCAGATGCAGCTCCCAACAAAACCAAGGGAGGCTTGATCAAGGCACAGTCAGATGTAAAATCTGAAGAGGCTCCTTAGCCTTGCAAAATGCTGGAAGGCAATTTAAATACAAGAGACAGGCAAGGAGCCCATTCTCGGGGTCTGTAATTAATCACATACAGGGAGAGAGAGGAGTTCTCAGCTTTCTTGGAGTTCCAAGCTGGATCAAGCAGGAAGTGACAAGAATCTCAGGCCTATAGGGGACAGCCTTAAAGAGGCAATGCCATCTGAGCAACAACAGCTCAGCTCTGCACTCCTTTAACCTCCCAGGTATTTGTGTAGAAAGTCTACAGGAAAAATTCCTGCATGAGCTGGTGAGAACAGGCACAATTACTTGTACATTTATGATGGTGCTCTTCTTCCTGGTCTTGTTTATATCTGTGGTAACACTTGCATCCTCTTCAGTGGAGCCATATTATGAGCATGATTTGGTACAGAAGAAAGTCCCAGTTAGTATGAGATTCCATCTCTGGCACCAACTTCTAGCAGGTTCCTCCAGGAAGAACATAAGGATGGTCCATGCCTCTCTGTGACCATGCAATAACTGAATGGAGCAGTCACCCACCCTCCCTCAGCTTTGCATCCATCCCAGAAGTGTGTAGAGCCAGCTGTCAATCTCAATTTCAGAGACTGAAGACAAAAGAAATAAATTAAATTAATGAAAGGAGCTGCTGACCCCACCCCAGACTGCCTGAAAAGCCTGCATTGTACACAAGGGTAGAAGTATCAAAATTAAGAAGCTAAATCTGCTGTAAGGAATTGAGTATAACATTGATGAAAAGACATTGACTTATCTGGAGTGTTATTTAAAAAAAAAAAAAAAAGAGGTTCAGGGCCAACCAAACCACCCCTTCCAAGGTGAACTGACTCACAGGCTGGCATCTTCAGTGGCACTGGTGAGCTGCAGTTGTCCTGATCACAAAAAAAGCATCCAGAGCTGGGGGGAGTGGGGAGGGTGGGGGCAGGCAACACCCCTTTTCCTGTTCTTGCTGGGCAGCTCCCAAACACCATTTTCAATGCACAGCTGAAATTCCCATGCTCTCCTCCAAGGCCCTGCTTAGTGGTTTCTTTCCTTCCAATCTCCTTTCTTCCTGTTCCTATTTCTCATCTTTTGGCTTCTGTCTAATAAACCGCTTGTCTTTTGAAGGCTGCTTCTTTAGCAAGAAGCCTGGGGAGAGAGCTGAAGGCTGCAATCTGGGTACAAGTTGGGTAAATCCCACAGTGGCTTAAAAATCTGTTTTTCTGCGGCAGCAGAGCTGTTAAGAGGAGTTGGCACCAGAGACAGAAGCATTGTCTAGTGTTGCTATTCTTCTCTCTCCCCTTCAAGTCTTTAGCAACAACTGCAGTTTCCCACCTATTTCAACTAACTTCTCTTTTCCCCCTAAAGAAAGGATAGTCATTAGCATTTTTTTTGCACTGTCAAATAGGGGTTTTCTTATAAAAATTCTTCACGCTAAGGGGAAAGTGAAGAAAAGATATTGTTAACATGAAAGCCTCACTTAATATTTTACATTTCAAATACTGTAACTGCTTTTTTTCCCCCTCCTTCTCCTTTTTCTGAATTTTCAGTATACAGTTTAAACATCATTAATAGTGTTGGTTGCTATGGTGTTGGGCAGGCAGAGGTCTCTGTACTTGAAACCTTGAACTACACTTAATGTTGTACAACAGCAGGGTCATGCCAACACCTTTGACTTTGACCCCATTTTTCCCAGTAAAATATAAAGACCACGTCTCTATTCCTTTTCGTTCTTTGGAGAGTTTTTTGTTGGTTTTTTTTTCCTGCGATAAGAAAAGGAAGAGTGAGCTAGAGAAAGGTAGAGATATTAAAAAAAAAAAAGAGAGAAGAAAAAAATAGAAATTTAATAGACCCAGTGGAACCTCTCCAGAATCTTTGTTACATCAGAAAATCATGAAAGAGAATAAAAAAAGACAGTCCCCTAAAAAGTTTCACATGAGATTGTTTCTCATTTTCCCAAGCAGCTAAACATTTTAATAAACAAGGAAAATGAGACTGTAGAACCATAGCATCCGACAGCAAGCCCCAGGGGCAGGAACCATTCCTGAAACTAATTTTAACTCATGTTTTAACACTGATCAGATTTCATGTGGTGAATGTCCCGTTAAGCTGTCTCTCTGTTCGTAGAGAAAACCTGGTTTCTTTTGTCGACTCTGAGAAGCTATTTTCTTTCCAGCATATTGTCGTCACAGGCATAACAGGATTTTTCTATCATTCGCTTCCCTACAGCCCAAGAGATGCCCTGCCCCAGACATCTCATCTGTTCTGTTTTCTTATAAGACAAGACATTTTCCACAAAAGTGACACTTAACTGCTCCAGCAACGAAGCCCAGTCTTGGTCCCCATGCAGCCACTCAAGGACTCAACCCATTAAACATCTGATCTTCAGACATGCAAAAGGCACCAGGTCAATTCAGACCAGCTGAGGCCAGGATCAAAAGCAAGCTTTCAGTTTCTCTGCTTTGCTTTTCCCCAGGGAAGTGAAGCTGCTATACCAGTTTCCTCACATGAATCGCATTTAGCTCTGACTGTCACCAGGACATCTACAGATAGGACTGGCTTTTTAACTCAAAGTCTCTATTAACATCAGCTGAAAGTCTGAATGGGGAAAAAGGATATATCCAAGTAGTGTAGATTTCTCTTGAAGACTCATTTCTTCTCATGAAAGTGTATTTCATCTTCTTCAAACCCAACTGCTTGCCCTGTGGGGCAGGACTTCTTTATGCTGCATCTCTCTTCCGATAGTTGTGTGTCTGTTTTGTGTCACGTGGTTCCTTGGTGAGCTCAGCTGGGTGAGCCAAGTGCTTTGCACAACTCAAGGAATGGCCATTGGCATCAGCTGGCCCCTGTCCCTGCTCAGGACGAATTTCCAGTTCAAAGGCATGTTGTGCAACAGAAGAAAGCAGGGGTCTCTGCTGCTACACAAGCTGATTATATGCCAGTAAGAATGACCAGGCTGGAAAACAGCTCTACAGGCTGCTGCCCTCTGCTTCTCTTGACATTAAAGTGCTCATTCCTTTCTAGATCCCCTTTGCAGAGGTGGAACGTCTTTCTAATGCCATTCCTTTAAACCTCATGTGTGCTGTGTAGGAGATGCTGGTGCATGGGAGGGGAAGGAGGTGACAGAGTGGCCAGTTTTCAAAACAGCAAAGCCACAGTGACAGTTGCCTTTGGCTCTTCCAGCCCACCAGCAGCAGGCTTAGTCACATCAGCAGCATCAAAGCTGAGCAGCTTTTTGGAGAAAGGGCATTTGTCCTTTCATCTGGAGATTACAGGACCTCTCACAGATCCCAGCAGTCTGTTTTGAAATGCTCTTTAAAGAGAAATACCTGTTTGTGGCACCACCTGCCATTTAAAACAGTCTGTTTGCCTTCTAGCTTTCCCTGCAATGCTCTCCCCTGGCTGTTTAACCATGTGTATAAGGACAAAATGATGCCAAAGTTCATTCTCCAGCAAGCCCAGGTTTCATGCCAAGCTCTCTATTTAGTATAGGACTCTTCACAAACATGCCAGAAAGCTTGTAACCTATCTGGGGCCTCTCCTTCCCCCTGTTGCACTCGGCAGGGACAGCAGGTAGGCAGAAAGCTCCTATTAGCCTCTGGAGTAAAGAAACGCAGAGATAAAAAGCTCTTTGCCTTGCTGTTTCCATTCCTTCATGACTTCATTTTTTTAGTCAGAGACAGAAAAGATTATAAAGCTGTAACCCCTAATCCGCTCCTGAGAGCTCCTTCTCCATCTCTTCCTTTCTCCTCTCTTTCAGCCAGTTCTAATCCTTTATGTCTCCTCTCACAGATAGGAGCTGGAGTCTAATCTCAGACGACAGGTTGGTAATTAGAGCAAGAGATTATCCTGACCCCACATCAAGAAGGTAAAAAGAGAGGAATAATGCAGCACCATACAAGATCAGACCCTCAGTGTTCAATCCGGGAACTGTCCTCAACTCCATCAGTCTTCTCCTGGCTCCCTTTCATTCTTCCTCTCTTGTCCCAGCAGAGCGAGGGATTCCTGATTCTTTGTACTTCTTGTCCATCTCCCCTGTGCTGAGCAAGGACCACACTTCTCCGGGATTCATTCAAGACAGAAATGGTCACATTCCATTTCTATAGACCTTGACTAGGCAGAGACTCAGGAGGGCAGTGGCTGCAAGTAGGGAAAGCACAAGCAGATGTGGAGGAAGAGGCCCTGCTCAGAGTCCAGAGCGATGACATGCTGCCAGCCATCCTCAGCTGTGCACTGGTTACACACGCCCAGAGACTTTCTAGTCAACGAGATGCAGCCACAGCACAGAGCAGCAAGTCCTCATCTTTACCAAGATGCCCAGCAGTTACTATTCGGTCCTTCATCTGTTTAGAAGGCATACTGCTCCCATCCCTTGTATGTATCCCAGCACAGATGGGAAGCTCATCCATGTGTCTAGCCCATGTCATCCATCTTTGGGACAGATCCTGTCTCTTCTCCTGTGTCACCAGTATTGAGCAAGGACCAAAAAAGCCATCATAGAGCCCCACGACCACTGTAGAAAAGGCAAAATTGAGGACACCAAGCTTCTTCACTGTCCCATCCCCTACAAGATGCATAGGTATCACCAGGACCAACTGTAGTTGAGGCTCAGGCATCACCAGCCAACAGGCTGCAGGCACCAGGAGGTGTCGGGATAGAGATGACAGTGGAGTGATCGAAACCTGCTGGGGAGAAAGCAAAATAAGGTCAGGTAACAGTTTTTACACTAGCACACAGCTGTAAAATGGAAGACCTTTTCCTCACATCCCATTCCACATCAGGTGCCCAACCTGCCCCACAGAGCTCCGGACTGGTTGTTCACTTCAAGATGTCTTTTCTCAGCAAAGCTAAGCAGACAAGCCTCCCTCTGATACCCAAATCCAGCTCTGGCCCATGGAGCCCAAGCCCACAGCTCACCCTGATCACAGGCAGGGAGATGGGTACTGCACTAGTCCCTGCTACATGGTTCTGTTGATGCTCTTTTCATCAACCCAGCTGCTTCCCACCCCTGCTATCTCCAACCAGGATCTTCCTATCCGTGCTCTGCAAATAACAACTTTAGGTTTGTTCACTCAAAGAGGAGAAGGTAAATCAAAGAACAGTTTTGTTTGCAGTCAGCCCGAAGTGAACCTTTTTCTTTTTTCCCTTCAGTTTTCTCAGCAAAGCATAAAATGAAACAGCAAGCAGAATTTCCTTTCCTGCGTTTAAAAGAACATTTGTGTTCCTGTCCCTGAGGTAAAGGTTAGCTTGTTCAGCCTCAAAATGTGAAAAACTGCAATACTTTTGGATTAGATATTGTCCAAATAAAATGTTTTGAATGCTCCTTTTCATCCCACTCATCCAAAAAGATTTGCAAAGTTTGTAAGCATTCACAAACAGCTTACTGCTGGTGTGCACCTCACCCCATAAGCCATGTGACTGTAAGGTTTCTGTCCCTCACTCTCTGCCTCCTGCATGCTGCTTGGCTGCCCTCCCCTTCCCAACCTGTTGTCTGAGGGCTCACACCACATGCCCCATACCTTGAGGGATCCTCTTGTGGCGAGAAGGGGCCGCTGAGCTCAATAACATTGAGTTTGTTCTCAAAGACACCGTAGCTGAGGGTGACCTACAAAGTGGTGGTGAGAAATGAGCAGGGCGTAGAGCTGAGTTGAAGAGCAAGGAACTTGCTTTGGGTGACAGAAGGTCCCATTCTGGTTCTTTCTCTGCTGGCTTGGCCTCTGCCTTGCATATCTCTCCTGTCTCCCTCCCCATGGAGGACCCTGCTAGTCCTTTGCCTCTCCAAACCCCCTACACCCCCACACAAGGCAGACATGGTGCCATGTCAAAGTCCCTTTCCAAGTCAATCATCATTTCTGCTTGTCCTTGTGACACATTCTTCCAGGGATGCCCTCAATCCTTCCATCACTCCCCATACTTGTGCTCCCCACTCCTGATCCCAGGACAGTGTGCCTGGCAACTGTGCCGCAGGCAACATCTGCTCCATTTCAAAGAAGCGTTTGTCAGGAAAGCCTCCCCAAAAGAGCAGATGATTGATGCAATGCACATCAGTGCCATCAATGGAGCAATGTGCCTGTAAGCTCCCCTCCACTTCGCCTTCCTCACACACCTCCCTCTTGCTCCATTTCCCCTCCTCACCTGCTGAATGAGCTGAGAGGTGGGAATGAGCTGCAGGTTCTCCAGGTGGGAGTGGAAGAGCGCATTGGGCAGCAGCTGCCCACCAACTTTGCACTCAATGATGTAACCCACGGTGCAGTCATCTGGCAGGCGGATGAGCTCTGAAGTGCTCAGGAAGTTCCTGCCACTGGAAGAGAGTAGGATTGTGTGGGTTAGAAAAACGGTAGGGGCAGATATAGGCATCCACTTGGGTGGGAGATTACTGAAAACCAGAGTAAATCCTGGAACTAGGTAAGAAATCCCTGAGTTCCACCTGCAAAGATTCAGGAATGTGTTTGCTCTTTGAGCATTCGCAGCCATGCTGTCCCACGAATTGTTAGGTGCTGTCCCTGATATGTACCAGCTCCTCAGTGAGCTGATGCAGAGAACTGACAGACTTCAAAGAGTCACTTCTCCTCCTGTTTGGTGAGCGGCGCTGAGCCCCTGAGGGCTCAGAAATGGTGGGAGCACACAGCCAGGACCAGGAAAAAGAAGAAACAGTTTTGCACCTTGCATAAGCCATCCATGGCTCCACTGTAATGTAACACCACACGCTTGGCCATCCTTTGATGATAGGCTATACCCAATTTTAAGGCCTCTGTAACTGGAATCAGTTACGCAGCATGAAGCACTGTCTACTATAACAACGCTCAGCTAGTTCAAATGTGTTCTAAGCATTTTAGAAAAGCAGTGGCAGACTTTTTGCCAGGTTAGGCATTATCCTCTGTGCCACTTTCATTTTACGCTAGATCACAGATCATCCTCCTCCTACCATAAAATGTGTATCACAGGCTTCATCTGAACCAGCCACCTGGTGTGGATCAGGTCTGTCTTTCTGGGTATGCTCAGATCTGGTTACAGCTGGCAAAGCCAATGCCTACCAGTATATGTGCATACAGCCTGTGACATAACCTAGGGTATCATGGAATACATCATCTTCTTGTAGGCTGCGCTAACACAATACCATGGGACATACCTCTGTTCTCTATGCATCGAGCTGAGGAAATGACAATGGCTACTCTAAGAAGCTGAAGAGGGTTTGGGGTGAGGGAACAGAAAATTAGCTTAGAAGGGAGCTTAAGCAAAGAGGTAGATGAAGGGGAGAGGAGATAGGCAGACAGGGAAAGTACTTAGGAAAAGAGTCAGAGGAAGCTGAAAGGGATAGGAAAGAATGTGGGGAGTAACCAAGAGCTTAAAGGAGAGGGGGAAAGGGATGTATATCATCCTATGATCATGTTTGCTGCTCTGCCTGCTCTTGCTGTTTTCAGTCAAGGGGCAGACCTACCCACTACATCCTTCCTCCAGTCCCACATGCTTTCAGATGTGTAGGATGTGGCACTCTGCATCTTTGCAAACACTACATGTACAAATCCAGATCTGACACTGCCAGGAATTAATGTGCAGCCATGTTGCTCGTCCCCAATGGCTCCCATGCTCACCAGTTGCGCAGCTCACCTGGCCCACGGCACCATCTTGCTTGCCAGCTTGCGGCTGATGCAGAACCCAGCCCCTCCTGTGGCAAACCAGAAGCGCACAGATTTCTGGAGAGAAACACCAGAGAAAATCAATGGCAGAGGCTCAGATGATACCATACTCCCAGAGATGGTAATGTTGGAAACCTGGCTTTGATGCCAGGACAAACATGGCCCTATCGTCATCCCAGACCCCTGCCTGCTGCCCAGAAGCAGTACAGCATTTATTTTGACCTCCTCATAATTGGAACAGCCAAGCTCCTGCTGGTATCAACACGTGGGCTGCCCAGGGCAGGCTTATCTGCTGTCAGACAGGCAGCCAAAGGCAGAGCAGCAATGTGGGACTCTTCCCCTAGGTTGATCGAATTTAGTCAACACCTATGACCATGTTCAGACAACACTGGCGAGTTTTGCCGTTCAGCTGTTCAGCTGTTGCCCATTGCTCTTGGGACCTGTCTCTCCTTGCAGTGTGTCTACAGCCCATGAGCCAGAGCACCAAAACAACCCACTGGCCCCTGCACCACCACCAAGGGCTGTACCGTCTGGTTGTTTGGCAGTGTTTCAGAGGCCCGGATGGGTCGGTTCAGGCTGGGTTTCCCTAGGTAAACATCCCACGTCTCAGAGTAGGAGGACAAGAGCTTCAGGAGGGCCTGAGGGTTCAGGTAGTTGTCATCATCCAAATGGCAAAACCAGCTGGGGAAGATAGGAAAACACAAGAGGTTTGTGGCAAGGAGGGTGCCTCTTGCTCTCAGGGAAGCAAGAGCTTCCCACACCAGCTCTGCCTCACCTCCGGCCGCTGACCAGGAAGGCGTCAAACTCAGCTGCCATCTTGCAGGAGAGGGCCAGATGGCTGTGCTCGGCAGAGCAGTTGGTGAAGATCACATGGTCACCTGCCAGAAGAGGGAAAGCACTGTCACAAGGGAAAGCAGTCACAAGGACATCCGGGCAGGAAGGAAGAGGTTTGTTCACAGCCAGCCTCCTCATGGCCTCCCAACAGGCACCCCAGTCCATGGTGACATGGGTTCCAGCTTTCCCCCTACCAGGAGATGAAACCTGGACAAAGCCAAGTAATTTGGCCAAGACTAGGAGACCTGCCATCCGCACTTCCACCCTGCTCACTGCCAACCATGATGTAGAGGTTGAGGGGCTCTGTCATGGGCAGCTTCCACCCACAGATGCTTTAAGGCAGGCAGCACCCTGCCTCCAGTTGCCTCTCCTGGGGCAAGACAAATACACCAAATCATCACCACCACAGCTTGAGGTCCTCCCGCAGGAAAGGTAAGGGACATATTTCAATGGGCAGTGATGGTGCAGGAGAGCCAGCCTTCATGCCAGACCCCTTCTCAAAGCCATGGCCGTTCAGAGGCTGAAAGCAGGGTGGAAACGTGGTATTATAGGATAGATCATTACCCATTCTCCTTTTCAAGGCATCATCTTCTTCATCAGTGAAGACGTAGGTCTGCGAAAACAAGGAAAAGAGGTTACTCTCAGGGATGGACTGGTGCTGCTCCTGGCTGCCCACTCCTTTCTTCCACAGCTGGACACACAGAATATGGTTACTCCAACCCCATCCTCTGCTGCTGTAGCCCGCTCCCAGGCAGCAGTTGAAACAGCAGTTGAACAGAAGGAGGGCTATGCTCCCCCTTCCTTCACAGCACAATCATCAGCGCTTTTGTGGCTTCATTTCTGCCCCCATCCCACTGCTTTGGGAACGGGGGGGCCCATGACACTGAATGAGGGGGTGAGGAGCCCTGGCTTAGGTGTCGGTGGTAGAAAAATTAAAGCATTGTGGTTAAATGATGCTTGGATTAAAAGGAGAACATCTGTCTGTGTGTTAAGTGCGCACAGCCCCCTGCCACTTTCTGCCCCTCCTCCTCCTCTTCCTCCACCCCCAGGCTTCTCTAACCCCCCTCGCTGCCTTTATGTGGCACATCTCCCCCTCTTCAGGGCCTGGCAAGGATCAGGGCCAGTGGAAAAAAGCTTTCCTCAGGCAGAAAATGAGCTTTCATGAAATCAAAAAGGAGTCGCGAGCGGTAAACAGTCTCCCCACCAGCTGCCCACAGGCTGGTTAAACACAGCACCTGCACAGGGACAAAGGGAACAAGGCAGGCAGACAACAGCCCCAGGAGCCATCATTTCTCCCAAAGGCTCTGGCAAGGAGACAAGAGTCTCTACATCTCCCCACACCCACCCAGCATTTGGGAGATACATCCCTATCAAGAGGACACAGCAAGAGAAATGTTCCATACGTGAAAAGAAGGCAATGAAGGACGCTCAGAGATCACCTGGCTCAAGCACAGGCAGCAGGATGGTTTCATGGGTTTCAGATGTATGTGCCACAGTGGCTTGGGGAACTACTCTCCCACAGCTGAGCTGCAGCAATGGAACATGCACACATTCCTACCTCCCCCACCAGTAAAATCTCTTAGTTAAAATCACTTTCAAGATAATCATGGGACAAGAAGCAATTAGCTAAGTTTCAGGTAAAAGAGTTGCTCTGGATCAGGGGACTATATCACAACCTTCAGGCAAGGCAGGGATTGTCAGTGTCATGGGATTTCCCTTGCCAGCATGTCAGTGTCAGAAATTTCCACTATGACAAATATTTCATCTTAAGAAAAAAAAAAAACTGTTGAAACTTTCTGACATTTTCAAAAAACTCCAAGAAATATTGTTGCTGGAAATTACTTGCTTACAGATATAAAACCAACCAGAAATCATGTGTCTACCAAACATCACATCTCATTGACTTAAAATAACAATCTGCATCTTTTCCCAAATTTTCTAATTCTGAAAATATTCTGAGATTCCTACTTTTCTCTTGATGCAAGATGGGAAATGTCTTTTTACAGACACCCAACATGTTTCTGTGGGAACCCAATGATGAAGGTACACTGTCACCATGAGCAACACTAGACTGTCCAAAATAACTTGAAAAAGGGAGTTATGAGTGTGAGGACTTGGCATATCTGATTTTTCTGGCTCTTCCAAACTCTGATCTCCATGGTAAACCTGGCTGCAGTACTCTAGAAATGCTAAAGAAGATCACAATAGCTCAGGCAGTTGCCTGCATCCTTGTCTCTCCATCCCTCACACCCCTGAGAGTGGGCAACCTGGAACAGCAGCTGCTGCCAGCATCCAAGTGACCACCACCATGTGTCCCTCAGCAAAGCCACACACGATGGCTGGGATGGGAGAGAGAGAAAACAGCCCTGCTGGAGACCATTTGGCCCAGTTACACAGTTCCTTCTCAAGGAGACACCAGTCACTGTTGTCCATAATAATGGAGTCTGGAAGAGATTTAGAAGGTCTCTCACCAGACCTACTCCACCTGCTGGGGACGTGGGAGCAGAAAAACACCTAATGTCACTTGTGCCCCTGCAGGCAAATGGGCTAGACAGGAGTAGGCTCCCCCTCATATCCACTCTCCTGTTCTTCATCAGACCATCTACAGGGCCATGCAGGATCTCCAGTCATGCTGCCTCTGCACACAGACTGGGCCAGGACAGCTGTCAGTGCTACAGCAAGACAGCCAATCTGGGCCCAAGGAGGGATGAAGTACAGAAAGTGTCCCTCCATTCTGGAGTGGACAAGATGTCTGGCTGGGAAATGATGTCTGCTCAACAGCAGTGCAAGCAGTGATATGGAGCCACTGTGTCAAACAGCTTTGCCTGGCAGCTCTTCATGAACATAAGAGCCCATTCAATGGATAAATACTATGCTCTGAGACCTCCTGACCCCAAACTGGGGAAGCAGGCTAGCAAAGAAAAAATAGGAAAAGGAAAAAAAGATGTGGAACCTGACAATCCAAGGCCAGGTTCATCTCCCAGGCTCACAGGGTATCCCTTGCCTGTGAAGAATCCCCCTCCAAAACGCAAATACCTCAGCAGAGTTACTGTTGTGTCCTGCCCAGAGCACAGACTCAAAATCTACAATGCATTCACAACACTGAAAATCTGAAAGCCAGTTCAGGATGGATCATTCAAAGGTTTCATTTCATTTGGCTGGATACATGGGCTTCTAAAAGAGGGGGAGCTGCTAGAATTAGTTTACGTTACCAAACAAAATGCCATTTCAGGCCAGAAAGATAGACATACTTCCAGCAAAACTACAGGGGCCAAGAACGTAAGTGACTCCAAGATTCTGTCCAGCCTAAACAATCATCAAAAACAACACTTCTATTTAAATTAAACTTTTGCTGAGGAAAAGTCCTTTTGCTAAAATGACTTTCATGTCAACCTCCTGTGGGGACTTTGTCATGGATCAGTTCTCAAGAGGCAGAGCATGGTCCAGCAAAGAGTGCCCATCTCACACTTCCCCATCTCTTACCAACTGCACATCTTCTCTTTGAGCAGTGAAGTTTCAGAGAAAATGTCTCTCTCTCATTGCCTACCCCAATAGAGTCCAACATAGAGGACTTTTAATTTGGCTCCCATACAGTCTGTCCTAGCGATAAAAACCACAGCTGTTCCTACCTCCTGTTACAGTCACCTAAGCCTGACCTATGAGGTCTGGGTTGCTTCCTCCAGGAGGACACAACGCAGGTAATGAGCTCTGAAGCCAGGATTGGCACCAGCAACACGGCCAGCTACTAAAATTTCCCTGCTGGCCACTGATGGAGAAGGACTCACTGAATTGGTCTCCTGCCTTGAGTAAGGGCAACTGAGGCAGAAAGATGCTGGGTCAGCCTTTGGAGGAGGCAGTCTTTGTCCATCAGGACTTCTTAGACCTGGATCTCTCCAAGATTGGCTCCTAAAACCTACACCTCTCCATTAGAACTCAGTAATAGGTCTGGTGCGCTATCCCTTTCCCCACAACAGTTACATGAACTTTGCAAACTGAAAACTTTTTTTTTTTTGCTGTGTGAGGTTTTCTGTATTGTAAAATTTTCAAAACTAACCTTTTCCCCTAAATTTCAAAAAACCTCTCAAGCAGGAATATATTAAAAAAAAAAAGAAGGGGGTTTGACTTTCATGTACTTCTCTTTATCTCTCTTCCTGCTCCCATTCCCCTTCCCTCAAAGCCATTTAGTAAAAAGAGCAGAATAAAAACATGGAAAATTGAGGAGGGGAAGGAAAACACTGAGCTTACAACAAAAATTGGTAACACTGAAAAAACACGGTTTAAAAATGACTGACGCTCCCACTCTATCCTTCCTTCCTATTTTCCTGCTCAGTCTGTGAAGGTTTACCAGAGGCTGGCAGCAGCATGGAAAATTCAACACCTCTTCCCAGGTTTGGACATCACTTGCATGCCAAACAGAGAGGGTCAGATGAATACGGGGAGCTAGTATCTAATTCTTGTCATCAGCAGAATGGCCAGGTTTGTCAAACACATGAGGAAAGAAACTGTCCCTTAAAAACCCACTCCAAAGGCCCCAGTAACAATATCTTAATGCCAGTGCAGCCACGTGGTTGGGTTTGGTTTCTCCGAAGAGTTGCTGGGCTGAGGTTGGATAGAGAGAAGTGCTTCTGGAGGAGGAAGCAGGGCACCTCAGATGCTGAGAGGGACATGCAGACAGGAGAGGAAGCGTGCTCAAAATAGGACACAACTTCCTGTGACGACCGCAGCAGACCAGACAGTTGCAGCGCCATGAAGTGGAAAACCACCCTTACCCAGAAAACCCTGCATTGCTTCAAGCGCTCTCCTACCCAGTTACCTCCACCCCCATCCCCCTTCCTCACTGAGGCCTGAAAGTGCCTTCTAGGTACCCATCACACACAGGCAGAGGCAAAAAAACCCCACCCCTCAGGGCAACCACAGAATTTCTTTTTTCTTGAGGAGCAGCTCTGTGAGGGAGGGAGAAAAGCACACGGGCTCTGGGGAGTACTCCTGCCCACCAGCAAGCCAGTCTGCACAGCACCACTAATGTGGTGCCCCACATCAGCTCCTCTAACAGGAAGGAAATGCTTCAAACACGGTTTTAGCAAAGGCTGGAAACATCAGACCCCCAGTTAAAAGAAATATTTTAAAAAACAAATATACACCCTCATCACTTCAAGATCATACACCCAAAAGCATCCATGAATTACACTGATGTGCTGGGGAGCGAACAGGGTTGACTCCAGGAGGTCTTCCAGGTCCTTCTACCTTGTTCTCCTGCCCACTGCACTCCACTTTCCCAGGGCAACAAGTGCCCAGGTGCAGTGCAAGCATCCTGATGGAGGGCTAGGAGAGTAAATCAGCTCCAAACCTAGCAAACTTATGGCACTAGGAGGTAGAAAACCACCCTTTCATGCAGCCCCAGAATGGTCAGTGCACTCAGTCTGGTGCAGCCTCTCTGCCAGCTTTTCCCATGAAGCAGCTACTAGTGAAACATTTTGCTGGGTAGCATCCCCCTTTCAATGTGAAAAGAAGTGAGAATTACAGAAAATGAGGCAAAGTACTGAGTGGGACTACAGTGCCCATCCTCCCCTTCCTTTGGCTTTTATACCCCTACCCTGACACTCCATCCCTGCCTCATTACCAAACACCTTCTCTCTAGTTTGAATCCAGACGCTCACCTGCTCACTGGCCTGGGATATCCACGTGTCCAGAAGCAACTCCATCCTGCTCTGGTGAAATCTCTTGGTTGTCTTCACAGCTATGAAAATGTCTCCAAGTGTTAGGCTTCTCTCAGTCCTGTATCCCTCCAGAGAATGAACTTTGAGGTCCTTCTGCCCCCTGCCACCAGCTTTCTCTGCGCTCACTTTGCTTCGTTGCTCTGGCTTCTCCAACATCCCCTCCCTGAGCCCTGGATACCGAGCTGTTTCCTGAGCCCCACGGTGCCGCATGGAAAGGAGAGCCACACTGACAAGGAAGACTGCGGCTCCAGAGAGACCACGGATGAGCCGACGGCCCATGGCTTCCAAACTGTTCTCACCACAGTTGGTATCCTACTGAACAAGGACAAACTCCGCCTGTACCTCCACGTGAAGCTGTCCGCTCATCTCAAAGCCTCCAGCACAGCAGGATCAGCCAAGAGCAAGGTCTGAGCAGGGTGTGGTCAAGGAATAAGGGGGGTGAAGACCAGGAAGCCAAAGAGGCAGCAGACCTGGAGGATACAGGTCAAGCAGGGGGAATTTTCACAGACTACAGAGGGCTCGATGACCCAGCGAGGCAAGGAACACATAATGGGAAAATACTCCGAGGCGACTGGCACGTGGCTAGCACAGCCTGCCAGGAGGAAAGTGGGCATCCCCGCTCCCAACAGAGAGACCGAGGGCCCTAGGCTGGGTGTTGAGGAGCCGGCAAAGGAGATCAGAGCCATCGGCGGGAAGTCTGGACCGAAGGCATCAGTTCCCCAGCAGACACCAGCCCACGCATCCGAGCCAGGGGCTTGGGCGGCAGGCAAGCGGCGGACGCAGGGCTGCAAGAACGGGGCCGGGGGTCCAGCGTGCGGCTGGACTGCCTCTCCACCTGCTCTCTCCCGCTGCTCTTGCTCCCTGCCAGCCCCGGTCCCGCCTCCGGGCACGGGGCGGGGCGCCAGCCCCGAGGGAGGAAGAGGATGGAGCGGGGGGAAGGATGGAGAGCGGGGAGCCCTGGGTCTGACACTGGGTTTGTCTCACCAGACGTCTCACCTGGTGTCCCCCACAGTCTGGGACACCTCTGAGGTGACAAAGAACAGATCTGGGAGGACAAACCTGTTGCTCGACTGTTTTCCCCGCTCTTCTGTTTCAGTCCAGCCCGATCTCTGCAGCCCTGCTCAGCCCATTGCTCCTGAAGGAGGAGGAGACGGTGACATTGATGTGGGCTCTGGTGAAGGTAAGGTGCGGGGTCCTATATTGTTCTTGGGAAGAACGTTTTTTACCCCAGGAATTCCCTCAGCTCCAAACTTTTCCTCTGGACACAGGTTTGAATTGCTGCCCCTGCCCTTTAATCCCAGCCTGCCTCCCCAAAGCAGGACAGTGTGTCCCCTTCGGCCTCCCCCCAGCCCCCCATGCCGCAGAGTCTCAAGTTGGGGTATGAACCCCACTTCTGACACCCATTTCCCAAACCATGATCCAGATACTCTCTGATCTTGAAGGTCTTTTTTCCTCTGCCTCCAGCCACACAACCCCTGCCCTCCACTCCATCTCGCATTCCCACAGGATGCCCAAGGACATTCTGCTGCCCAGGTGACTGCAGAACCAGTGACATTCAGAGGAACAGGTACACCAGATAGTGCAACGGAGAGCCTGCTGCCTCCCTTTCAATCATAGAATCGTAGAATGGTCTGAGTTGGAAGTTACCTTAAAGATCATTCAGCTACAAGCCCACTGCCATGGACAGGAACACTTTCCACTAGTCCAGGTTGCTCAGAGCCCTATCCAACCTGGCCTTGAACACTTCCAGGGATGGGGCTCAGCCTCACCGCTGACTTTATATCCCACCCAAGTCCTTGCTGCTGTAGCAGGGCTGAGCTCAGCAACTTGTCCTTTGTGGCTCTTGTGTTGTCCATGACGAAGCTTCCTTTTCCACTTTACTGGGCAAGGAAGGGGGGGTATCTCCTCTCTTTGGAAAACCCCAGAGACCCATAGGCACAGCAGCAAAATGTTACCTACAGCTCCTTCCTCACTGCCCCACTGCACCATCAGACACAGGTGTGCATCTCCCCTGTGCCACCCTCACTCTCAGCCAACTGGTTGCCAACAAGGGATAGGGATATCAGAGACCCTCAAAAGGTATGAGAGCTCCTCCCAAGATAAAGACCACCATAGAGGGGAAATTTTGGGGTCAGCACCACAGATTGCTGCATTCTGTTGCTGGTTCAGTTTGATATGGGGTTGATGATGACCATGCAGGTCCCCTTCACGCTACCTGTAGGCCACTCTACAGAGCAGCCAGGGGGGTATAGAGAGACAACCAGCCCAGGAGGGGGATGATATCCTTACCCCCACCCCAGCTTCTCTGTACAGCGAGTGGGGGGACAGCAGGATAGTAGTGCTCTACATAAGCTGCCAAAATCAGAGCACCTCCTCAGGGAGCTGCAAGCTGTGGGCATCCAATCTCAGCATACTAAAAAAATAAAAATAAAAAGTAATAAGAAGGGGACCCAGGAGAAATGGTAGGGGTGCAGAATGGCTCCATGTGGAAAAGGGCACCCCCTCCCTGTGCACGTCAGACCATAGGACCTTAGAAAACAGGGGCAGGGCAGGGATCAGGGTCCCTCTGTTCCACACTCCCACCGTGTGTCCGGACGGAGGCACTTTCAGGCACTTTTCAGGCACACAGGGAAGATTGCCCCACAGGGCTAAAACCATGTGCTCAGTTCCCCCAGGTCTCAGACACACACTTTCACCCTAGGCTTGTCCCTGGGTACAACTTTTTTCTTTTGTAAGGAAGAAACCACTGAATCCACTTCCCTCCCCCACTGTATTTCTCCAAGTCTCTCTCTAGCCTTCCCCTGAAGCAAGAACATCTCCAGAGCATCTCCCATATCCCTTTGGAGGGTCCCTGCAGGTTTTATTTTTAGATTCCTTTGAATAGTGATGCTTACATGGGGCAGGGAGGGGGAGTCATTCACCTTCAGGCCTTACATTACTGCAGGGATGTGAACCACAGCTAGCCACTGCTCCTGAACCAGAAATTAACATCCCCTAGTGTTCCTGCCACACTCCAGCAGCCCTAGGCAGTTGCAAAGGCAGCTTCCATGGCTCCCAGGCATCCTGCAGCACTTCCCAGCCTGGCTTAGGAGATCATCTGGGAGGGAAGGATGGGACAGAGGCAGAGGAGCCTTAGTGATGTCCCCAGAAGATGTTACAAATATAATTCAAAGCTACCTTCTACAGACCATGGTGCCAGAAAGCTCTGCTGGGACAGGGGCCAGCATGGACAGGGCTGGTGACTTCCCAGGGTGACACACATGATGCCATGCCGATTCCCTCCCTGGAGGGAAGAATAGTGTTCTTGGTGACTCTTTACAGGGGCTTGCACAAAGCTGTTACAGCTGGTAATTGGTGCCCAGGGCTGCTAATTGCATTCTGCCTGTTACCTAACACATGACTCATTCCTCCAAGCAGGCATCCACCCCCCTCAAAGGTACAAAGAAGGTGGGCTGGGGCGTGCAGGGCAGTGGGAGGGCATTTATGTTTGCCTTGGAGCCCTCTGCCCCGCTTCTCACCTGTGTCCAGAACAAATTAAAACTGGATTTTGAAAGCCTCGGGGAAGACAAACTGGATAAAGAGAGAGCCTGGAAGAAGCCTGGAAGCAGGCAAGGCAGTGCCTCCTGCTGCTCAGCTACCTGAGCAGTGCCAACCTGCCTCCCAGCAACCTTTTTTTGCCTCCCTTTCCCTCCAGCTGATGGCCCAGGGAGGTGCTGGGGGACATGTTTCTTTGGGCACCAGCAAGTGCTAAGCTGGGAGCACAGCCTGACTGCCCAAAATGGGAGGGCTGGCTTTTTACCACCTTCAGCCTAGGCCATAGGGCTGGGGCTGGCTCTCAGTGACAGCAAGGGCAGTTGGAATTTTCAAGCCATGTCAGAGTGCCTCATACAGAGTGTTTTCCCTGGATACTCAAGCACTACGATTTTTCCTGCAAAGTTGCAAATTCTAATCTCCAAACCCATGACAGGATGGATGAGAGCTTGTTTTGGGACTTGTCTTCTCATCAGCTCAACAAGAGTCCCACTTTGTTTGCCCGCAGGGCAAGTACCCTCCCAGGGGGCTGGCTGTGCTGGGATGCTCAGGCTGCATCCCCCGGAGTGGGTGTCACTTGGGAGCTTTCATCTGGAGCTATGTGTATGCCAGTTCCCCCTTCCCTGAGAGGAGACTTGCATGGCTCCAGGGCAGACCTAGGATTTTGCTCTACATTTTAGTGACTGCAAGTTAAAATCTTCGTTTTCTTTCCTCCCCCCTTCACTGTCGTCCTCATAAAAGACACAGGCAACTGGTTTAGAGCCTGAAATAACACCTCACAGGGGACTCGTGAACATCAGCAAGTTAATCTTTGCTCAGAGCTTCAAAAGTGCATGGCACTAGCAGTGCCAAATCACAGGGGCAAGGAGGACACAGAGAGCTCTTGCCTGTCGTGCTGGTTGCCCATCTTCTCCCATTAACCTCAGAATCAGTGGACCCAGCTCTCTGCCTGACCACGTGCCCCACGAAGTCTCACAGAGCCACAGATTTAGTTTTCGTCTTGCATGCCTCAGGAAAGACCACCTACCACCACCTCTCCACGGCATGGGTATCCCGGCACCCCTTTCCCCCAGTGGGTCTGATAATGGCAATTGGTCAGGAATCATAGGTGAGCACTGCTGCAGCTACCCAAACCCTCTGTCTTCCCTCTGCCAGAGTCTGAACCCATGCTTGGCCCTATGTTAAAGTGAGAACCACCTCTTTCAGGGACACCATCCCCCCTTCTCTTAGCAGCCTGGCTGGGCTCAGTCTCCCTGTTGTCCCCCAGGAGGATGAGGTAACTGGCTCGTCACTTAACACTAATCAGGGCATGGAGGGATGTGAACCTCTAGGGACTCAGCCAGACACATCAAGTGAGCTTTTCCCTGACTTTTCTAAAGTAACCTGGCCAACGTCAGCACTGGGGAGAGGCAAGGGACTGAATGCCAGGGAGCAAGTAGAAAAGAGAGGGGACTTAGTCTGTGGCACACTTAGCCTGTCCTCTACCCACACCTCTTGCTGCGCTACCACAGCAAATTCAGTGCTCCCTCCTTCCCCTAAAGGGCTGGCCTGATGGAGAAGAAAAATATTCCACTGTGCATCAACCATACCTTCCCAGTAACACACAAGCCCACAGCCTGCCACCCATTCCCATTATGAATGGTATTTAATTCTCCTTTACACACGGTTTGCCAATAAAAGGCTCCATTAATAATTTACAAGCAATAAAGAGTACAGCTCCTATAAAACGAGGGTTTGTTGCAATCTTAGTGTCACTCCAGCCGCAGTGAGGCATAGGCATATAAGCCACGCTCCCTGTGCCCTGGGGCCAGAGGTGAGGTAGACAGGGGAAGAGGGGAGGCAGAGCACACAGTGCCACAGGGCAGGGGAGATGGTGGCAATGGGAGAAGGACTTCAAATGTGTGTGAGAGATGCTCCTACACAGCCTGATCCCACACTTTTCCCCTGCGTTCCCTATCTGTCAATCTGACCACGTACCAGAGACAAGGGCAGCCCAAGGTAATGGGGAGCAGCCCAGGAAGGTGGCTTCCACCGTGATGGCAGAAGACATCTCTCCAATAAAATACAGAAGGCTCAGATGGGGGAGGCAGTACATGTTACTTCCCAGTTCTTGGTGGCCCTCAAGGGGACCAGAAAGGCTACCCTTGGGGGCCTTTGCTGCCAGCATCCCCTTGGGGGGAAGAACGCACTACCTGGAGGGGCTCAGGGAGGCAGGGACCTCCAAGAACAGCTCTTAGGGACAGTAGCTGGCAGTACCCGCTCTGCTATCCCTAGCTCAGTCGTTGCCCTCCACAATCCACAACGGGCGGGTTTGCTCCTGAAAGATGCATCCACGAACAACCTTAGGCAGCTCCTCAGCATGGGTCCAGGCATGGGGCTCCACACGGGCCCAGGAGCACGGCAGAGTGTGGAGAGCCTGCTCCACACCACGGCACACCTTCAGCACCTCGGAGTCCCGCTGGCCCGCCTTCTCCAGCAAGCTCCTGGGGAAAACACAGGGACAAATGTTACCCTTGGCACAGAGAGATGGGGTGACAAAACCACCCAGGAACTCCGTCACATGTACAAAAAGCCAGTTTTCCTGCCTTTACGCCACTCATAGCAGCCAACCCCAACACACATATCAAGTGCTCTCACCTGATCCTTGTTCTCCCTCTGAACAGAGCCAAGCCTCTAGACATCTCCTGTGATACCCTTCATCCATGCCACTCGGTCTTTTCTTACCTGAGTCCTCTAACATTCTTCTCAGTGACCTCGACATGGATAACGATGGGGTATATTTCACTTTTAATTAGATCCCTCACACCCTGAACTCCCAGCTGTAGCAGGCAGTGTTTATTCTGGAAGGGAAATTGAATAGATTTACTGATTTAAATGGAGAAAAAATAACCCCAGCCCCTGACAGTTACATTAAATCAAACCCCATACTGTGTAATATCATTGCTTTTCCAATACTAATTCCATTAAAAGTGAGATTTATGGACACTATCAAGCGGGAAGGGGAGAATTAAAGAGCAGGGTCGCCCATTCCATCACTGCCAACCCGGCCCAAGAGCCCACTGGACCTGTCTCTCAGCCACAGCCCATCTTCACATCCCCTTTGTCATCGCTGTCACCCACAGCCTCACACTTCTCTGTCTGCCCTGAGCAGAGCTATTGCCACTTTGGTGAAGATGAGGAATGTGAGAGCAGGCAGGTCATTTCTGCATGTGGCATGTCCCACCACCTCCCCCACGAATCCTCATTTGCCATTAATTTTATCTGAGCTCATCAGAGACTCAGGGAAGAAAATGTCCATATCTGCTGCTCCACAACTCCACAGCACCTGGATCTAAAACACTCTCCAAATTACACAGCCCCCAAGCAAGCAGCTCCTTCTCTATCACCACACCACTCTCCCTCTTCCCCTGTTCTCCTCTTCTCCAATCTGAATGAGGTGCCCCATCCTAGCTCTCTCTCTACAGACAAAAAGCTCAGCACCTTCTCCATCGCCTCCCGGATCATGCGGATTTGCCAGCTCTCCCTTGAGTCCTGCGGGGCAGTTCTAGACACAGAGTACTCCTGAGCATGGGTAGCGCTGGGATCTCCTCCTGCCAGCTTCTCTGCGAGCCAAAAGGAGATATGAAAAGGGAGACATCAGTCCCTTTTCCCTCTTGCAATACTTTCTGCCTCTGATCCTGCACGTTTGCTGCTGAGCAGGTGCTTACTGAGTCCAGTGTTTATGGATTCTGGAGAGCAAGTCTAATTATACAACATTATGTGCTGGCATGGATCTCCTGCAGCTTTCTGGTATGGGACAAACAAGATATCACAGCTGAAGACACCTTTCATGGCAAGAATAGCACCTTGTGTTGCATTACAGCAGCCTAAGCTGGCTCACAGACATTATCCACCCTCCTCCCCACTGCTCCACCATCCCAACCCTCACAACAGTGTATGGCAGAAAAATAACCACTCTCTTTTGCCAGTTAGTTTTTCTGCAGGGTTTGAGAGCTACATGGCCTCATAGATGGCTCCAGTGAGTAGCACAGCTGTGGGGAGGTAAGAGGAGTGTGCATCCTGGCATGGTAGAGTGGGAGGAAGGTAGGGAGCAAGTTGAACCTCCTTTTGCTGGTGGCAGCCTGAGCCACCTCCCCTGCTCAGCGGCAGAGGAAGAGCACCCAGCAGCCAAGCCAGCGCCAGGCAGGAGAGCAGCAGAGGTGATGCTGAGACAGAGAACTGCAGGCAGAGCTGGCAGTACAGCAAGCTGCAGTGTGGTCAAAGCAATGACTGCCAGATGCAGGAACTCACAACAGAAGATGACACAATGCACACCTGGCTTGGGAGCCACAGGCTCTGCGGCCCAGTTTGGCTGAAGCAGGTGCAGGGCTTTACCTGCTGACCATGCTGCTCTAGGCAGCTGCTCACACTGCCATGGAAACACAAGCAGGGAATATAATAAGGCTTTTAGGAGCTGCTCATTCCTAAGATAGAAATAAAGTAATATATTTAGGAGAAGGCATGTTTGGAACTGGGTACAGAGCACATTTCAGTTATCCCAAGGCCCAGGCTGGCTGGGCATCCTCTGCTACCTCTGGCTGGTGGCACAGGTACTTCCTAGGTAGACATGGATCCTGCAAAGCCCTGTTTCCTTTGCAGGCAGCAGGCTCCTGTGGAAGATCAGCTGGCTGAGGAGTTCTTCAAAGGAAAACAGAGGCAGTAAAGAAAAGAGATATGGCTTGGGTCTCATAGATTACTTTCCTTTCCATGAAGCAGGCAAAACTGGCAGGGGAGGATGGTTTTCGCCCTCAGTGTAAATTCCCATCTGCAGTAAAGGCATCAAAGCAGGTCCCCATGCAATGTGAGGGGGACCCTGCAGAGGGCTCAGCAGGACAGGATACATGGCCAACTCACTCAGCTAAGAAGTCCAGTGGCCAAAATTTTTAGAGCCATGCTTTTTCAGCAAAAGAGAGATTTTTCGGTGCCTTCATAATCACCCCTCCAAAAATATACTGACCCATTTTTCAGTCCTGCAGTTGGCAAAGGAAGAACTCTAAACACTGGGAAAAGGAGAGTAATGAAGAAGTGAAGAGCAAGAAGGAAAGAGGGAGTTGTCCTCTTTGGGCAACATCTTAGCTTCCCACTGTGTGGCTAAGAAGTGGTGGGAGATAAAAAGGGAAAGTAGTCTTTGGAAGTAGGAGACTCTTGTTCTTTACCTCATTCAGCCACAGGCTACTAAAACAGCCCTGGATGTGCCAACCACTCATTTGTGCCTACCTGCTGGGCACACATGGAAGTCCAGGCGAGAGGTGGGCAAGTCCAGCAGGTTCCTGATGAGCCGTGGTACAATGCAGTTTGGTGACAGCACCACAGGACGGGGTGCCTTGACCACCACAGGGCGCACCAGGCTGTAAGGCTTCAGGTTCATGTCTGGGTCTGGCAGACAGGAGCGAAGAAGAGAAAGCCAAAGGTGAGAATGAGCCTACAGATCATCCCATTCTTCCTGTGCCACCCCCTCATCTTGAATTATGTAGGTACCTACCAACCATCTCACACCCCAGGAAAGATCCTACCCCAGTTACAACATTTGCTCATGGGCAGATACCCTAGATGTGGATCCTCTGCCCATTTCCTGGGACTCCCTTGAGTTACACACCAGTTTATTCTCCATAAAAAGTTAGATGACCCCAAGAATGACAGCAGCAATGGAAAGCCCCAGAAAACCAGGGGAAAGGGGCAGAGACTTTAAATATGCACAAACTTCTCAAAATTCCATTAGCAGAGTTATAAGAGGGATCCTGGGCAGAAAGACTGAGGCATCTCAGATGCCAGTGTCCCTTCAGTGCCCACAGAGCACAACTGGGTCTCCAAGAATGACAGGGCAGGTGCAGGGCTAACAGCTCACCTGAGCAGGGGTCCAGCCACAGCTGCTGAGGGGGCTGTTCTGGGCTCCTCTGTGGTTTGGATTTCACCAAGCGCAGTTGGTCCAAGGCCCGTTTCTTTAGCTGAGGAGAAAGTGAAGAGAATAAGGCTAAGAACATTGATCTTTTCACACATACACACACAGAGAACTGGCTGTAGAACACCCTCTGGCAAAAAGGATGGAGCACTCTTACAAAAAGTATGGGCTTGGATCTGCTGCCCATTGGGTTCAACCTGAGATGTGGGGAAGTGGTAGAAAAGCAGCCACAGAGCAATAACACTGCCTGGGCTATAAGCCCCTGCTTTGCTTTCTAACCCATCTGCCACCTCTGTATGGGTTGCTTTACCAAAAGAGTGGGGCAGATTGCATGCTGAGGTGGTGGGATGGCTATGAGCACACACATGGCTCTCATTGCCTGCTTATTTGGCTTACGTTATTTCTGTGGCCTCTCTGCTGCCCAGGCATCTGGCCCTTCTCCTGGATCTTCAAAAGCTGGTGAGCCCTGAAAAGACAGAGAGTGTGCACTCAAGCAACTCCAAAGGCCCCAGGGACCATAGCCTGCTGTGATCTTCTTCACCAGGCCTATAGACCTGCTGAAGCATAGGCATATCATTCAACCTCCTGGTCTCTCAAGGGTTCCCAAACACTACCACACCGGTCCCCACGCAAAGCTTGAGCATCCCACACCATTGAGAGGCCAGTCTGCACTCCTCATGACTGCTAGGGGATGTTCACCACAGATAAATGGAGCAGGTACCCCCTGCCTTCCTCCTCACCCTAGTTACCTGCTGTAGTTGGGCACTGTCCCCTTGTCCAGGTCCCGCATGGTCAAGGGATCAACACGTGAGCAGTACCACTCCAGACGCCCCTTGTGCATGGTGTCCGTGACGTGGAGGATCTCCCGACACTTCACACACAGTGCATACGGGTCTGATGGCTCCAGGAGGGACAGGTTGGTGCGTACGTAGAATGAGTCTCCAGAAAATTTCTTCCCTTCTTCCAGGGCTTCTCGCAAAGGCTGGTATCCTGGAGCACAAAACATGGGTCACCACAGGTGGTGACACAGGAGACAACCATCACCAATAAGATAGGCCAGTCCCCAGCACAGTTGTGACACTAAGGATTGGGGTGGGGGGTGCAGAGGAGGCAAACAGACAGAAGGTCTGTACCTCCATCCCGTAACTCAGAGGATGCACAAGTCACACCAGACAGGGAAAGCTACTGGAGCTACGGCCAACCCGTGTCAGACATGGTGGCCTAGGACCAAACAGGAAAGGAGAGAGAATAACTGAGATTTATCTCCAGGGCTGGGTGGAAGGTCTAGAAGGGGAGGCAGAGAGCTCAGGCTCAAAGGAGACCCATCTGCTAGCACCTTACCTTCCAGGTCCAGCTGAAAGATGAGACTAGAGGGCTCATCCCAGTGCAGCAGGCTCAGGTAGGCAACCTCCCGTGTGCAGTTCTCCAGGGAAAGCACCTCCTCCTTCAGCGATGGCACCCTCAGCTAGCAAGAACCCAGTGCTGTTAATCATAAGGTCTGGAAGAGCAGGCTCCCCCCAAGCTTCCTCACCCATCAGGGTTACACAAGAAATGTTACAGAGTGAGACCGGTCTGAGAAAAGCTATACCCTAGGGCAAGGCATCCTCAGTCTGCCTCTGGCTCCCTCTTCTGCCTCTGAAATACCTGCTGTCAGCCACTACCCAGCCTGGATGCTGGACTGCCATGAATGGAAATGCATGTGCATGAATGCATGTGGGAGCAGGAGCACTGGTTTGTTTTCAGTTACAAGTGGGATATTAGTTCAAGCAGTGTAGCGGTATTTCGAGTATTGTCATTCTTAGCAAAACAAATGCCCTTCCTTCCCTCCAGGAGTTTTCTTCAGAGCAATTATTCTCTGTAGCTCAGGAGGGTCACAAAGGTCTGAGAGATCGTGCTCCAAAATTGATTGCTTTGCAATGGGCATGTGCAGGATGCGAACTGCTCTGAAAACCTAAAAGGTGAAAGACAACTCCAGGGACATACACATCTTAATCGTGTGACTCCTTTTTGTTTCTCCCCACCCACAGCTCAAGGAAGTGTTTCAGAAGGTCTCAGCATTTCTATATACACAGGTACACTTGAGTGCCATGAGACCTGGATGGGTGTTTGTGCTGTATAAAGCTCTAGGCAGGGAACAGTCCTGGGCAACAAGAGAAATGGAGGTGGACTTAAAGTTGGGTAGAGGTCAGCTTGCACTGGGGATCACTTCACACCCCTCACAACATCCCAGGTGCCTTGCAAACCCACAAAGTTAGCCCTTCCCAGACTCACCTCAATAAGCCGGCACCCTTCCCTGAGTCCTGCATCCTTGACCCGTGAGCCTGGCTTGACCCACTGGACATAAATCCCTGTCCTGTTCCCTCCAAGGATGGAGATGTCTGATACGAGCCTCTTCTCCTGGGGTGAAAGGTTGCTGGGGTGACCCACACTAGTGAGCTGTACCACCAGTGACCTGGCAAGGAGAAATGCCAAGTCTGGCAGCTGAAGTTTACTGCCTTCTATAAGAACCAGTCCCCCATGCCTTGCGTCCAGCTACCTGGTATTTACTGCAGTGCAGAGCTCGTGACTCACAGTGTACCCATCACCAGGGCACACAGAGCTTACAAACCCACACAGCCCTTTCCATCCCACCAGCCTCAACACTGAAGCCAAGCTGGGCCCCCATGGTCCTTTCCCTACCTAGACATATGCATGTCCAGCCCAGGGCAACATCCCCACACCCCTGCCATAAAAATGGGACAGTACAAGAAATTGAAGTCCTGCTAGGAAGCAAGGACTGTAGGGTCTTCATTTCTCTCCTCTCTCACTAGTGAGAAAGAGCCCGCAAGGGGAGAGGCAGAAAGGAAGGGTCTCCCAGGCATGGTCTCCTGACACCACAAAATGTCCCCTCAACCACCTGGCACAGAGTGCCTAGGTTAGAGAGCAGCAGTCACCTCCTGGTGACCTCCTTGCGGCTGGGAAGCGTGGACAAGCAGATCTCAGACTTCACCCTGGTGTAGGTGCTGCTGGAAGAAGAGGAGGAGGCCCCAAGCAAGGTGCTAGCAAAACTGCTGCCTAGGAAAGAACAAAAGGGAGAGAGGGAGCACATCACCTCTCCTAACATTGCAGGGAGCTAATGTTCTCAGGGTGGCAAGGATCTGTCACCATCTCCTGGCTGTTTTCTAGCATCTGACTGGAAAATTGAGGCTGCAGGGAGGCTTTGAACAGTCCCTCTCATGGGAAGGGCTTTCCAAAAAGCAAATCTTCATTGCCTTCATCAGCATTTTGGTCAGAAGCCAGCAGCAGCCTGGGCCACCTGGATGTGCCCAGAGATCAGCCACCAGTGCCCACCATAGGACCTGCCAGCATCAGGAGCTTCGCTCCAGAAGATTTACAACACATCACCCAGGCAGTAGTAGACAAAGGGAATATCCAATAACAACCCAGAGCAAGGGCATTTCCCTCTCCTGTTACGTACTCCCCCAAATCCACACCACCAACACAGCTTTCAATGAATAAAACAGACCTGATACGCATAGCTACCTGCTCTGCAGAGGAAAAGCCAGCTTTTCCAGCTGCTGTGCCTGACAAGGCATGGGGGGATGTGTGGGTCCATAGCACCCTGCTACAACTGCAGAGCCCTCACACTGAGCTGCACATAGGTGTGAGGGAGGGTCAGTTGTCCAGCCTCTCTCCCCACAGCTACCACTTCTCTTTAGCTAACCCCTTTGTGGAAAGCCCCCACCCTGGTACCTGTTCCATCTTCGATGCTGCTAAATGAGCCGCAGGACAAGCTACAAAGGAAACACAAAATGGATCTGTAAGGTCGCGGCTTTTCCAAAGCCTGTTTGCATTCTGTTCTCAATCCCACCTCCACAGACTCCCTCGCCACCTACAAGCACCCCCACAGCCAGCACACAGCTCCTAGCCAGCCTTCCCACTCTCAGTTCCCACTCCAGGTTCTCTCCTAACCATGCCAGGCAGCTCTCCCTGGCCCCCACAAACCCCACAGAGGAGACCCAGACTCAAGTAGCTCCCAGCAATCACCTTTTGTAGGGCATGCACCTATCTTCCCGCTGCCGACGGAGGATGGAGCCAACGCAAGGAGGGAAGGGGAAGGTGGAAAGGCGGTTGATATCCTTCTCACTCTCAGGAGTCACGTCCTTGGGCAGAGTGAAAGAGAGATGCTTGCTAACATCAACCCAGCACCAACTCTCCCCTCCCATCAGGCCAGGTTGCAAACAGCTCCTTGGATACCAGATCCATCTTTAGGGGTAACCTACATCCTTCCATACTCCCAGGGGCACCTTGTTTTCCCAAGCAGATAGCTCAGATAGAGATCCATGGCTCTGCATCCCCATCTTTTTGCAATGTACAAGCTGTGGGAGCAGTAGCAGATGAAAAGAATATCTAATCTTGCCCTTATATTTCACTTCTAGCCACTGAGCACCTAGAGGTGTGAGTAACCTGTGGGACTGCCCATTTTTGGGTGCTCTAGGATGATAGTTCGAGGAGTCAAAGGAAAGAACCTGACTCTCTTAAAAAGGTGATGCTGCTACAGGATTCAAAAGAGCTTGGATTTCTCCCCAAGAATGCATAGATTAAACAGTATTTTGGGGAGGATAATATATTACATAAGGCTGTTGATTTCTAGCATGTCATACAGGACAAAGAGAGTTTTCCTTCCCCCTCTTCCCCACCCAGCTGAGCACTGCACACTTTGCAGCATAGGCCAGTTTGTCAGAGACTGAGAGAGCAAAGCTTTGGAACCTAGATCTGTTCATGCCTTACATATGATCCCACGCCCAGCCTTCCACCAAGTCACAGCCCCATGATGAACCCACTCCAAATGCCCCTCTTGAGTAGTGTGGGTCACCGCTGCCTTCATGCTGAGGGTCAGCCTCTCACAGCCAAGCACTCACCACTCACCATGCTCTGAACAGCTGAATCCCCTGGGAATGGGGTAACAGAAGTCCCCAGAGCATCCATGAGCCCAGTCGTAGCGTTGTCTATGAGACTCCAGGTGCTGCTGAGGTTGGAGCAGAGGGAGTAGGAAGAGCTGCACATCTGGGAGAGAAGGGACTCCATCATCCCATTATATCCCCCAGAAATGAGTTCTGACCCCTCTGCCTTCTCTCTTCCCTCTTCTTTCTAGCCACTCTCACCTTGCCCAGGATGCGGCTGCCTTGGCACCGCTGCAGCTGTGCCTCCAGCGTGCTGTTCAGCCCTTCTGCCTGGCTTAGCTTGCTTAGGAGTTCATCCCGCTCCTCCTCCAGGGCCCGCACACGTTTGCGGTACTGGTCCTTCTCAATCAGGCTCTGGGAATATTGTAGCTGTACCCCATCACGGCTCTGGATTGCCTGCAAGGAGCTAGAGTGAGAAAAGACAGAGAACTCCCACCCTGGCATGGATGGACAAGATTCACTGGAGAAAGAAAGAGTATCCAGAGCAGAGACAAATGCCCTGCTGGGAGGTGGAAAGCAATTTACCTGGTCCCGCTCTTTTTCGATCTCCTCCAGCTGCAGGAGCACTGTGTTCATACGATGCTTGTAGAGATCACAGTCCTTCTGCAACGTCCGGTATTTCAGCTGCAGATCTTCCACCTCCTGTAGGTACTGGTAACAGCAAGCAGCAAGCATTAGCTCTCCCGAAAGTGACTGCTGTGGCTTCACAGACCCCTCCCTTCCCTCTCTTCCAGGCCCTGTTAGGTGTGCAAGGACGGGGAATGGTGATGGGGGCAGTGATGGATGCTCTACCTTATCCCTCAGCTCTTCAGCCCACTGCAGCTCATTCTGCAGGGAGTTGAGTTTCTGACAGAGATCCTGCCGGTCGTCTTGGGCTTCCTTCCAGTCATGCTCCAGGATATCCAGCAGGATCTGCTCAGAGCCTGGCACTGGACCCTCACCGGGTGTCTACAAGGTGAGAAGGCACTGTCACTGCACCACAACCACCAAGGGAGTACCAGACCAGGGCAATAACTGGAGGATTGGCACAACTGCCATCATCACTCCTGCATTGATCTACTGTGCACTCCAAGGCACTAAGTCACACCTGTGAGCACATCCAGGAGTTACAGAGCTGGAAACAAGGACCCATCACTACCCAGACCCGGAAGCAATGGCAGCCACCACAGTCAAGCAATATGCTCAGAGGACAGGACAAGCCAGCCCAAAATAACGATTTCCCCCTCTTTCCAGTGCCTACGTAACCAGCACAGGGGGTGGCCCGGGAAAGGAGGTGACCTAGAGCCTGCCCTGCCCTGCCAGGTACCTGCAACATGCCCTGCAGCTCCTGCAGCGATGCCGTGAGGCGCTGGTTCTCAGCCCACAGCTCAGACACAGTGTCGGGGTGGCCCTGCTCCTCCGCCTCCCGCTGGGGTGGTGCGGATGCCTGTTTCCGCAGCAGGCTGCACTCCTCCTCTAGGCTGGAGACTTTGCATTTCAGCTGGTCCACCTGTAACCCAGAGAAGAAACACGGTCTGACACACACAGCTCTGCACCTCTGCCTTAGTGGGAGAGTGCAGCAGAGAAGGTGCTGGGCAGAAAACAGGCCTAGAGGTGAGTAAAGCAAAGGCTGGGCAACCATGTGAAGGAGTATCCTACTGCTGGGCCAGAGTTAACAGAACGGCTGCACAGAAAAGCTTTTCCCTCAGGGAAAGGAGAACAACATACTTGCGTGAGCATGTACAGTTTCAGGATCCTCTCGGTGCAACAACTTTCTCTCTACCCTGGGGCATCCCCAGTGACCTTGGACATGGTAGTCTATGTGTGGACATGGGACCTCTGATGCGCTGCCAGGGCCCGCAGTTGTGAGTGTCTCAAAGGCTCCTAGAGCAGCTGAGAAACAAATTCACAGCAGAAAAATTCACTGGAGGCTATTCAGTGTGGGGAGGCCACTTCTGGCCTGGGAAGTGTTTGAGGTTCAAGCTGCCAGAGGCTGCAGGGTACCACAGGGGCATTATCACACCCTGGCCTGCTTTCACACTCCTCCATCAACATGTCATGGGGGACAGTGGAGGTCAGTTACTGTTAGGAGGAAGAGAGGTCCTCACAGACCTATAACTGATTAGACTGAACAAAGAACAGGAGTTTTACATCTGAGTAAAACCTTTGAGAGGAAATGGGGCAAAGCCACCAAGAAGCACTGCCAAAATTGCCAAGGAGGGATTCAGGAACTGAATTACTTCTGTAAATCTGCATAAAAGATCTAGAATGACTTTTGGGAACCAGTCATTTCTGAACCCCAGAGTCAGGAGGGGAGGGCAGGCTGCGACCCTGCTTCTAGGGGGATTTCTTCAGCCCAAGTTACCTACAAGTGATTCACCTCCCTTCTCCGCAGAGGCCCCAGAGAGCTGGCATTGGCAGGAATACCAGATAAAAGGTAAGGGAGGATCCCAGCACTGGCAGAACAGAACAAACGAAAGGTAATCACAAGGCTGTGTGAGAGGTCCAGGCCCAGACTGGTAGGGGGAATGCCAGGAGGCAGCAGAGCACTGAAAACCGTCAGCTATTAATAGGTTCAGGGTAGGGCTGTCCTTGCCCAGGCAGGAAATGGGCGCATGTTTGCTGGAGGTGAGAGCTTGGCAGCTGGAGTGCAGAGTCACGAATTCCTTCAGCTATGCAGGGCATGAGTCTTACAAACGTCATGAGAGAGATGAGGAGGCGGTGGGGAGCGGCTGGGGGGATGGAGTCTGGGCCAAAAGGCTCCTAAGATCAGCAAGGTGGGCTGGGCAGCTTCAGACAGCACACAGGCACCCAGCGCAGCTGCCTGCACAGCCACCATCCTCACTAGGGAGAGGAAAACGCAAGCCCTTTCCCAGGGAAAAGGTAAATACAAGCACACAGCTCGACAGAATCAGCTGCCTGCCTGTGCCGCCTGGAGAGAGCAGGCAGCACAGGGCAACAAGTGCAGGAAGGAACAGACAGGGCATCTTGTGGTACCAGTGGCCAGGCTGAAAGCTGAGAGTTGCCAGGGAAGGCATCACCCCTATTTCTGGCTCCTCTAGGTAACATACCTCCAGCTGTGGCAGGAGCTGGCGATGTATCTCCAGCTGCCCCAGGGCAGTGGTGAGCCTCCCACACTGTGCCCATGACTTGGCCTCTCTGCAGGGCACATTCCCATCAAAAGCAGGGGCATGAGCCCCAACACATGTCCCTCCTGCCGTCAGCTCCTTCACACTCACGAGCCACCACGTGGGGACATCCGTGTGCATCCTTCTCAGCCGCCAGACCCCCACCACCTCCCACTGCCAACCCTTGCACTCCTCAGGATCATACCACCAGTTGCAGGTCCCTGCTTCGCAGCACAGCCATGTTCTTCTCCTCACAGAGCTGAGCATAGCGCATGGCCATCATGTAGTTCTCATCCTTCAGCCTCAGCAGCTCCACACTGTTGGAGTCCCACTCTTCTCTAAGCCGCTGGCAACGCTCCTGCACCTTGAGAAGCTCCTTCAGCTGCTGCTCCAGCCGGGTCTGCTCTTGCTCCAAAGCCTGGTTTTTCACCTGGAGCTGGTGTTCCTTCAGCAGGTGCTCTTTCCGTTGAGCCCTTACCTTCTTCACCTCCATCATCAGGAACTGAGTTAGTCCCTCGGGGCCTTCTTCATCTGGGGGGAGACAAAGGAGGATCTGTTCCTGGTTGCTGAAACAGGGGTAACCCCAAAAAATAGGTTTGCCCAACACTCTGTCTTCCACCACGAGGTGCCAAGCTCTCCTGTCAGTTTGCAGCCATTGTTGTCCCAGGCTTACAGCACCACAGTCCGTCACACCTGTATTTGTGGTCCCCTTCCTGACAGTTGCAGAGCACAGAGCTGTTAGGGTTCCTCACACACCAGTAGCATGAACCTGGTTTTTATACAGGCATATGCACATGCACCTGCACAGATTTCTGGCCCTCCCTATGCAAGCAGCAACTGAAGGGAGAACAGAAGACCAGCTCCTACCCAGGATCATAGAGCAGCGCTGGGCTGGTTCCCTCCCCGTTAGCCGTGTGTAGTGCTCTGGGTAGTAGAACTCCAAGGATTCCAGGAAGGCTTCATAGCCTCGCTTTCCACGGCGCCGAAGGATGTCCATCAGGTAACCTGGAAAAAGGAAAGGAGTTAGGATGAATTCTGTGCAAAACAGAAAGAAAACAGCATAGCCCAGCTTCACGATATGAAAGTAGCATCTCTACCAGTTCTACTTCCATCCACAAAAATGGGACTGGCTAGAGGAGAGAATGGGGTGAGAGCACTGCCCTCATCTGTGTGCATGCAGGGGGAGGCCCACAGAGGATGAGAGGGAGGTCTGGGTGCAGAGCATCTCAGAGAACAACAAAGCTGAAGTAGCAGAGCAGTGGGAGGGAGCAGAAAGCCACCACCATATGCTGGGTAGCCTTCACTGTGCATCAAAAACAGGTTGTTACCCACAAACCAGGCCACACTAAGTACAAGTTTGTGTCTTCTCCCACCTGTCTGGTTGCTCTTGCAAGGGAATCGGCAGGAGTTCAGCACCTCCTCCTCATCCTGCTCATCTATCACACGGCACTGGCGCAGGTATGGGGTGAGCTTCGCTGGGTTCAGGGAGCGGGTCAGCTGGTGTCGTGCACTCTCAATCTTCTCCCAGATGGAGTCTTCTTCCTCCTCCTGCTCTGAGAGGCTGCAGGCTCCAAGAGGGGCATTCTCCACGGCTGGAAGGATAAAAGGAAAGGATAAAATGACAAGAAATGGTGGAGGAGCACAGAAGGTGTGAGTAGGCATGGGAAAACATGGGTCAAGGTAAGATTCTGCAAATGATTTGTTAGTCTTGCAAATGGGACTCAGATACATTGGAAGACATTTTACATACAAATCGGTTCAACAGGATCTCGAGTGTCCACCTGGGGCCTTAGATATGCAGAAGGCAAGTGGTGCCTTAAGGGAGGAAGTCTACTGCAGGAAGTCCAGGGAAGATGACATCTTCATCCCTGAAGCATTCTTAAATTCCCCCCAACCATCACACATCATCCCTTTTTCCCCATCCCTGAGAATGGGAAATTCTCAGGACCAAGAGTTTTCACAGCCTGGGACGTGCTTTCTCATAGTGGGGCTGGAAAGGCTTTGGAATGAATCCCTCAGGATTCATTTGCCCTGTGTATGCCCCAAGCATCAGTGACCAAATTGAAGTTCTTAAGGGCACCATTTTAAAGAGCAGCTTGGCTACAAGTATTGGAATCAAGGGGGAATCACATAAGCATGTCTTTCACATATCTTCCACATAGCAGTATGGAGTCCTGAAAATACATAGCAACAAGGCAACCACTCTGCCAACCAAATAAAACAAGAGGGACCCTCAAGTCAATGGGTTGAAACCCTTAGAGCCGTGATGAACCAGCTCCATTAAGTCCTACAAGCTGTGATGGAGCAGGTATGTGCAAGGAGCTCTCTCTCCAGCTGTGGATCAACTCAACCGGTATTATCTATTTTCACTTGAGAAATAAAATCTGCTCCACAGGCCAGCACAAATCCTTTTAGCTGTCAAGGCAAAGCACAGCAAAGATCTGCTGAGACTTAGAAGCCATCACTCCTCCAAAACACGCACAGTCACCTGCCACTCTGGTGCTGGCATCAAATCCAGCTTTCACACCCTAGGCACACAAAAATCGCTGGGGCGGTGTAGAGGTTCATGTTGCATGGGGGAAGGAAATGTCTCAATCCTTGTCCTTTTCTTTGGCTTTTGGGGTTGTGATTTTTTCTCTTCTTGTGGTGAGAATATCATGTTATTTCAGACAGACAAGTAGCACAGCAAGGAGGATGGCTGAGAGAACTGTGCAGAAGTTAATCCTCCAAATACAAACAAAGGAGGGTTGGGGTCTGGTGGATGAAGAACATCAGGAAAAGAGAATTGTTGATTCCACAAAAAATACTCAAGTGTCTCATTTCCAGCATCTAAGAGCTTAAGAGCCTAAATACAGATACAGTTCTGGATTGTCCAAGGTTGAATAAAAACAGCGTTTCTTGCAAAAACTGAACTCTCATTTGAGACAGGGTCACTTCCCACATGGACACAAGTATGCAGGAGGACGCAATGGCAGGACGCAACACAGATTGTCAAAACAGTTGCGCTGTTTTGAACTCCGCTTCTTGGCTACAGATTTATCACTATCAAAGTGTTTCTCCAAGAAACTGGAAGCAGCGACCAGCTTCTCGGCAGGCAGGCTCGGCGGACAGGGAGAGGCGGGAGGGTGGCGGAGGTAGGGGCGGGCAGAAGGTTCTAGGAGCCAGTACCCCCCTCGCTCCCGGGGTACCCCCCCTTCCCTCCCGGAGTACTCCCCTCCCGCGGCGGGGCGGGCAGAGGGACACAGCGCTTCCCTTTCGCCACTCCGAAGGCGCTGTTCGAGAAATGCCGAGCCGGAGGCCATTCCTGAGGAGGTGGCCGAGGAAGAGGAAAACTGGCGCAAACATCCCTCCGACCACCCCCACCCCCAGCCCGAGCCCACGCGAAACCCACGCCCTGGGGCGATGCCGATAGGCGCGACAGCCGCCGGCTCCGCGGGAGAGGGGGCACAGTGGAGCTCCACCGCCCCCGGGACCCCTCTCCCGGACGGAGGCTCGCCCCTTACCTGCCATTCCCGCCGTCGGGAGGGCTGCTTCCCGCTCCGCTCCTCGCTCCGCTCCGCGCCGCCGTCTCACCGCCCGGCAGGTGTGTCTGAAGCGCTCTCCCCACCCCGCCGCACTTTCCCACCCTCTTTCCCTCCCTCCCTGCCACCCTCCCTCTTCCAGCCGGCTGGGAGGGAACAGGCAAACCCCTGGGCTATGGACAGCCTACCTCTGCCCACCGGGGGTCGCGGGGGCACTCACCGGCGGGGCGGGGGCGGATCCCCGTCGGCCACTCCCGGTTTCTGAGAGCCTCCGGCCGCTCCTCACCTGGGCGAGCCGGGGAAGGGTTCTTCTCTGCGTGTATCCCGTCCTTCTGACCCCCCTCGGTCCCCAGCCCCGGGATGGAGCTGCTCCCCGGAAGGATGTGGCTCGCTAGCCCACTTCTCTTCCGAAACTCACCCGGCCTCACCTCCCCACAGACGGGCGGGGGAAGTGGGGGGTAACCGGCTTGGCCAGGGCTGTGCCCGGGCAGCAGGACCAGCTCTCTGGGCAACGCGCAGTACCACCCCCCCCCCCCCTCTGGCCCAACTCTTCCTGCAGAGAAGAGGTTTGTAAAGAGGGGCTTTTTTTGCTTCAAGGGCTCCAGAAATTGTAGTCAGGTCACCCCAGGTGTAGGGCTGGCTCTGTATGGAGGGGGGATCCAAGCAAGGGGAAAAACTGAGAGTGCTGGAAAGAAGCCTGATCCAGGGCAAGAAAAGGTCCCACAGGCTAGATTTTGGTTCCAGTCCTCAGCTGTGTCCGTGGGTGGAACTGGGCGTGGAGGCACCCCGGGGCAGCGTGTCGGAGATCTACTCCAGGGCATGCAGAGGCTTGTAACCCCCCAGCACTGAGTTTCCCAGAGGTGGGATGCGGGAAAGCCTTCCTCTGGCCTGAATGGACTTGTGTGTCCACACAGCATCCCAAAGAGTTTGCACAGAGTAACCTCCAAATCTGCCATATACTCACTTGCTCATATCTGTGCATACCACTGGGACAGAGGGCTCTGGAGAGATGAAACTGGATACCATGGGCCAGTCCTAACATCATATGCCTCCCCCTTTGAGGCTAAGGTGTTTTTAATTTTCTCTAGCAACCCTATCTCACTCTTATTTTATCACTCTCAGCTGTGTCAGACCTCAGTGGCCAGGACAGACAGTGCAGGCTCTATGGAAGAAATTCCCAATGCAATGTCAAGCTCATAAGAAGTGGGAACTCCCCAATTTCACCCAGCCTTTGGGTCAGCCCACATGGTAGCCCAGAGTACTGCTGAGCCCTATATTGGTCCTGCCCCTGCCAACACACTCCTGAAAGGGAGGTGCCCTCAGCACCCCAACAGTGCAGCTTCTAGACCCTGCCTTGGCATGAAAATCTTTCCTCCTTTGGATAAATGAAGAAATGAAAGTTAGGGGAGTCTGGAAAAATCTTGAAGTATGAACTGGACTCCCTTCCCTAAAGGATTCCTGCTGCACCCAAGTTGAACCTCTTCATTTGTTTCTCCTCCAGGGCCAGTGGCAGATTCATCCCCTCTGGTCCCCACAGGCCTCCTGCACCAGCTTCAGTAAGGTGATTTGAGGGAAGAGACCCTTTCCCAGTGCTGCTAAGTTCCTTCTAAGATCAAGCAAAACCACCACCTGAGAACTGAGAGTGTACCTGTGCCATGCCACGAAGCACATGGCCTTTTTGTTGCAAAATACACAAAGGTATTGAACAAACACTGGGCACACACACGCACGTGGGCTCTCAGCAAACTGCTCTTGAATGGCATCCATCCCAACAGGCACTGGTTGACACCCTGAGCACATGAATTTTCTGTTGACTCACCCCCCCTGCAAGGGGTCCCAACAGCCCCTTCCCCTCCCTTGTAAGCCCAGCACTGCACAGCTTGTGCCCAAAGAGCACATGCTAACTCAGGACCACTAGCAGCAGTGCACAGCTCCTCTCTCCAGCCAGAAGCATCCAGCTGAGAGATCAAAAGCAAGTACAAGCAAGGCTGCCTGTTGGGAATCTGCTCTGACTCAGGCCATGTCGATTTTTGCCTGCTAGTTATTCTCTCACAAACAACCCCGGTCTCCCTCCCTCTCTAGTGAAAAGATTTCCTGAATTATGTGGTGATAGAAGATAAGATCTTCCCAATCCTAATAAAAGTCCCAAAGCAAGAGTTGGTTTCTCTCATTCACACAGAGAGAGACAAACTCAAGGCTAATGACAAAGAAATCCTCTTCCTCCACCCACCCTGACCCCACAGGCAATGGCTGCCATGCTTTGTGACTCAGAGCACTCAGACATCAGACAGAGCAGGTCCCATGTCAAGAACTGCTGAAGAAATATCTTCACCCTAGCTTGCCCACAGAAGGATCTCAGATATTCAAGTCCAGGAAAAAATAAATAATTCAATAATTGAATGGTACCTCAATAAGGACAGGTCTTTAGACTGACTAAATGACTAATGTCCTTTATTTTCTTACAAGCTCCACTAGCTGTTCTCCTTCATGGAGAGTCTCTGAGCTCAGCAGGTACCCTAGGAGCCAGCAGACCACCCCTACAGGCTCTGTTGGGTAGGTGATCCCAACAGATCAGACAGATAGTTCCTGAGAGGAAGAATACATTCCATGCCTGTTTTTTGGCCAGGGTGTGGAGGCACAGAGATGCAAAGCTCACCCTTTTTAGGGAAGCTGCAGTCGTACAAGACAAACCCAATTTGTTGGAGATACACAGTCCCATCAGACTGTACCTGGCTCACAGCCAGGTATCACAGTTCTAAAATAGCTTTACCAGTAGCAGTCACTTTTGTGCTGGCACACATTGGTGTGTTTGGATGTGTTTTTTGTTGTTGAGTTGTTGATTGGGTTTGTTGCTTTTTTTCAAGTCTTATCCAAAATAGTCACACTGGTAAAACTTTCCAAGCCACATCAGCTCACACAGGAAACCTACGACAAGCTAGCAAATGGTGAACTCCATGTCCTTTCCACCACCAGAGGAAGGGCTTAGCACACATGGCCCACAGAGTGTGACAGGCTGTTGGGTTTTCTGCAGGACCTTGCGGTGTGGGGCTGACCAATGGCACTAAGAGGTCAGTGGGATCCCTCCAAGGTGAGTGAGCCAGTTCTGCTCAGAGCAGGACTGAGTATGCCACAGTACTGCATTGTTTGCCCCCTCCTGGAAACAGCTTTAGGAAGGGCGGGGAAGGAATTCAGTAAATTCCTGATTGTGTGGCTAAAATGCCGTCAGTATAAAGGTCAAGCTGCAGCTACAGATGCTGAGCTTAGATGCTTTGTAAAGTCTTACCCTGGGTTTTGGGAAGCACAGTATCTTTACTGTGATACTGCCTACCCACACAGTGTCCATAACGTGAGCTACGCAGAACATCTTCAGCGATGTATTCCTTGCTTGGTCTTTTTTTTTCCTAATCAAAATATGCCGTTCTTCTTGCAGCCTGGTGATTTGCAAAGACTTACAGCTTCCAATGAAGTTTTAGGGGGAAGGTTTGCTAAGGTCTCCAGGGTGTTTTCCCAAGTCAGCTGGAGGAAGCAAGTTTGAAATAATCCCCCTAATAATAACTTCCACCCTGCAATAGCTGTCCCAACATGATTTGGTGTAGTGAAAAAACTCTCTACAGTTTCTGTTCCTGTGTGGAACAAAAACAAATGCCAAAAATGCAAAAGAACTTGTGAAACAGAATTATCGACTCCAGCCTGATCTAATCGGCTCATATGCTGCTTCACACCAGATTAGTTAACGCACATGGAAAAAAAACCTTTTCCTAATGACACTCATCAAACTCAATGTTTATATTAACAACCTTTGCAAAGATTTTGACTGTCTTCTCCTCAACATTTTTCATAGCAGACTTAAGACTGCTGTGGCATACTGAGAGTGGTTTATTCCCTTCACAGTGGTGACTGCAGAAGGGAGGAGAAATGAGGTCCCCCTTCAAAAAAAATTAGTGGCCTTTATAGCAGGAAGGAAATGCATGTATCTGTGTGTGGAGATAGCAAAACAAGCAAATATTTCCTTCAGCATTCCTCCCCCTCACCACAGGAACACACCCATTGCCTGGAGCTACAGGAGGCAAAAGCATGTGGGATCTTTTTGGTAAGGTATTGGCAACACATCTCTGTCCTCATTAGGGCATCTGAGGTGTGCAGGGTGGCAAGAAAGACCTGAATTAGAGCAGAATGATGAGATTAGTCACTGGGATGAGCTTTCTCACTCCAAAGCTGCCCACCTAGCCCTGGCAAAGGGGTTCCAACTCAGCAGGGCTGAGCCTGGAAGTCTCGTGCTTGGCTGCCACCTCAGCAGCTGTTGCCTTATTCTTAAAGCATTATCCCTACTGGATTGGTCCCAGCTTTTTTTTCCCTCTGTCTTCAGAATATGGGCCAGCTGGGAGTCCATCTCACTGCTCATTGTGAATCCAGTTTGGTTGGCTGCTTCTGCATCACACTTCACAAGAGGACCACTAAAGTCTGCCCTCCACTGCGTAAGAAGGGTCTAAACACACAGTGATACAGGGGAGCAGTGTCTGCTCTCTCCAGATACGACCCACACTGTTTAGAAACCAGGAGTGAATTCAGCTCTTCAACAAAGGACCCGCCTTTTTTTTCTACTGGTGTATGTTCAAGCAGAATTTGTTTCTCACAGAGGAGAACCACATGGACTGAGGATGTACACACAAAGATGGGTAAATCACACCTGCTTTGGGAAGAAAACAAATGACTGCCCAAGAGGCAAGGTGACGGGCGTTGGGGCCTAGAGAATCAATAAACCCAGCGGCATTTCAACTGCAGCAGGCAGCAGCTCACCAAACCCGCCCCATATTCCTTAGTGCCTCCTTGCACGCCAAGGCTGCGGCCACCAGAGGTCAATGTGATCACACCAACCTCACCCAACTGTTGGGTGCTGCACAGAGCCCCCTTTGAAACTGGGACGTCAAACAGAAATACGAAGTAAGAAGTGTTTTCCACCTTTTAGGACAAAATTTTGGGGCAGATTTGCATGTAAACCAACATTCAAAGCATTAATCACAGCATGACCTCATCACTATCCTGGAAAAAAGGTCTTGAGAATAAAGATCCTGCAAACACTCAGAATTGAGACTCTGTTACTGCCACCAAGGGATTAGCTGCTCAGCTGGGAGCCCTGCTCAGCCTAGTTCAAAATTATTCTGGTCCCTCATGCAGCTTCAACAGGAGGAAAGGAAGAAGCATAGATAGAAAACACCGCTTCCATCTTCCCTTCCTCCTCTCTGTGATAATCAAAGTCCTGTATGGCTCCTCTCTTGGGCTGATACATAAGCATGCCCCACGGTGTTTGGCTGCCAGACTTCCCTGAGTCACTGTCAGGCTGAGACTGGCCAGATGCTGATGGAGAAGAGGCAGGAGGGGTCATACCATCCCACAACACTCATTAGACTAAACATGTACCGTACCAAGGAAAGGGACAGGATTCATGTGTCAGGGAAGGAAGCTCCTGCTCTTTCAGACTTACCAGCAAATTTGCTCCATAAGCAACAGATAACATAAATGAAGTCCCAAAAAACTCCCTTCTGCTACAGTAGTTGAAGCTTTGAGGGTGCGGGTTGGTGGTGCATGGGGGAAGGCATGTTGGCTTTCCAGTCTGCAGTACATCAGAGCTCCAGCAGCCACTGTCAGAGAGCAGATCCTGGTTCACCTGTGAACCTGGTCTCGTAGTTCATGGTTTGGGAAACCAGCCCAAGCTTGGTGGTTTTCTAGTCCCAGGAATACCTGACTGTCCTTGGAGGGCAATGCAGTGGCAAGAGAGGGAGGCATGCTGAGAATTCTCTGGGGCTTCGGTAGGTCAGGACTACACCAGAACCTTTTCCCCTTGACTGGAGAGCAAACCTGTCCAGGACATGGACAGAGAAAAGAGCTGAATTCATGCTAACAGGACAAAGCCTCTCTGGAGAGGGCAAAGAACAGCGAAGTGCCACCAGCACTTGTAACACTGCTCCAGGGCCATAGGGTGGCACCACCGCACCATCCAACCCCGTGGGGAAGGAGGTGGTTGGGCAAAGCCCAAACGCTTTGGGTCAGCGTGGCCTTAAACTGAAGCCCTTGCAAAGGGAGGGATGTGAGGAGCCAAGGGCTGTGCCTGTTCCTGCCACGCAAACCTGCCAGGGCTCCCTACTCATGACTGCTGAGGCCTTTCCCAAGCCTTTTCATGGAATAGCTTCAAACTGAGAGAGAGCAGATTTAGATTACGGAAGAAATTCTTTGCTGTGAGGGTGGTGAGACACTGGAACAGCTTGCTCAGAGAAGTAGTAGATGCCCCATCCTTGGAAGTGTTGGATGGGGCTCTGTCCAACCTGGTCTAGTGGAAGATGTCCCTGCTTATGGCAGGGGGGTTGGAATTGGGTGAACTTTAAGGTTCCTTCCGACCCAAACCTTTCTGTGATTCTATGATTCTGTGACCTACACTGGACCCAGCTATTCTTATCCTACAGCTGACTGGAGATTGCTGCTGCACTGAGCCAGTGGGCTGGGCTTACCTCTGGAACAGCAAAGGGGCTATAACTCCCCTCTGCTCCTCTAAGTGTTGTCTAATGGCGTGTCCTCCAGGGCATCTGTCAGAGATGGCACAGATTACTCCTCAACCCATGCTTAGTGTGGGCCAAGGACTACAAACCAAAGCTGAGACACAACAAATTTGGTACAGATATGACCTAAGCCAGAGCAGTTAGGTGCCAGAGGTGTAGACAAGAGCACAGCATCTTGGATCTCATTTCCTCTTCCACATACCACCATGGCCACACCAAATGCCCAGCAGGATGTGACCCTAGATAATGTGGGAGGTCTTGCAGCCCTTCTGTCTGCTGCATGGGATCTGTGCTGGAGCCATTGTGGCTGAACAGGCTGCGATTTGTAACCCTCCCCTAGGCACCCCTCCATGCCTGGCACTCCCAGAGCTCCCCATTCCCAAAGCTAAAATACCCAGCTACCTCCTCGTCTTGGCCTGAGTGGCTCTTTGCCCTTCAGACCATCCCAGAGACCAACATCAGCAAAAGTCAGAGAAAACCACAGGAGGATCAAAGCCTGGGGTGTAGCAGGAGCTGTCCCTCACTTCCCAGGAAGCTAACTGCAGCCTCCCCTCTACACCAGAGGTTTTCAAGGCCCACAGATGTAACTCTAGCCCTCCCTGGAGCTGGATGCCTGTTTCCCCTGGGAAGAAGTCACACCCTGCCCCATAGATGCGATCCCTGGGCTAAGAGCCACAGACAGTTGCTTGCTGGAGCTCACCCAAGAGCAATGAGCTTTCCAAGTCCTTTCCCTTTCTTGGGGGTCTGGTAGTCACATAAACAGGAAGAGCCTGGCCCTCTCCCTCCGCCTTCCACGGCTCTGCCTCCCTCCCCTCCTCTCTGGCAGACGCCACATGATGCAAGCCCAGCGTTGGGCTGCTTGGCCTCCACGGGAGGAGCTGCCAGCTGGCCCCTGACCTCCAGGCTCCGCATTTCCTGTGGCAGCCGGGGAGGGAGATGAGGCCCCTTCTTCCAGACGCTGGGGCTGGGCGTAAAGGGGCCTCTGTGGGCCGGCCTGTGGGGGAAAAGGAAAGGTCATGGTGGTCCTCTGACAGCAGCAACCCGAGGTCGGAGGAGGCAAAGATGCCTGCTGCCCTGGTAGAGCTGGGACAGAAACCTCCACCCTAAATGACAGGGTGAGGGCCATGCTTATTTTTAAAAGCTTTGTGGCCTTTCTTCCTAAAACCAAAGGCAGCCACACCAGGTCTGGGCTACTGCCCAGGAGGGACCAGAGCCGGTGCCTGCAGGAGAAGTGTGCAGCTGCAGAGCCCAGTGCTGCTAAACCCAGCCGCAGGAATATGTGCCCATCCTAAAATGAAAAAGCTGGACTGCTGCCTAGGACGGTGTTACCCCTTTCCCCCAGGTCCTTCTAGTGAGGACTAAGTTGAGACAGGCATCCCCTGCCCCTCCACACATCTCCCATGGGTCATTACGGGGAACAGGACTGAGATCCGCAGAGGGAAGCAGAAAGAAGAACAGAGCCTTGCTGAAGGCATTCAATTTGAGAGGTAGGTCCCTGTTTCTGGGGTCCCCATCCATGCTTGGGCTCTGTGCCAGCCCTGGCTTTTAAAGACCCAGGAAGCTGACCAGATATGATGCCCACTCTTCACAACCTGGCAGGAGGTGCCAGATGCCTGGGGAGAGCAGGGAGGGGGGATGGCATCCCAGATGGAAACCTCTGGTATGCCTCTGTGTTGATCTCCACTCTGCCCTGGAATGCGCCCGCCAGCAGCATGTGGGAAAGTGGAGTCAGCAGAGACCTTGGATGTGTCAGCTCCCCGGCTGAGTAAACAAGAGGAGCCCTGGCAAGCATTCAGCCCAAGTATCCAAGACCTTGAAAAAGGGGGTTGGAAACAGGGAAGTTCTTCTGTCCCCTCCTTGCTCACCCCTTGCAAAATATGCCCTAACCTCTCCCCTACCTCAGGTGCTAACACCACCTCCTCTCACCCCTAGCAAGCCTGGAAAAGTGTGGGGAGAGACTTTCCCTGCAGCATTTCCAGAACCATGCTCTCAGATCTAACATCCAGGAGAGACAATGACACAAAAGGAGGGTCTAGAGAAGACAGAGGTGAGATAAAAGAATTTATCGCCCCCCACCATGCACGCATATCCATGCCCCTTGGCTGTCTCCCAGACAGCAGGGAGCACAGGGCATGGAGAGAGCTTCCACCAGCAGTACTGGCACTGCCTCGGGGAGCACAGTGACAGCCAGGACAGAGGCACAATACAGCTCCCAGATAAATACCTCCCTGACCCCAGCTGGGGACATTCCCACTGGGGGACGCAAGCTCCAACCACACTCTAGATTTCATAGGCTCAAGAAGAGGCTGCAAAACAGTGCATTTCCCAGTGCTGGTTGGAGACATGCTCCCACCGCTCTCTGAGTTGCCAGTATTGCCTCCCTTGTCTCCTCCATAAAGTGCATCCACCAGAGTCAGTCTCTCATTCTCTCTCCAACTAGGCACAGGAACATGGTTTTGAGTCTGGAGAAGAGGAAAGGGCTGGTGAAGGTCCCCCTGCATCCCACCATTGGACCCCATCATCTTCTGAGGTAAAAACTCCTGCAGCAGTGGCACTAGGAGGCTGTGCTCGCCTTCTGGCCACCATCCCACGTCCCCCCTATCGCTCCTCAGCAGGCGCAGACTCCCAGAGAATGAGCCATTGTTCCCCAGCCCAACAGCCTCTTCCTGTCCCTGTAGGGCTGTGAGACAAACAAAAGCAGAGCCAGACGCCATGGGGAGAAGGCTGGACCTGCTCCCCTCCTCCAGATCCCGCAGCAACCCCACAGGCAGGCATGCAGACGGATGCCCGCCTTGGGGAATGGGCAGGGACACCCCTATTTTTAGCTCCCTCTGCATTCCCACCCCCTTCCTTCCGTGGGCCAAAAATACACAGGCTGGATGGACAGGCAAAATCATTATGATGAAAGAGCTGTCCAGGCCTTGTATCCAACCATTCCCCTGGTTTTCACTTCTTCCCTTTGACCAAGACACATTCCCCAAGCATAGTCCCCCTCTCCCAGGATGGATGACTTATCTCTTCAGCCCCAGCCCTCATTCCCTATATCCTCACATCTTCTCTTCACACATCTTGCCCTTCCTCATCCCTGCACCCTGCTCCCCTTCTGCTCTACGGATGCATACCCCATTCCTTGACCATCCCCTCTCCCATGCCACACCAGCTCTGGGACCTACTCCCTTCCTTTGAGATCTCCCAGCTCCTCCTTTCCCCAAAACACCTTTTCCCACCTCCTCACGCAATTCATCTCCAAAAGGGTCTTTCCACCTAGAGGCCCTCTGTTTCCTGCTCCTCACCTCCATTCCCTGTGCTTCCTCCTTCCCAACCGCATCCCTTCTACCCTCAACATCTCCCCCTTTCTCTCCCAGTCCCAACAACCTCCCTCCCAGTCCCAACAACAAGCTCCCTCCAGCCTGCAAAGGCTTTAAACTCTTGCAGATGTGCTCCCCCTTCTTATCCTGCCAAAGGAACATATTGGGGAGGGGGGCAAATTGACCCCCAGATACCCACACACACAGAGCTGCTACTCCAAGCACCAAACCGATATCTAAGCACTCTCCCCAGTCCCTCCTGCATAAACTTTCACAAGGTCTATGAAAAGTAACTGGAGAATCAAGTGGGGGGGAAAGGGGGTGTTCTGGGGAGATGTAGTCTACATACGAAAATATAAATATTAATATATATTTACATCTCCTTTCCTAGAACCTGAAATCACAGAGGTGTTTCCAGGCCACAGGCAGCTGTTCCTGGATTGCTTCTGGTTTATGCAACATCCTCCCTCCCTCCCAACCACGTCCCAACCCCCCCCTTCCCTCTCCTCTGTGCCCAGGGAAAAGTTGGAGGGAGAACATAGATCAGGGTATGTCCTGGGTCTGTCCCTCCATCCTCTAAGCCACAACACCCCTACAGCACCCCACATCCTTGACCAGCAAACAGGACTTGCATACCAGGATGAAGCTGGGAAGTCTGGGGGGAGGAAGAAAGATGAAAACATTTGGGATAGGAGGAGATGGGCAGAGAGAGGGAGGCAATCCGCCAACAAGCCTGGGAACTCATCCGTACCTCCTCCTGGGCTTTGGCAAACCCTGAGACTTTGAGTTCCCAGCCCAGCTCCCCAGGGAAAAGCACACATTCCCCCTTTGCAAATCCCACAAGCGGGACGTGGTCAATCCCATTCCTTCAGCCTCCTACTGCTCCAGGGGAGGGGAGCTGGAGGAATCAGTGGAGGAAATTGGAAATGGGCTTTTGCAGAGCTTGGTCTATCCCTCTTCTAGCATTAGTGGGTCTAACTCAATGCTGCTGCCTGCCTGGTGGTGCTCACGACAACCCACCCGCTTTCCTTCCCCAGTGCAGCACAAGCATGCTGGGAATCAGACCACTCTGATCTCTTTCCCTGGTTATCTCAAAGGCTGCAGGCACGGTGTGGGTGACCCACAGAACAGTCTGAAAAATGGGCTGAGCCAGGCCCAGCACATGCTGCCAGAGAGAAGTCATCTTGATGAAGAAACCATAGGGCATGAGGGGTCCAGTGCCTACAAAGCCAGAGCTGGCATCAGACCAGAGATGCTCTTGGCAAGACGCTGGGTGCCTTACACCTATCCCTTGCCCCAGGGTGTCACCTCCTGCCACCACCCTGGCTTGTTCCCCCTAAAACTGGCTTTGCCTTCAGCTCATCCCCAGGGCAGCGAGACGTGGACTGGAGGCAGCACTGAGGGCCACAGGCTGGGAGCAGGGAGGAGGGACCTGACAGCACCAGGGTGAGGGGGGAGCTGGATGAGGCCATACCAGGATGTGTGGTGGGACAAGGGAGCCCTATGGAGCCCCCTCTCCATCATGGCAGGAGTCTGTCCCCGACCCCACTGCTCGCAGTATTTCCCATACCCACGAGGTATGCACACTCATGGCCCCTGTGAGGAGAATGGAAACATCTGGAAGTCACCCGCAAACAAGCAGCGCTCTCAGTTAATGAGGAAATATGAGCCAGAGACCCTGGGCAGCAACAGGATATCTGCTTCTTGTGCACTGAGCAAGGCACCCCCTTCCCACTGACCTCATCTGCAATCTGGGATGCCCTCATTGCCTTCCCTCGGTTCCCCTCAGGCACTGGGGAAAGGGAGAAGAGGGATTTTTCTTCACTGGAGGGGAGTCCTGCATCAGCCTCCTTCAGGCATTGGGTCTGCAAGCAGAAGGGACTACAAAGTGAGACAGGAGGAAAGATTGAGCACCAGGAGGTGTGGGGCAGAGACTTCAGCCCCACCTCCACCCCCACACATCCCTTCCTTCCTCTCTCCATCCTCATCACACTCACACACCCATAAGACCTCAACTCCATGTCAGAGGGATGAGTTCTGGGAAGACGAGAGGATGCAATTTGCACAGCCCAGTCTTTGCTATTGTGGTAATCAAAGCAAACCCTTCTCATCCAGGAAAGCTGCTGGGTCACTTTGCTGCATGATAAGCCCAGTGGCCGGTCTCACTGTAATGGTGAGACTGGTACTACTGCCTGGGGCTTAGGGTTACAGACAGGATGAAAGGTTGGGGTGACTGAAGGTAAACAAGGTAGCTGGGCTGGGAGGGGTCCAGGCATAAGCTCCTGCCCAGGGCACACATGAGTAGTACAGTGGCTCTGCAGCACTGTCCAGGCTCACAGCCACTTCTCATTTACCAGCCAGGGTGGATAACTAGGCCAAGAGGGAGGATTGGACAGATTCACGTTCCAGGCAGCTGTATATGAAAGAAGGGGGTATCGGTGTAACCAAGCAGCCAGAGGCCAGGATGGGTACGGAGACCTGGAGCTGGCACACACCCTGAAGGTCTCCAAAGCACTTCAGGACTAGACTCAGAAGGACAAAAATCAGAGCCTGGTTGGCATGGCCACAAGATCACAGGTTTGGGGAAGAGTGCTGAAGATGGAGAATTTCCATCTGCTTTCCTGAAAATGGTGCCCATCCTGGCCTGTAGCACAGAGATGCTTGGAGCAGGAGGGAGGAGGAGGAGGAGGAGGAGGAGGCAGTGGAGAGCCGTCCGCCCTGCAAGAAGCAGAACGTGGCCCCTGTCCCATCTGGAAAAGATTTGTTCTGCATTCCCCAGCGGAGACGGCTGCTGTCGCTGGGCTCTGCTCCCTGACACAGCCTCTCCTGCAAGGGTATGGGGATGGAGGTGAGGGGAGTGAGGGGGAGCCCCTCAGGCAGGGTGGGGGGAGATGCACTGGCAGCAGTGCAGAGGGGGAGACCCAAATAAAGAGTCTTTTCCTGCCTCTCTCACCACTCCCATTAGCTTCCTCTGAGCAGGACCTGGGGGAAGGGATACCTACTATACCTCTGACAATCAGAGAGGATGCAGGTTATGATTTCTCCTCCTTTCCCTGCTGATGGCAGAGCTTCCCCCATCAGAGCTGAGCTCCCATCTTCCTCCAAGACATAGACCCACTAAAGTACCACCAACATGCACAGTCCATATGCTCTTAATTCCCAATGGGGTAGACTTCTACAGAAGGCAGAAAACCTAACTTCCATTTCACAGAAGAGCCTGAGGCTGAGAGGCTGAAAACAGTGCCAAAATCCTGCTACTACTTAGCAAACCTTTGAGCAATAAGGTGCTGCTGCCTGGGCACCCCAGCAGGAGCCACCTGAGCCCAGCAAGAGGCCAGGCTCCATTTTGACATCTCCTCTGCAGACATCTTGTCATCCCTTTAGCCAGGCCCTACTTAACCCCAACAAGTCTTGTCTCGCCTTCACCAGCAGAGACACCTCCCTTCTCCTCCAAAGGGCCCTGAATAAGTGCTTGTTCTTGGCCAAGTGGTCCCCAGCAGAGCCACTGAGTCTCGCCTGAAGGCCATGAGGGTCATTGATGGCACTGGTGAATCCGCACCCACCAGCAGGTTGCCCCTCATAGGCACTTATAGGATCTTCTGCCCTGTGACCAGCAAGGATGGATGAAGCAAAATGCCAGAGGGATGTAGTGTTCTATGTGTGGGAGAAATTCTCCCTTGTGCCATCAAAGAGCACCTCCTTGCATTTATCCATTGCCACCCCCTCACCCTCGTCTGACGCACTGCCACTGATATGAAGCTTGTCCCAAACCTGTGACACTTGTCCTGACTCTCTAACAAATGCCAACCTGGCCCACGTGGCCTTCAGGGAGGCTGTTATCCTGCTAACACCCAACACGATGCTACCGACAGGTCCTGGAATGATCACCCACCCCCCACCCCAGTCGTGACTGGCACTACTACACCACAGACACTGGTGAGGACTTCTATCCAATATGGGATAAGATGACCCTATGTGATACCCGAGGGGTCACACATACAGAGAGGTCAAAGCCCTTTCCTTTGTGCCCCACCAGGCTCCCCTAATCAGGTTAGCCAGCAACCTGGGCTTCCTCCTTCCCCCAAACCCATTGAAGCGGGCGCCCGGGAGCGGGAGGCAGCAAATGCCGGCGGACGGGAAATGGCACTGGGGAAGTGGGGAGGAGGAGGGGAGCGGCAGAGAAGTTCCTGAAGTTTTCTGTCCTGGATAGTTGGAATAAATCTCATTTTCTCTGGTCTTCTTGCCGAGTCGAGGATTGGCTCAGCAGTGCTGCAGCCCGCCCTCCTCCTTCCCACGTCCCCTCCCCGCCAGCTTCGCTCCCTCTCTCCCGTGGCATCAGGGCGTCAGCCTGGGAGAGCCAGCCTTGAGGGGACAGCCGTGGGAAAAGGGAGGGGGGACATGCCTCCCGTTTTCCCCCACCTCCATTCCAGGACGCAGCACCAGTAGCCCTCGGAGCAAGTTACAGGGGCCCACGGGGAGTGTCTCGCAACTTTTCGTCCGGAGGACGGGGAAAAATAACTCTGGTTCGAAAGAGGTAAATCCTGAAAATTTTGATTCATCAGTCTGTAGAGCTGGGGAGGGGGAGGTGTTGGGAGCAGAAGGAAAAGGGTGGAGAGGGTGGTTGGAGAGGGGAGAAGCGGGGCGGGGGGGAGGGTGGCAAGGGGATAGAGAGGGGGAGGATGGCAAAAAAGAAAGGGACAAGGCAGGAATGTAACAGGAAACGGGGAGTGAGGAGAGGGGACGCGGGCGAGGGGAAAGAGGCAGGAAAGAAAGGGAGTGAGGAGAGGGTCCCACAGATGGGGGAAGGCAGTGGGACACTGGCCTCCCAAACTCTGCTCTGGATATCCCTCAAAACCCTGCAGGCTCGTGGCGCCTTGATTTCGGAGGCATGGAGAAAGAAAGGGAGCACTTTTTCATAAGAGGGCAGGAAAGGGATAATTGGAAACTGCCCACCTTCATAGCCTTGACCTCCCTCTAAGTCCCAGCACGTCTAATTGGAAAAATATCCTTGTTATACTGAGAGATATCACTATGGATATATATAGCAGCCAGCAGCACAGGAGTTGGATTTAGGCGTCTGCCTACTGCCCGGCACAGCTCCAGGGAAGCTGGAAGAGGCCCAGCCCAGCCAGCTAAGCCCCTTTCCCCCTTCCCCAAAAGCCTGTCCCTGCTGGCTTTCCCCATCCCAGAACAGTCACTCAACAGGGGAACCTCTGCCTCCCTTCCTTTGGGTAAAGGGAGGTTTTTTGGCACTTGGGAAGGCTGGGAAAGCCTTCCTGGCCACCCACAACAATTTCCACCCGCTCTTCCCACTGTTAAGACCACCCCAAATTACTCACCCTCTTTTGGAGTATGTCCCCTTTGGGAGAGGGGGGTGTAAGGAGAAGAGGAGGAGGGAAGCGGCTGCTTTCAGCAGCTCCAGCCAACTAGACATCTGGATTATTTTCCCCCCCTTCCTGGTTTCCGCTCTTCCCAGCAAGCAGAACAGCTCAGGCCATTCCCAGCTAGTGGAAAACCAGTGGTAACCAGCTGAACTCGGGGTGGAAATGGGGGAGGCCAGGCTGGAAGTAGGAGGAGGAGGTGCTGGTCGTGTGTCTTTGAGGGCAGGGGGCTTCCCAGAGGAGGCGAGGAGGGAGCCAGAGAGAGGATGCCGGGGAAGGGGAAGTCGTGATGGGCTGTGGGCTTTCTGCTGAGAATTGGTGAACAGAGGGCTGCCAGATGGAAGCAGTGGCACCTGGACAGACAGATGGCCAGGCAGAGTGGTTCCCTTGCCCAGTGGAGGAAAGGACAGCACACAGGTCACCCTTTGCCCGCAGAATCACGAGTTTCCCTGGCACGGAGGAGTCTGGTTGGATGAAGGAGAGGGCTCAAAGGGGCACAGTCTTCAGGGAGTCATACCAGGGGCAGAGAAAAGGAGGAAAAAGGGGAGATTGGAAGGAGAAAAAATCCAACAGGCCTGCCAGAAACCTGCCATCCAGGTAGGGTTGGGCACCAGCTGCCTCACTCCCTCCCTCCCTTCCTCCCTCCCTCCCCTCCCAGTGCCTGTTGCCTGCCAGCAGGCAGGGAGAGCCAGGGGCCAGGTACTGGCTTGCTTCCCTGTGGTGACCAAGGGACAAGGAAGGAGAAACTCTTTCCTCCACCAAGCTCCCCACTCAATAGTTGTCCAGACAGGGAGCAAGGGCATGCTCTCCTCTCACATCCCTCCTTCCCTTGCCACCCCGTCCCAAGGTGTGATGTCCCCTGCAAGGATCTGCAAGGCACCTCTGCTGAACAGGGGACCTGGGGTGGAGTAGGGGAGTTCATCCCTCAGAGTAGCCCTGGCCAGTGCAGCACAGGCTGAAGGGCAGAGTCCCCACTTTGTGTTTTTCAGGGGCTCCAATGTGCAGAGGGAAAGGAAAACTTGAGGGTTGTGGCTCACCTAATTCCCTCTTCCAGGGTCATGTGCCTTCCTGGGAGACCCTGGGGACAGCTCAAAAATGGGATTGCATCTCTCTCCCTGTGGTCCCAAGACCCCCATTGTGCTACAGGGACCACCCTAGTAGTTTCCTTGCACTCCAGGAGAGCCCTGACCCAGTGGCTATGGGTGGGCTTCTGCCAGAGAGAGGAAATAGCTTCCCAGTCATCCTCCCACCCCAAATCTACCATCTGCCATGTCCCGGCTGTGAGACAGCATTGCATGGCCTCTGTGAGCAGGATGAAGACGTGAGCTGCATGAGCCAGGGAGCTGGGGGCCAGCAGAAATCCAACCTGCCCTGTTGCCACCCCAGGAGGCAGCCAATGGTGCTGGGCACTGCTGAGGGAGGTTTGTTTTCCCTTCCCCAGGCATTAACCCCTGGCAGATAAGAGGGGCCCCAGGTGAGCAAACAAGGCCAGGGCAAAGCAAAATCACGTGTAGCCAGCCAGGAAAACTATTTCATGTCCAGGACTCCCCTTCACCAGAGCCTTTGCCACCCTGGCAGTGCCTGGATACTCTGAAGTGAGATGGGGACAGGTGGGAGAGGCAGGCAACATGACAGGGGGAGACAGACAAAGCCATGCAGCAATGGGGGTCCCAGCATATGGAGATCAAGGGATGTGAGGCTTCTGCATCACCCTTTGTCATGGTGATCAAACCAGCCCTGATGGAGGGACCCAGCTCCATCCTGTTCCCCTGGCCCCAGAACTGGCCCCAGGGAGGGACATGTCCCCAGGTGGCTACCCAGAGCACTGATACTCGGAGATGCCCCGTATCCAAATCCTCTCTTTTCCCCAACCCACTCTCTTCCATTTGCCCACATACCAATGGGGAATCTGCCCATCTGAGTGTCCTTCTCACTGACTGGGGAAGTCATCACTCTGCTATCATGCATCCAGCTGCTGCTTCCAGCCTGCTCCTCAGTGCCTCCAGGACCCGCCTGAGTGCAGGGTCCCATCCCACCTTCTCCTCCAACCTTGAGCAATCACCTCCCTTGCCATGCCTCAGTTTCCCCTCCCTGCAAAGCAGCTGCTTTCTCCACACTGCCAGCTCCCTGCTTCTCCAGCATGTCTGCCCAGTACCTGGGGACCCAGCCAGTGAAGGACAAACAAAGCAATTTACAAATATTGCATTTTTGCTTCCCACCACTCCTCCCTGAGAAGCACACAGTCCCCAGGCCTCACCCTCTCCTCAAGGGTTCATCTGAATAGCAAAAAGGAGGGAGAGGTTTCTCGCCTCAGGAGCCGGGGCAGCCGGGCAGGGCACTGCTCTGGGAGGTTCTGCCTGGGAGGGAAATCCTCAGCCTGTGTTGTGGCATGGGTCTGGCCAAGCTGCTTGGGGGAAACAGAGGCACACTGAGGGAGGTCAGAGAGGTGAGGGACAGCATGTGTGATTTGGAGGAAAGCCTTATTCTTCCTTTTCAAGAGGAAGGCCAGGCAAGGGGGAGAGCCGGTAGCAACCTCCCCGTTGTCTTATACATTGCCTTTAATCTCTCCAGACAGTTCAGGGGGTTCAGTCAATATGGCTGGGAAAATCCTCTCCAAGGCTTTAACTGTTCCTCTTACCTTGTTTAGGTGGGAAACAAGGGGACCAACTCACTTGCCCTGCCAGTCCACCCCAAGCTCCCATAGTCACCCACTGCTTCATCTGTGACTGGCTTCCACTCTCCCAGCAGTGGCAGAAGACAGAGGATTAACCCCTAAAGCCCACGGCCAGACACAGCTTCCAGCAGCCTCTGCAGAACCGGGGTTGACCCAGACACCCCCTGGAGACACCTCTGTGCCACCACTGTCCTCACCACTGAGGAAGTAGCCCCTGAGGGTGATTTCATGAGTGCGACATAGTGCAGAAAAGCAGGAAACCTGCCGGAAGCCAGTGACATGAGCTGTTACCCCAAGAGAATCTGTGCAGAAGCAATGGGAAGCTCAGGGATGTGACAGATCACCTCAGTGCTGGAAGCCTGTTGAGGGCTGATTTTTGGGGCTTTTCCAGAGGCAAGGGTGAGGTGAAGGGTGCAACATGAGCCTGGGGAAGCTGCCAGTGCTCAGCTGGGTGTCAGGCTCCCATGGCAAGCGGCGGCTGAAGTCGGAGCTGACACCAGACATGATCAGCCCACCACTGGGGGACTTCCGGCACACCATGCACGTGGGGCGCGGCGGGGATGTCTTTGGGGACACCTCTTTCCTTAGCAACCACGGCGGGGCTGACACAGCCAAAGCCAACAACTTCTTCACCCGGACGCTGCGGCACGTCCGCCGGACGCCACTGAAGAGACGGGGCAGTGGGGGCCAGGCAGGGGCATCGCCTGCCCCCCCGGCCATCTCGCCCATCATCAAGAACGCCATCTCCCTGCCGCAGCTCAACGAGGGGATGTATGACGGTGGCGGTGGACACGGCTTGACCAGCAAGTTCTCCTTCAAAAGTGCATCCAACAGGTTCTCCAAAACACACCAGGCCTACGGTGAGTGAAGCGCAGGGCAGAGGCTGGCACCCAGGTACTGTGCATCCTCTGCAGCCCTTCTCCATTGCTCCATACCTCAGTTTCCTCCCCACTGAGGGACTTCAGGCTCTCAGGAGAGATGGAACATTTAATTAAGTCCTGATAATCCCTGTGAGCAGATAACCCTAACCTTGCTCTGAACCATGGTCCTTGCTCCTGCCCTTGGAGGGTCTCCTCCCAGGGTGTCCCCCAAAGTGGGGCATGGATGGTTTCTCTGTTTCTCCCCCTCTCCCATAGCCCCACACAGCTGGCAGCCTGTGTGGAATAGTTGTAAGGCAGTGCCCTCCATCTAGCCCCAGCCCTACACCTTTACCACAAGCAGCTTCCCTGAGGAAGCTAAGAGGGTGCTGGGACAGTGGAGCAATGCCCACTCCAAGGTTACAAGGTCAAGGAGACTCATGGCACGGCTTCCCCACCTCCACACAGGTGCTCTAGCCGCTTGCTTGGCAGTGCCAACCTCTACATCTCCATGTGCTGCTCCTCACAGGACTCCATCCTCCCTTCTCCAGCCTTCCCACAACCCTCCCTGCCAACCAGGGTCTCCTTTAGGGAAGGGTTGTGGAAAGGATAGGATGGGACAGCTATGTACCTCCTCTCCAGCCTCACAGCACTGGGCTGTGGCTCAGGTTTTCCCCAGGGAGGGAGGTCTGGAGCAGAAGGTCTTGGGTCTGGTGGGGGGGTGATCTGGGGGGCCTGCAGCAGCCAGGGGAAGTGGCCTGGCTCAGAGGGAAAGGCAAGCTGACGCAATGCTGCCATCTCCTGGTCCCACCTGTCTGGCTCAGCCCCCGCTACCATCTTACCAAGCCCAGAGTGCACCTGGATACCCTGCACTGTACTCTGAGCTTTGGAGATGTCCACAGAGACACTGGCCTGTCCTTTAGAGGCCAGTGCCACTGACAGCAGCGTGACCTGCGCCGCCATGGCGGCAGTGTCCCCTGTCCCTGCAGAAGTAAGGCAGGCTTCCTCCCACAAAGCCATCCCCTCCCCTCACCAGCCATCCCTTCTGCTTCACAGGGCTGGAGTCCGGGTTTTGTACCATCCCTCGTGTCCCTCGCTTGGAAAAGCCCCAAGAGAGCACCTTTCCTGGGGAAGATGAGCTCGATCGCTCAGACTCCCTGCTGTCCTTCCGCCTGGACCTGGGGCCCTCCCTGATGACCGAGCTCCTCCAGGTGATGAGCTTCTCTGAAACCAATGGGAATGAGGTGGGGGAGGATGGCCCACACCTCTTGTGTGGTGAGGGGACCAAGGACAGGGTCCCTCCAGCAGTGGGTGCATCCCACGAAGAGGACAAGTCAACATCCAGCTTCTGGGACCACTCTAGGCAGAGCAACCTGTCAGGGGCCAGCTCACTGCCAGGTCTGTCAGTCCATGCCAACGGAGAGGCACATGCCATCGAAGGTGCTGGAGTGGACTCTGTGTGGGCTTCGGGGCCGGGGGCAGTGCCCAGAGGGACCCCGTGGCAGGGGCACTGGAACGACTGCACCATTGAGGCGGGAGAATTTGATCGAGCAGCCCAGGTCCTGGCCCGCCATTACGGTGGGACCAGCACCCCACGGAGCTCAGAGAAGGGCGAGGGTCCCCGGCAGGCCCGGACACAGACCCTGTGGGAGAGCCCCAGCAGCATCTTGTGGCGGTCACAAGTGACAAAGGAGAGCCAGTCCCCCGAGGCCAGCTGGAACCAAGGAGAGGAGGAGGAGGAGACCAAGCTCTCCAGCCAGCAGGAAAGCTACACTGGTGTCCGAGGCGGGCACAGCAGTTCTTTTGAGTATGCCAATGAGGAGGAGGAAGAAGATGATGAAGTCAAGGTGTGAATGGCCACCCCTCTCATCACGGGCCCCACCAGAGACACTGGTGCTGGGGTCTTTGCCCTCCTCCCCATGCCCCACCCTCAGGTGCCAATGTCACCAACAGACACAGCGGGTGACCACCTTGCCAAGCTGGGGACACTGGGTAGGCCGGAGAGGGGCAGGAGGAGAGCCTATCTCATGGGGGGCTCCCTAGGTCTGGGCCAGGCTGCTGCAAAGGGCCAGTGAGCACTGCAGTGCCAGGCATCACGCCCCTTCTCCAGCCTCACTGCCATTAGACACCAAAGAGACATTCCCATGTGCCAAAGAAACCCCAAACTCCTTCCTACCCCATCCCATTCTCCCCAGTACCATCTCTCCCAACCCTCGGCCTGGGCCCACCAGCATGTCTGTGGACATACCCCATCCTCCCACTGAAGCCCCCAACCACCCCCTGCACTGGCATGGGTGCCCTCCCAGAAATATTCCCACCAATAGCTCTGGCACGTAGGGGATGGGGATCTCCCCAGCTCCAGCTAGTGCAAGACCCTTCAGTATAGCACATCTATCTGCTAGAGGAGGTCAGCTGGGGACCCAAGGGGCAGGCAAAGGTTCCTCTTTTCCCCTTTCTTCCAAAAAGCTGTGTGCTCAGTGTTCAGGAGGTGAGAGCATGCACAGAGATAACTTCAGGAGTCTTTCCACTTGCCTCCTGCTGCTGGGCATCACTCAGGATGGCTTCTTTCCTGATTCCAACCCCTCTCAGCAGGGAGGGAAGAAACTTCTTGGCTGGCTGAAAGCAGAGGCAGGTTGTCAGGTCACCAAATTCTGCAGTTCAGATCCTGAAACTCCCTTCCTTTTCCCCTGGCTCAGAACAAGGAGACTCCTCCTCTGAAGCCACTCATGGTGGTGGCAGGCGGTTTGTGTCTCCATCCTTGCCCCTCTGCCCATTCCCCACGCACACACCCCCCAGTACACCCCTTCCCAGGGGTAAGTGTGGACGATGGAATGTCCCTCACCAAGTGGCCCTGGGCGACGCAGCCACCCTGGAATGAGCTGCCCCCCACGCTGCCCCGCGTGCAAACTGGTCCTCACAGAAGAGCCTTTGTGCCATGGTGTGCAGCCAGCAAGCTCAGGGTCTGAGGTCACCAGAGGGACCCTCACAGGACCCCCCTTGTTCTCTGGGACAGGAGGGGGTGTGCAGCGGGGGGAGATGCTGGGCCATGGCTGCAAGACTCTGCTCCCACACAGTTAAGCCATGCCCTGGCTGCTTTTGGCAGGGAGCTCTTCAGAGCAGAATAAAGAGCTCCGGTGTGCACACATATTGCTCATGCAAGTGCCACTCACAGTCAGGCCACCGAGGCTACGGGCAAGCTCATGTTCTTCAGCCTCCCTGAGGGGCTGCCTTGCACCAGGCAGCAGCAGCAAACTGGGGCAGGCACCAGCTTCAAGAAGTCCCCAGCTCTGGCCACTGATACCTAGCAGGATCAGCCTTATCCCCACTTCCAGGGTGGGGACCGAGGCTCTCAGGACGAGCTCCCCTCCACTCTCTGCTTTCCACACTGTAACACAAGCTCCAGACCAAAGACCCACATCCATGGAATTATCCTTTCTGCCTCCACTCTGTATGCCATGCACTTATTATTGTCCTTATTAAAACAGTTTTGATACTAACTTCTCTGGTGCCTCCTCTTGGCTGCCGTGACCTTATTGTCTTCCTTGCTACGTCTGCTGGTGCCCCAGCCACCAAATCCCGTCCTCTTTACCCTCAGCAGGATGTTCCAGCACCTCTGGGATCCCTGGATTAATAAACCTGGTACTTTGTGCCGCTCTCTGGGGCACACATAAAACAACATCCTATCCACCTGGGCCCATGTAGCACACAGGAGGGTGAAAAGCTTCCTGTCCAGCTCTGCAACAATTCATTTGCAGCCTGGAGCAGATCAGTACCATTCCCAAAGCTGGCTCAGGTACACCTGTCCAGCCCATCAGACATCCTCAGCCTGTTCATTCAGGCAGCAGCAAGTCCCTCCAGCTTGGGCAGCAAGGAAGTGGAGAGCAGGGGCAGGGGCAAGGGTACTGCCACCTTCCCAGGCTCTCCACTACATCCTTTTCTACTCTGCTCTCCTCCCCCCCAGCCTACAGTGCCCCGACGTTTTCTGTCACACATCAGTTTCACTTTAGACTGGTGAGGTACTTTTCAATTAGAGCAGAAGCATAAAATAATCAGGACTATTTGCCTGTAGTCCTGTGCGAGGGACACAGACTTGGAGGTGCTGAGCCACATAATTCAGTCCAAACCTCACTGCCTCCCCTGCCTCACTTTCCCTGAGTAGGGTTTGCTGTGGAAATGTCAGAGTAATGGGTAACCTGACTGGAATGTGCCAGCAGATAAGTGAGGTGAGGTAAAGAGGAAAGTGGAGGAGACACTCTCTAATCCATGGCAGGAATGCTGGCTGGGGGCACACCTGTGCTGCCCTCCCCACATCACCTAACTTTTAATTAGGTTGCTCTTTTGTGGTGCAAAATGCCACATCAATCACATCCATGCTTTTCTGCCCATTCTTCTATCCCTCCCTCCCAAAAGTTCAGGTGCAGGAAGAAATGGAGCACTGTGAAGAGATCATACAACCATTTCCCAAGTAATCATATAGTGACCTCCTCCTCCTCCTCCTGAACCCCACCTACAGCCTGCTTTGGTTTATCTACTACCCATTTAACCCCATATCCTCTTCTGACCAGGAAAGCACTTGGCATTATCTGGGAGCTATTTCCATCCAACAAGGACTCTTTTTCTGTTAGTGGGAAAACCTTGGGCTTTGACAATGGCTTACACAGAAGCAGACCCAAAGATCTCAGAGAAGACAAAGCAGATGGAGCAAGCAGTGTTCCACTGGCTTGGTCTTTTATTAGAGCTGGGAAGTGGCACCCATCAGCTCAGCTTGAAGGAGGTGATCTTGAAGCCTCCCATGATGTTCATGTAGTTGATCTTGCGGTAGCTGTGCCGGTTGGGGAAACACACTTCATGCCCATCTGGTAGTTTCACACGGAATTTGTCTGTCAGCATTTCAATGAGGAACTGGGAAAGGGAATTGAGGACAAGGAGGGTATTCAGAGGTCAGCATCTAAGCAAAAGGCCTGACTGAGAGGGTCAAACCTGTTCACTATAACCTTAATCAAGGTGCTGGGGGTTGAGCTGAGGGTGACTCAGGAAATGAGCAGTTGATATCAAGGGTCTAAGCTGGTATACAAACTATGATTTGGGGACAGGATCTCTCCTGAGACTGTTTCACCTACTGAGATTGTAAACTCAGAGCAGCTAAACCCAAGTATGTCTTTACATGTCTTTATGGAATGTATATATACATGTACACATGGAATGTATATGCCACTGTACTGCTTTGAACAGGGCAGATTAAAGCTGACCCCCCAATGCCCTCAGCAGCTCACTGGGACCTGGAAAAGGAACTTTACTGATAAACACGCACAAGCAGACAGGACGAGAATGCATCACTGATCATTGCAAACCAAAGGGAATGTTCTCCAAAGCCGTCATCTCACTACCCCCTCCCCAAGAGCCCATCATGCCTGAGGAAACAAGCTTTCTCTCCACAGCAGTGGAAACTGGACTTCTCCTAAATGCAGCCCTGTCAACAACTTGGGACATCAGATGGGGTGAGACAGCAATTAGGGCAGCATCCCTGGCAGGAGAAGAGAGAGGACAGATTGGCAGCGTGGATCCAGGAGTAATGAGGACAGAAGAGCTGATGGAGAGGTTTTTGGACTTTACTCCAAACTCTGGGTTGCCTTAAAGCCTGTGTTTACACAGGACGGAATTATGGAGAGAAATAAAGTAGAGAGCAGAAAGATCCTGCTCCTTTTACCTTCATACATGCCCCTGGTACAATCACCTGATGGGCAGGTAGGGGGGTCAGGAAGCACTTACAAAGCCTGAGACAGACAGGGCTCACACAAAGTTCCCAGAAGCAGCATTGGAATTTTGAAGGAGTGGAAATGACAATCAGGACCAAAAACCAGAGGATGACAGGCTGTTGTGAGGAAGCATGAAGTATTGGATGGGACTGGAAAAGCTAGGGTATGGGAATCTGCTAACCAGGGGGTTCCCCCCACCACATGCACACCCCCCAACACCCAGCACACACTCCTCACCTTGACAGTGCAGCCCCTGAAGAAAGAGAAGTGGCTGTCACGATGCTCTTTCTGCCACACATCAGAGCACTTGGAGTTACAGACAATGACAGACTCATTGAAGCGGGGATTGAAGTGAAGTGCCAGATCTTTCAAGCTGGAGCCAAGATTGATGCTGAAGCTGTGGATGAACAGGAGGAAGGTCAGTAGCATGCACAGTAGAGGGTCTTGGAAGACTTGAGATCCAACACACATCTCTGCACCCAGTTCCTCCATCAGCGTGGCAGGTGGTGGCATAGGGGTTCCTCTAACACAGATATGCTCACACATTTTGTATCTAGGGACCTTGGAAAACCACCTACCTCTATAGCCCACCTTCAATCCTGGTAAGTCAAGGTGGTTTCTTTGTACATACCCAGAAGTATCAACAGATATTTTGCCTTTGATCTTCAGGGTGTTCCCAGGCTTCATATCGAGGTTTAAGATTTGAAATGGATCCTAAGGCAGAGAAAAATAATCTGTGAGGCTCCTTCAGCCATTCTTCCTCAGTCCCTGTAAGTGAGAAGGTGCCCCAGCCAGGTGAACATCTACTGCTCTCAGCTGGTGCTCCTCTCATGGCCAAAACACCTCCATGCTGGAGGTCTTGCATGAGATTCTTTCACAGTGAGGGAAGAGTGGGCTGAGTGAAGCCCACAAGAGAGAAAATACATCAGAAAGAGAGGAGACGAAAACAGGCTTGTTCTCAGCAGAAGGAAAGGAAAGCATGACAGCAGAGGTACAAAGAGAGTTAAAGCAGAAGGGCATTACACAGGGTTTGGTGGAAAGTCAGTGCTGCCCAAGAAATGAAAGTGGTGAGAGTGGGTGTGACCTGCCGGCCTCTCACTCAGCCTTGCTGAGTTGAGGACCCTGGGTGACAGAGGACAGGAGCAGCAGCCCTTACAGACATCTTCCTCAGAGGGTAGAGTAATCAGGCAGGGAGGCAGTTTAGCCCAGAAATGCTTTCAACAGAGAACCTAACATCCCTAGACTTCCTTGTGGCTTACACATTAACATGCCCCTTGCCTCTGCAAAGCTCCAGTGGCTGCTATTAAGCCAGAAGACTTTGATCCAAAGAAAAAGCTTCCTTATGTACACTTCTCATTAGGGACTTCAGGAGATTTAACCAATTCCCAACCTCTTTGGTGGGCTCCCAGTGGAAGGACTACTATGCACAACCCCTAGAGGTGCTACTTCAGACACCACACAGCGCAAGCATCTTCCCAGCTGGTCATGGAGGTGTGACCACTATGTTCAGTCCTTTTCTGTGTGTAACAGCTCAGCCAAAAGAAGCATCCCAGCTCCTTCCTTTTGTGACAGGGCGCAGCTCCCAAAATCCACACCAGTACACCAAAATGGTCTACACCATCCTTCCCCCCAGTGCTCTGAGGAAGGGCTCAAAGGGGCTTGGAGGAGAGGGCAACCAACGCATGCCCTGTAGATGGTACAAACTATGAACAGTCCTTTGCAGGAGTGACATAGTGGCATCCCAGCTCCTTCCCTTCTTGTGGCTCTAGATTCAGCCTCAGCTGGATGGACTGCAACAGCAACATGTGGGACTCTCTGCAACCTCCTGTCCTAGCCCCATCAAGACCTAAATCTTTTAGCCTGAGAAGTGATGTTCATAACGTCCAACAGCCCCATCCTCCCTAACCCTGAGACATGGGAATGTTGTCCTTACAGAAGAGTATCACCCCTGCTGTCTTCTTCCCAGGTAAAAGCTACGATATAAGTCAATAGACAGTATCACAGATTTGTAAGTCTCCAAAAGTCAAGTGGAAAAAGGAGAAGAAGGAGAAGGTCAAGTCTCAGGAGACCAGCAGTTTCTCAGCCGCCGTCCGCAGCCCTGCAGAGAGCAGCTGAGTGCAGTCATCCTGCTGATGCACAGCCAGCTGGTAGACAGCTTCTGCCCTTCCCAAAAACATCCTGAAGCAAGGAGAAGTGGTGATAAGCACTCCTTCCCCAGAGGTGTTTCCTATGAGCAGGTCATAAAACTCAGCAGGCTTGGGGAATTTGTTTGCTGTTGAGGACACTGAAACCATTGGTGAAATCTCCCTGGGCTGATTGTGGAACCAGCAGAAACAGGTGCTGGTGATGGTGTTTTCTGCCATTGGGTCTCTTTACCATCACGCTCTTGTGTCCACGACACACCTGTACACACCTTCACATCACCCTGCTCCCCTGCAGCCATCCCAGGGAGAACACAGAACTGAAACCTTGTTTCCTCTGTGGTTTGTGCATAGGCACCCACGACTTTTTTCCTGAAACAGATTTTGCATATACTGCAAAGTCATTAACCCTTTCCTTATACTACCCCGTGACTAAATATCAATCAGCAGTCATTGTCTTCAATCGTTGTCTTCGTCCACAGTGGTGATGTGCACATAGCAGACAGAGGGAGAAAAGATGGATGAAGCAGAAGGGATAATGCAAGAAATTGTACATTGAACAACTGCAATTCCAATCATTTATCCACCAAGTAAATCTAATTAACAACATCATTCCAATTCGCACTAACCATGAGCCCCACCCCGTGAGTCTCAGTGATCAGACTACACACATTAAACAAGAGCTGGGGCTCCCAACCTTCAAACCAGTCACTAGGTTTTGGAACAATTCTGCAGTTTGGTCAGCTGTTTCTTTCCTTTTGTCTCGAGCTTCCTCAATGGAAGTAGAAGCATTATAAATTGTAATACAACATTCAGTATTTGTTAAATATAACATTCCACATACACCTCGCTCTTTAAGTAATAACGTCTCTAATGCTGATTTCGTAAAGCTATTTTTGACACTTGTTGGAGTTGCAAGTTAACTCCTCAAAAAAGATACCTTGTCCACTTGCCATATTATGTTTTCTAATGCCCATTGATGTTGTCTGATAACTAGATAAGGTGTAAAAATTATCTTAAATCCCAAAGCTAACCTTTGTCATACCATATAATAATCTGCGTCGTGTATATCAATGATCCATTCTCAGCTGTGTTCAGGAGAACTCAGCTCTCATCATGTCCTTCCCACCAATAAATAATGACAGACATGATTTGGGCAAAAGGATAGGAATACTACCCTGCATGTTAGACCAGCGTGCTGAGTTAGGCTTAACTGCAAGTTAAAACTTTCCATCAGAACATCCTCAAGCTAATCCAAGTGGTGCAGGATAGCTGCTCATCCTACAAGTCCAGGTGTTGTTACAGTCCATCACGCACATTTGGGGAGGTGACAGGATCAGAATGTTCTTTTATAGGTAGTAGCTGCAAGGGATTCCAGAATACTGAACCCGTTGGATGTGGGCCCAATGCGTCTTGAAATCAGCCACAGAATTACACAGCAGGCCTTGATTTTTAAATCCCATAGAGGAGTATCCCCAGCAGGTACACATGCCACATATTAAAACACATATCGAAAAATCTATAGGTAATACTCCTGCCCTGCTGGGTATTTCTACACACCACAAAAAATAACTTTTAAATATATGGGGCTTCATAATAATCCAGTTGTTTTAGCAGATGAAAAATGGGATCAAAAGGGAAATATTGACAAGGAATCCTATTAGTTGGGGATTTGGGACATCCCTGGTAACAGTGGACTTCCCCTGATCATCCCTGGTACGTCAATCTCTTCAGAGTTTAGTGAGGAGACAGCTTCTGGATGTGATGCATTACACATATTCCAACCCTGAAGCCCCTCTTTGTTATTGTAGTATGCAAAATATGTATCACTAAGTCTCACTTGGTGTGGGAACCAGGGGCATTCAAAAACTGTAGATATTCCCTCAATTAATAGGTAATGGGCCCTCCATTTCAAAGGTAATTTACTCTCTAACCACCAAGGCGTAGGTACCAGAATATAAGATCATTTCCATAGTGGGGGTTCACTTAAATTGACTGGTAGATCGTGAGTGTTACAAAAAATCTTGGGCCCTACTTTGCTGATGTAGGGAAAGCTACACTTATTCCTTGGTCTGTTCGATTCCAAAGATGCACAAATCCCAAAACTCCCATGTGAGGTTGATAGAATTAGCACTTCTGTCCCCTGGGGTTGATTTCCCCATTTCAACAGCGGACATATAAAATCATATACATAACAGCACAAACATGCTAGCATAATAACTATTCCTACTAATAGAAAACCAAAACATATTATGGCATAAACTACAGCAGGAAATCCCTCTTCCTCCTTTCGGCACCTGGCCTTTACCTTCAAAAGACCAAATAAACAACTCGGCTCAGCTTTGAACCGGTTCAAAAGGATGGAATAATCCACTGAGTATTAATTTTATGTTCCTTATTGTGATCATCTGCAGCTATCCAGGCATACTTATTCAGTGGACTTTTTAAAATCAGTAGCATTTTGGTATTGATGATGGGAAAATTGAGTGTCTGGTTAAACTGCACAGTAATTTGTTTTTTATTTAAGGAGTAAGGATTCACTATCTGTAGGATATCCCAGGTATTCCACAGTCTTCATAAGAATACCCATTGGAAAGAGGTCTCCTACAGATTTAGGCAAAAGCAAGCAAGCAGTAATCATTTATTTTCATTAAGTATAAACATATTAAACCAAGGCATATCTTTCCAACACAGGTTATAAATGCCACACTTGTTAACCTTAATTACTTAGTTAAATTTGTAAACAAAACTTACAGATACACACACCAATTAAAACCCCCAAAATATAGTACACATAAAAGCAAGCAATCCCTGTGGAAACTTGGAGTTGGTATAAGAGAATCTTCAGTCTGATTTCTAACATGCAGGATACCTACAACCTGGAAAAACCATAGAACAGAATTGCTTGGTCTCTGTCTAACCAGTGCACAGTGGGTTAAAAGGAGGGCACTATCCATCTGATACTAATTTGATGGACTTTTCAAGAAGTATCTTTTACTTCTCAAAGGTAACACAGAAAGCTTTAATTTTGTGACCAACTCGTAGGGGGTATCTAATCAATTAGTGGTTTAGCTTTTGGCTTTGGTGTGGTGGTATAAATTTGACATACTCACTAGGGGGTTTCAGCTGTCTTCCCAGAGGTCACTCCAACCCATCCTATATGGCACTCATAATTCATTATTTCCTGGACGAATTCATACCGAGTAGGTATGTGAATTTGGTCTCTAGGTGGTTTTGCTGCTGCAGCAGCAACTTTCATGATCTTGGGCATCAGATACAAATATTTTCAGGCTATCTGGAAGGAGAGGAGTTAATCTGGCCAGATCAATGGGAGCCACTATAGGGGATCGCCTTAACTGACATGTTTCATACATTGTTTGAATACATGCTGCCTTTTGCACAGAGGCTGCCAGATCTGAGAATCCTGTAGTCTTAACAGTAGTAGGCTTTCCTCTGTCCTGTGGGTCTATGCCTCCAGCCCAATAAGCAGGTTTGGCAGTTAATGAGTAGTTATGGTTACCTGGAGTAGTAGTTAAAAATACTTCTGCCTCTTCTTCACTCAGCAAGATTTGGTCTCTGCCTGTAAGGGAAACTCACTACACATACACATACTCACTACACATACTCATACAAATACTTCTGATTTCCCTGGACACTTGGAATATTTTTCCTGCAATTTACCTAACTCTGTGGGGGACCAGGGAACAGTATGAACAGTAGTGTGGGCTTCTCCCTTCCCCTCACCATCAGTTTCAGTTTTAATTAAAGGCCAAACTTTCACCAGTACTGGGATAGGGTCAAGGTCTTCCTCTAAATCATCAGCATTGTACCAAATGTCCTCATCTCATGTTTTGGGATCCTCACAGCATGCCACCCTATGGATGTGCTGGACTGAATTAGAAGACAATTTGTGTGGGATTTTATCAAGTAATTTACCTAGATTTTCCTGCAGCTGTTTGTCTCATCATTCAGCCACAGACAGTAGTTTTTCTAATTGTTCATTTTTATTTAGAAAAATGTCTACTAGTTTTTCCAATTTCTCCCATGTCTCTTTCTCAAAAGACAATGATGTTTTAAGAACCTAATTTTCTGACTTCAAAGTCATATATTCTACATCTACAACTCTTTCAGGTGGTGGGGATTTGATTTCATTTTGCATGCAGGATAAACAAGCTACCAAAACTGCACAAATAACTTACCTTTAATGAGTAACTTACCTTTTCCTCTTCCTATTTTTCATTCAGCAGGCAAACTAGTAATGTGATCAGCTGTTGCCTGTACATTATCTCAATTAGTTTGTGCCCATTCCGACCCCAGGGGAGAGGGGTGACTATCAAACTTCTCCAGGAGAGAGAGTAAAACATTAGGCTTACACTGGTCACCCTGGGTAACCATTCTTCTTCAGTCTCCCTCAGAGGCAGACAATCTGTGCCTGTCAGGCAGCAGAAAGCAATCTCCCTCAGAGGGAGACAATTTGTAACAGTAAAAGTTTGGTCAATCTCCTTCAGAGAGAGACAGTGCCCACCAGGGAGGAAGAAGAACAGTAAAAGTCTGGAACTGTTAAACAGCACTTTGGGTCAGAGAACAGTATATCCTGTCTGTGATGCCAATTAAAATCTTACGATTTGATGTTAAAGTCCTCTGCCCAAATTAAGGTGCAAATGAGCCCAAATGCCGGTTCAACAATGCCAACTTTATTTTACAAAATTAATTGTACAGGGAAAAGAGAGAGAAAGAGAGAGAGGGAGAAGGGGAGAGATAGTCTAAGTAGAAGATAGTCACCGCCATGGATCCAGCAGCACCCCGTTGGTCCTTCAGTGCCCTGGGCTTCTTGGTAGTGGGGTCCGAACCGGTTCACTCCGAGTCATTTTTATGCAGTCCCTTATATTGCTGAAAAGCGAAGGTACAAGTGACTTTCAGTTCCTCATTCACATGAGAGATGAGAGCAGGCATGGTTTCAGTGCTTGTCCGGGATCTATTCTGGGGGTTGTGCAAGAAAAGTACCCCAAAAATCAAGTGTCCTACCGGTGACCCCACTTACTGCACTTGTGCAATTATTCACTTGTTACGTCACATACCACAGTGAAACTTTGACATGAAAAGCAGGGCCAGAACCAAAATCTTGTTTCCTTTGTGATTTGTGCGTAGGCACCTATGCCTTTTTTTCTGCACCAAGTTTCACCACCATGCCTGTTTAAGGCACATACTGCAAATGTCATTATCCCTTTCCTTACAGCTGCCCAGGAGGGAGAGCAGTGTGTGTCTTTTACTTTGTCCAATTCTGGGCTCCTCAGTACAAGAGAGTCATGGAGCTTCTGGAGTGGATCCAGTGGAGGGCTACTAAGAAGACTAGGGAAGTGGAGCATCTCTCTTACAAGGAAAGGCTGAGGGGACAAGGCCTGTTCATCCTTGAGAAGAGATGACTGACAGGGGACCTCATCAATGTGTATAAATATCTAAAGGGGCGTGCCAAGAGGATGGAGACAGGTTCTTCTTGGTGGTGCCAATCAATAGGACAAGAGACAACAGGTAAAAACAGGAAGCTCCACCTGAATGTGAGGAAGAACTTCTTTGCTGTGCGGGTGACCAGGCCCTGGAACAAGTTGCCCAGAGAGGTTGTGGACTCTCCCTCACTGGGGATATTCAAGAACCATCTAGACATGATCCTGTGCCATGTGCACTAGGATGGTCCTGCCTGAGAACGGAGGTTGGACCAGATGATCCCCTGTGGTACCTTCCAACCTGACACATTCTATTGTTTTGTCTGAGGGATGAGGAAAACTACCCACGCAGAGAGTTATGCGCAGAGCCACGAGTACCACAGATGTGAGAATACGCCAAAAGGGAGACGAGCAGGAAAGAGGCTCAGAGAAGGGCCATGAGATTTTATCAAGATTACATTAACCCCCTTCTTACAATGCTCAGCAGGGGCGTTCACCCCCCTTTTATTTGCCACTGGGAACAATAGTGGGAAACCAGGCAGCAGATCTGCCAGTGCTGGCAGCTTCCTTCATCTGCTGAGTTAAGCCTCCACATTGTCAGACACCAGCCCTGTGCTGATTGCCTCTCTCATGCAGGGGTATGTGCTCCCCACATAGGAAGGGGATGAGACTTTAGGGACCCTAGAAGAGCCAAAATTCTCCATTGCAGTTGGAGGTGGCAATTGGGATGATGAAAGGAGGGTGGCGGGGGCAGGTTGATACTTCCCTGCTGATACTGCAAAGCAGAAAGCCTGCGGAAACAATGATAGCACGGGAATGTAAATCCCAAAGAAAGAGGAAATCCGGCTAAAGAGCATCTGCAAAAGAGGTGGAGGGTCTGTGCAGTAAGGAAAACATAAACAATAGCTGTGGAAGCTGGCAGCCACTGGTGCAAAGGATCCAGGAACCCTTCGCCCCTCAGAGATGATCCTATACCAAACTGGGAGTGCCCCTCCAGGGCCCCACAGATGTTCAACCTGGCCAGAGGGCATTTGGCCTGTACTAGTGTGGGACACTCATGTTCACACCACTGATGCCAGAGGAGGATTTGCTGCATTTCCAGAGGGATGGCAGAGACCAAACAAGTAGTCACTCAGTGTGAGGGTAGGGGCATATGCAACCAAGGGAAAGATGAGTTTCCAATAGGGAGCAGGTCTGCAATTTTGCATGGAGAAAATAAAGAAAACCCAAAACCATATTTTAAGGAGGGAAGAGATTAATTGCAATCATCTTGGCTTTCAACCAGAAGGGTGGCAGAGCAGGTCCTCTGCAGAGTATTTTCACCACATAAAATGCAGCAGCTCTATCTGCAGAGGTCCCATACAATAGATTTCAGTGTCAACAGTCCTTCCCGGCCTTCCTGCTAGGTCCTAAGGAGATCTCAGGCCACCAGGAGCATTCATAGGATCTCAGGATCCTTGGGATCCTCCAGACAGCAGTACCTCATGTACCATAGCCTAGAGCTGCCACTTCTACCACAGGGCACCCACACAGGTGTTGAGAACAGACTGAATGCCACCCTCCCCAGCAGGCTGCCAAGATCCTCAGCAGCATCATTGCTGGCAGCAGTATTTATTTTCGTTTCTCACTCGGGCAGGAGATAAGCCAGCTAGGTATGAAGCCCTGAGGAAAACCACGGGTTTCCCCACTTCCCAGCCAAAGTAGCCAAACTGCCTGTCAGAGATTTCTCAGGGCCTTTTGTGGCAGGAGCAGCCTCCAAAATCCACACCAGCACACCAAAATTGTCCCTACCATCTCTTCCAATGGTGTTCTGAGGAAGGGCTGCAAGGGGCTCAGAGGGGAAGGCAGCCAACACATTCTCTCTAGACAGCATGAGCTATGAACAGTCCCCTGCAGGACTGACATGGGTCATCACCAGATGTGAAGTTCAGTCCAGAAGGAATGAGGAAGAGAGGGAAAGGCAAGGCAGCCACGCCAGGTGCATGGATGTCCATGCCACTTACCCCACATCAAACCAAGCTCTGCAAAAAGAGGAAAGAGATCGCCCTAATACCCCCATGGAAGGCTGTGATTTCAGCTCAGTGCTAATTTGAAACCAAAGAAGCAGCACTGGAGGACAACAACATTGCAGAGGGGATAAGGTGCCTGTCCCATATTGCACTCAAGGCACCAGGGAGCCTGTGCCTTGGACCAGGCATCAGCATCTGCTCAAGGCAAAGGGAACTGGAGAGACCAACCATGCATTCTTTCTTGGGGTAGCAGCTGCTCACACTGCTATTATTTCCTACAGCTTCATATAATTTGTACTCCACAGCAAGCTATTGTCCCTTTCCACTGGCTATTTATTTCCTTGAATAGCCTCTGGGGAAAGATTTCAGTGCGGGAGTAAAGAAAAAAGAAAGACTGCACACAATAAATATCAAGTAGTGACCTGATTTCAACTGTATTCTCTGACCTCATCTGGACTCTGGTTGTGGTTCCCCCCAATAGTTGTGATTAAGCCCTGTTTCTGCCTTGGTGTCCCTCATTCACGAGGCCTAGAGGGTGAATGTCCCCTACCTTAGAGGACTGTGGGGTGGATTTTCAGCAACCAGGGCTCAGGACATGACTGAGAAGCTTCCACCACCTCCTGATGGAGATGCTCAGTCCTCCAGCTTCCAGTCACAGAAATTCCCAGATAGGTTTGACAGAACTGATTTCCCCTTTAGTCAAGAGGTGTTGGTTGGCCTCTCAGCAGACAGTGCTGCAACCTTCAGCCAACCGATCCCTAAGCTCTGAAAGCCAGCCAGCTTCCTAACGGAGGAAGACCAAGAGAACAAAGTGTACTTACTGGAGCCAAACTGAGGGAAGCAAGAGACTGGGTAAGCAGGTCTGTGGATCTGAAGGGTGTGTACAGGAGAGGACTGTCCAGGAGATGTAGGAGAAGCCAAAGCAATGATGAGCACAAGGAAACTAGTGCCCATGAGCACTAAGCTCCTGCCTAAGAGGTTGACCAGAGAGGGGGTGCTCCTTTAGGGAAAGCACTGAAGCCTCTGCATTCAGATCAAGTAAAATGGGAAGGAACAAAGGACTGGAAGAGAATCTTCTGTCACCCTTCCTGCCCCAGCTACCTGACAGTGGGAAGTATGGAAGTAGCATCCATGCTCTAAACCTGGGGGCAAGAGATTAGAGGCCATCAGCATCCAGTAGGCTCTCCACAAACATCATCCCCTTCAGCTGTAGGGGGCAATTTCTCTTCCTTAGGATGTGGGGAATAAGGAGGAGGAAGGAAAAAGCTAGCTAAAGAACTAAAATGTGGAAAAAACCCACACCTTTCTTCAGGGCTAGGGGCAGCAGCAAAAGAGGGAACCTGCACCAAGAAAGCAGATCAAGAGCACAGGGAACAGACTCCATCAGACTCCATCTCTCTCCTCACCCTATCAGAAAGGTGGTGGTGCAAGAGTGACTGGCATCTCCCATCTCCATGGGGAGTTCAAATGTGCTCTGCTGGATGGTTTCCATCCCCATAGCCAAGTTATGTCCTTATACCTTTGCAGGGAATCTCTCTCTCAGGCAGCTCTGAAGTCTGTGGCAACATTTTTGTGTGGTATGAGTTGTGCATGAGGAAGGGGAGAAAGGTAGTTCATATGCAAGGAAGCTGGTTCATAAGGCACCAGGGCCATGTCATCAACCCAAGCAGCCAGATGAGTCATGTCTTCTGAGTCCCCAGCTTGCCTGAGGGGCAGGAGAATGAACAGAACTGGCACAGGGTGGGGAAGGGAGGTCAGAGGACTGATTACATGCCACCCAGTTCCATTTCTAGACTTCATTTCTCTAATTCTTTCACTCATGGGTGCATGCCAGGAATGTGGGTTGTGGGAAAGGCTTTCAAAAACATGCCTGAAGATAAAAATGCACTTGTGTTGAAAGCTTCCCTACTGGCAAAGAGAAGATGTATAGAAGGCTCACAGCTTCCCCCTCTCTGAGACTTTTGGGATCTCCCAGCTTTAGCCAGATCTTCTGGATGATGTATTATTAGCTTAATGAGAAAAAGATCTTCCAAAGAGCTCTCCACAAAGGATCAGCTTCATGAGGTCTTATGCTCCACTTGCACCTTGCACTCAAAGATTAACATCTCCAACAGTTTTATCTTACCATTGAGTAAGGCAGATAGCAGCTCCCTCATCTTGCACATGATGAAATTGAGGTACAGACACCCACGTTCACATCCAAAGCCAACTCTTCTTTGCAAACCTCTGCAAGAACCTAAAAGGATGCTGTGGTCCCCTAGCTGATACAGCTGGAGTATGAGAGATGCTGATCTCTGGTCACACCATTTACTACCAGCAGGAGGTACTGAGGCATTCAGTGGCTCTGGAAAAAATTAGCCCTTGGGTGGCTCCAATTAAGTCTGAAAACCAGAGGCATTCAAAGAACAGAAGCCTTCCAACAATGGAAGCCGAGGGACTTCCGAGATGCTCCAAGCCCAACTTTGCTGACTGCAAGGGGACCATTTCCCACAACAGAGACAGCATGAGACCAGTTGGCTGGAACTAGAATAAGCAAAATATTGCACCATACACAAACGGTCCATGGGGACCTCCCTGCTCTGAGCTCCAAGCAGCCATCCCAGATTCAACCCCACAGGACAGCAAAGGCATGAAGTGAGAGTGACTGCCGAGCCCCTGCGCACAGCACTCCATCCCACACAGGGAGAACAAGGCTGCTGGCACTGCATGACTCGCTTTGAGTGTGTTTCTCACGGGTTCCAGTGCTGAGCTCAGGCAGGTTGGACAACTATGAGAACTTACAGGAATCTTTCAGACAAGCAGAATCCATCTGAGTCACACGCATGAGGCACAATGCCAAGGGTGGCTCTTCCACTGGAAAAAAAAGAGAGAGAGAGAGAAAGAAATGCTAAGGGATAAATAGCAAGTTTTGAAAAGCCACAAGAATTAACAGCTCATGGGCTGGAAAGAATGGGAGGGAAAACAAAAAGAAAAAGTCTGTTCTCCCATGCTCACGTCACTAAAGCCAAGTATCCCTCATCCCCACTGGGAAGCAGCAAGCCACCTTACCACACATCAGCTTTGAGAGGGTCTGAACAGGCAACCTACCCTGGATCTAAGGGCATGGCTGAGGTCTGCAGAAGAAGAGGTTGTCAGGTCAAAACTATCTGTTTCTCCAAAATCAGCTTGAACAAACTCCCTTTGATGGCCCTGCAAAATGAAATAGTAAAAACCAAACCAGATGAAAATGGGAAAGAAAAGCTGCCAAAAAAAAGGGAATCCAAATCCCCAAATGACTGACTCAGTGCAGGAAATGGGCATCTAAAGAGGGAACTGCAGGCATCTAAAGGAGACCTAAGAAAAGATCAGGCCCACACGAAGGACTCTGTAGGACTCTGTATTCCTTTCCTCACACTTTCCAGAGAGAAGGGCACCAGAAATATTTGAACACATGGACCTTCAGAGCAACATACAGGGAAGAGAACTGAGCCTGACCTGCTGCAGGATCTCCAAGCACAACCAATGTCCAGAGGAGGTTCCAGCTCCCACCAGTGCAGGGAATGTTAAATTACTTTTTCCCTGCTTCCCAGTGAGAAGTTACATCCATAGTCTTGCTTAGAGTTGCCACCAGGTGAAGGAGCTTTCAAAGCCAGCATCAGAGCCCAGAGATCTTTCATCTCCTCAAGGTACCACAAGGAGCAGGGCAGCAGCTGCTTGCAGCTGCTTTGCACTCTTGGGACACCTGGTCTCCCTTTCCAGCACTATACTGGGCACTAAGGGACACCCCATCCTATACAGGCATCCTGTCCCTTCTCTGGACTACGCCCATGAACCTCTACCCCTTTTCTGACCCATGTAGCCAGTAGTACATAAGCCCTCACTTGACCACAGTGAATATTTATTCCCAACAGTCATGCCAGACTGTTTGGTCTCTCTGGTTCTCTTTCCATTCCTTCCAGTGTGTGGCTTTTTCTGCCGTCCTTTTATTCCTCACCACTGGCCAGAACCTGCCTGTTCCTCTAGCTGCCCCCAGGTTTCCTTGTGCCACTCTCCTCCCCTCCCCAAAAGCCCCCAACAGCAGAGCAAACACCAGGCTTTAATTGCAGCCAGATTCCTGGATGGAGAATGGTTGCTCCAGAGAGGGGAAAAGAGTATTAGAAACTAAATGCTTTGAATGCAATTCACCCCAGACTAATCTTATCATATCCCAGGCTGAATAGCCTGAAACACATTGCCAACAGACTTGCCAAGCCAGGGGATCTGATAAAGGACAATGTGAGGATGACAGGCAACTGCCAGGCAAGTTCCCATCTGCAGGCAGATAGCTTATCTCTTCTGTCAAGATGGGACACACATCCACATCTGCTGCACAACAGCGGGAAAAGGCTAGTGGAGACCTGCTTTCTGCTCCTGAACACGCACGTAGCACTCCTTACAAGACCATCCCTGAGGAACATCTCTATTACTCACTCAGCCTCATTAGGAAAGGGGTGGAAATCTTTCCTGAACAGCTTTGTCAGAGACACAGCTCCCCAGAGGCCTGGCTCAGGATGAGCTGAAGAGTGCCTCGGCACTAGCTCTGGACACCAGCAAGTGGCTGCTTGGCTGCAGGAGCAGCACAGCAGCAAGACAGCAGAGGGAAGAAGTCTAATAGCCCACTCTGGAATCACACTGTGACACCACTTTTAACCCCCATCAACTCCCAGTACACATCCTCTTCCGGAAATTCAGCCAGAGTGCCGCTGCAGGGAAGCAAGCTACTCAAGATGTAAAGCTACTCTGATCGAGAAGGGACATGGAAAGAGAAGCAGCCTCTGCTGGGAACATCTCCTCCTTCTGCATAGAGGAGAGGGCTTGGGCTGCAAATCAGGGACAGCAAAGATGCAACATGGTTGCGCCACGACCCATATGCAAACAGTGCCTTCGAAATGCCGCTGAGCTGAAGGGAACAGTGTGTTGTTTGAACACAGCCCCTCCAGGTAAATACAAAGCAGAGGCTGGTCAAACACCCCCAGAGGTGTTCACCTGATCCTTCTCCTGGCTGGGGGACATGTCTGTCGGCAACACATTAAATGGGGGATACACGAGCTCTGCCCCCCATTCTGCTCCCTGAGTTCCCAAACCTGATGTAGTTTGGGGTGGCAGGGGAACTAGGGCAGAGGTGTGCATGCACGGGAAGCTCTTGCAGAATCGCATGCTCCATAGGCTCCTTGTCCTGCCTGCTCAAGGCAGGAGAGCCAGAGGGGCAAATTCAACATGTCTGTGTGTCCAGGCCTCTCTAATCCTCTGCATCCAGGAGCTGGTCCCCACACCCACATGATCTCATGTAACTGGGCAGTGTTTTCTCATAGCATCTCTCCCACCCCTCATGGCAGTAGGTCAAATCCATAGCATGGGTTGTAGGACACTGAGTCACAACCCAGTGTTCAGCTGTAACCAGCAGACAGAGCATTAGCATTTCCCAGTTTCAGTCTGGCGCACACACTCCCATCCCACACACTCACCCACAACCTGTTGCATGACATTTCCCATCTTTGAAGAGTGAAACATTGGAAAATTAGGGGGGTAAATACACAGGCTGCAAGCAACTGTACTTCAAAAGCCTGCCTTCTGAGAGACCTGGGCTTACAGGGTTTAGCTGTTTCACTCTTGGCCCCAAAAGCAAGGAGCAGAACGCAGCTCCCATTCATGGGGTTAAATGCATGGTGACAACAAGACTCTGGTGGGAACAGTCCCCAGTCCACCCTGTCCCCCAGCTGTGCCTGGGTGCTGTGGCACTGCTAGCTAGCACTGCCCAAAACCAAGGCAGGGAGGTTGCTAACAACTGCACAGCATGAGCCAACATCCTGAGGCAGTGCTCAGGCCCAGCCATGGTCCTATAGTGCTTACTAGGACAGACGAAACCAGAGGGACTAAAAAGGAGCCTGTGAAAAGTCAGGTCCTTGGGAAATCTGCATATACAGACTCTGCGTCTCCCTCCTCCTCCTCTTGGATCACAGTTTTCTTTTCATTCCTAGCTCCATGTCCACCATGCCCCAGCACTGGGATCGCTCTGCCCTGCTGATCCCCACCATCACCAAAAGCTAAGGGCAGAAGCTGGCTGCAGTGCCAAGTGGCAGAGGCTGAGCAGCCTGGATGGAGGGAGAGCGCCACCGGACTGCCTCCTCTTGCTGTTTCACAGTCCTGACTTAAGCCAGCACTGAAGTTTCCTAGGGAACTTGAGGCAGCTGCAGCCAAAACAGGATTGTTGGCAGTGAGGGATTTTCAAGCCCAGGCCAAAACCCGTCTATTCAAACTCACCAGCTGCCACACTTGAGCCAGCTGCACAGCTCAGTACACGTGCATTCGGCACTGGGGCACCCTGCAGCAGGAATACCTCCTCCCTGTGCCACGTTGTGAAAGAGAGGCTGCACACGGCTGCGCCTCTGAGCTCCCCGGGCAGCTGCTACACTAAATATCCCCAACAAACACTAAGTCAGACTTTGCTGCCACCGCAATGCAGGGATGTATTCATCATCCAGGCCGGGGGATTTGCCACAGCTGGGCTCCCCGATTTGCTTCAGGATGCCTAGTTTCCTGTTGCCAATCTCTGCTCAGATCATGCTTGGATGCCCCTGAGAAATGCCTTTGCAGTAGGGTTTTTCTCCTTCTCCCTCCTGCTGTTCTTTAGAGCCAAACTATATCTTAGCAAAATTCATGCTCTTAGACTACCTTTTCCCCCAATACTTGTGCTTTCTCATGATGCCCCTTCCATCTGTTAGCAACAGCACAGTAAGTGAGGGCTAGAGCAAGAATGGGTGAATCTGTTCACGTTTTCTAATGCCTCTGTTGACTCCTGAGTCCTGAGTACACAGTATCGGTAGCGGATCTGTTCCAGTCTGGAGCTGATCTCATCAGCAGTGCTGTGAATAACTCCACCGAGGCTCCCCCTTGCGGGCTCAGGGCCTGCAGTGCTCACTTCAGCCCCATAAATTTAAGCAGCTGTCTCTAACCTGGCAGGTCTTCCTCTCCCTGTTCAGGTTTTGGCTCACCAGCTACATAACCTATCAGCCCCCAAGACATGGCTATGACTAGGGCTTCCATTCTGTCGGTTTTATTTCATCACTGCCTGCTGCCGATAATGTTCCTCGGCAGCAAGAGCATTCCCACGTTCTCAGAGCATCCCCTGAATGTCCTGGACTCTCTCGGGAAGAAGCTTTCAGCAACAGCAAACCCATCTGAGCCTTCCCCAGGGTGTAAGGAGGCAATTTCACTCCCCATACTGTCCAGAAGGGCACTGCTGCCAGCTCGTTCCAGGGATTGAGACACCCCTCGAGCTGCCCAGTTTGGAAGGAGAACTCAAACACCAGGAAGCAGCAAGCTGCACAGCTCACCTCTAACTCTGGTATTTGCTTCTCTCACTTGTCTTGCTGAGCCAGTTGCACTAATGACAGAATCAACATGGAAAGGAAATTTGGTTTACCAAGGTCAAGGCAATTCCCCGAAGGAAGCAAATGCAATTACCCCCACGCTAACGACCAGGGAAACTGAGGCAGTGAGCATAGCTGAGCATTTCCCTGAGTCTTGCTCCAAGACATGCCTAATTGCAGAGATCTAGCCAGCAGGTTTTCTGATCCCTTATCCAGCATTCTCTTTCCTCATTCTGCTCCTGTAGTTGTAGAAGGATGCCTTTGATCACACGGGACAAGCCTTCCTACAGCTGAAAGGGAAACTGCTGAAAGAAATGGAAGGGAACAATCCTGGTTGATGACTGCATACCACAAGAAAGTGCTGCAAATGAAGGAAAGGAGACATTTCCTATTAGATTAAAGGAGCTCAAACCTGCTCTCCCTCTAGAGAAGTATGCAACTCTATACTTGTCTCTCTAATTGCAACCCTCCACTGGGAAAGATGCTTGAAAGTATTGCAAAAGTATGGAGATTAGCCAAGGTCAAGAAATGGCAGGGCTGTAAATCCAGAGGATTGCATAAAGAGGTGCATGGTCCGAGACGATGTCAGAAGAGGTGCTGCCAGACTGTTCCAAGAGAGAGTAGCAGAGTTAAAACTGAGCCAAACCCCCAGGAACTGGCTGCTGCAGTCAGCCAGAGCCGGAAAACAAGAAAAGGGAACAAAAGATGACGGTACCAAGCTTCAGGAAAGTGAAAGGTCTCTGGCAGAACGCCTTGCCAAAGAAAGAAGAATGTGACGGGGGAAAGGGAAGCTCACGTCACAGGTCAGAGCCAACAATCCAGCAGGAAACACACAAAAGCTCTCGCTGCCCCACACAAGCGCATCTGAAAAACATCGCAGGGTTTACATAAACACACACGGCAGAGAAACCAAACAAACCCTGGAACAGAGCAGGGGGTGCCAGCGTGGTTTTGGCTGGCTGAAGACGAGCTGATGGATGGAAAACCCCTCTCCCAGGCGACCCGGCCACTCCTGCGAGGCCACCTTCCCTTCCCGAAGGAACTGGGACTTGGTTTGCTCGGCGATTCACCTCGAGTGCACGGGCAGCAAGAGCGTTTGCTGAGCCCGGCTACTTAGGCAGGCACTCCCCTGCCTTCTGGTGCCCTCTGCGGGCAGCTGCTGCAAGGCCTGCCCAACCTGGGACCTGCATCCCTCTGCTGAACCTGGGACCTATATCCCTGTGCCAAACCCGGGACCCGCACCCCTCTGTCCCCGTGAGCTGTACTCATCCAGGCCTCTGGCTTGGAGTCATCACTTTCCTCCGCATCTGGCTACAAGCTAATTATAGTTCCAGTACTTTCCCTCTGGAGTGGTGTTAATTACCACATGGAGCACCTCACGCCGTCCAGACCTAGTTGGAAATTCCAGCTGTCGGTAAAAATAAATCGAGGGAAGTGAGAAAGCTTCTTCCTCACAACATCTAACCACTGTTACAGGGAGCAAAATTCAGACTCCGATCTCTCTTTCTTCTTCAGTTGCACTTAGGGTCCTTGTTATATGAAAAGCAGATGTAACCAAAGGGGAAAGAGACTCCTAAATCTATGAGAAATAAAGGTAAGGTCGCTGCTGACAGGGCTGTTACGCACGAGTTCACTCGCCATTGTTTGCAACCAGCTGAAAAGTGGGTGCAGCCTTCCATTCATCCTGGACTTGGCTAACTACTGGGTGTTGCCAAAGGGAAGAAAACAAACAAGCTTGAGACTCAGACAGACCGAAACCTGAGCGAAGGGGCTGTGTAAAACACCAGCCTGCTAAACTCCTCCTTCAGAGGCATCGCTGTGGGGGGTGGAGAAGAGACATGCATGCCTTCTATGCAGATGGTACATGACCTGCAGGGCTCCTAAAGATGACTTCAGGATTCTCAGAAAAATCAAAGAGGTAGTACTGACAGGCAAGGTTGACTCATAAGATTAAAATAACCCGTGTTAAACGTGCCTGAACAGAGCAGAGGGAAGGATGTTGCAATTTTCTATGAAAGGTGCTTAAAAAGCGCTTTGTGATGCAAGGCAGTAACAGTTTAAAAAAGAACTACATTCAAGCGCCAAAAAAAGTACTTTTTAATGGCCAAAAAATCCCCACCGAAACAATGGCTATCCATAAGGAAAAGCCATTAGGTGTGACAACAGGGCAGTTCCCTCGTCAACCATGGGATTAGCACTGTAAATGAGTAACCCAGCACGGGACGGCTCCGGCTCAGACGCCTGTCTGCAGGATCAGAGGCTGGAACGCCGAACAGGCTGCATTGTATAGGCTGCATTGTGCTCTTATCGCCGACGTTCCCTGGCAGCCCCAGCCCCAAACACCACCGCCAACACCACAACAGGGCACTCCTCACACAGGGGGAGGCTGAGGCTCCCCAAAGCTCGCCGAGCTCGTCCCTTCCACCGGCGCTGTTTGAAGTGCAGGAAAGTAAACAACGAAGGCAACGAGTCGGGGAGAAGACGCGCTGCTCCTGCCAGGGCCACTGGAGCACAGAGCAAACAGGCGGTGTCAAGTGTCACAGCTGGCGCTGGCCTAGATTGCCAGAGCCACGAGGAAAACGAGGGCAAACGGAGTTTGTTCTCCTAGAACCCTCCAGCTCTCTCCAGGGCTCCACCGACATCCCCTCACACGCACGCTGCTCAGCGAGGCAGAAGGTCAGGAGATCACCTGCTACTTAAAGATCACGGCAGGGGAGCTCGCTTACTAGTATTTATTTTACATTTATTACGGGCCGGCACCTGGTCCCCCTCCATCTCCGGGGCGGGGGCGCACTGCGCATGCGCCGCATCCGGCGAGCCCATGTCCTTTGAAAGGACGCCGCGCGCCGCCGGCCGGAAGTGCCCGGTCTTCTTGCCGGAAGTGACTTCACCTGCCAGTATGCGGGTTGTTCCGGGGAGGGTCGGCCCAGTGGTTTCCGCGCAGCGGCCGCTTTCCGACGCCCTGCCCCGCCCCGCCCCGCGCTCGCCTGCCCTCCGTGCCCTTCTCCAGGAGGCCCTTCCGCTTCCTTTCCCGTCCCGCGCCTTTCCTTCCCCTGCGCGGGTGAGCTCCATGGTGGAGCGGGGGCGCGCACCGGCAGGGGGCGCGCTGGCGGCGGGGAGACGCTCTGGGCCGCTGACTTCCGGGTGTCAGTGGCCAGAGGGATCGGGGCCCTCCATGGCGCGGCCGCGCCGGGCCCGGCGGGAGGGCGGCGGAGCGGCGCTGCCCCGCTGAGCAGCCGCGGCCCCCCGACATGGAGCCCGAGACGCTGGAGGCGCGCATCAGTGAGTGCGGTCGCGACCGCCCCGCCGCTCCCTCTGGCGCGGCCGGCGGGGGGGCTGTGAGGGAGGGGGCGCCGGGGGTCGCGCGTAGCGGGGTATGGAGAGCGCGGCTCCGGGCAGGTGCGGGGCTCGACGCCGGGGGTGGGTGTGGGCACACCCGGGAGCTGCGGTGAGCCCGGGGCGGGCGGGCGCGCGGGGGTCAGCGGGGAGGAGGGGGCGAGAGTTTGTGCACAGGGCAGCCACGGGAAGGGGCGAGTGCACACCGGCGTATTTCTCCTCCCTCACCGTCCCCCGCCACTGCACCTGGTGGAGCTGGCAGGGAGGGAGTGGGATCGACGTTGCCCCTCGCCTGGGGAGGTTTTTCTTACCGTCCCTTCCTCCCGCCCGCAGACAAAGCAACAAACCCCCTGAACAAGGACCTGGACTGGGATGGTATCAATGCGTTCTGCGAGCAGCTCAATAAGGAGCTGGAGGGGTAAGTGCTTCATCCTTTCCAGGTCACAGGCCTAGTTGTGGTCCCTCGCACAGTAAAATCCAGTGGGATTGTCCCAAGAGCTGAATAGGCACAAAGGCTCTCAAGGTAAGGGTAGGTGGGGGGGGGCCTGGTCCACTAATGGAAGGTACCCCCCAGGTTTTGAGGTGTCTTGGTGCCTTATCAGTGTCTTCAACTTGCGACATGCTTTTCACCCCTGGATTCCCAGAGAAGAAGACAGGGACCAGGGTTTTCATCGATAACCGCCTAGCTTTTTTTTTCCCCTCACTCCTTCCAGTCCTCCACTTGCCACCCGACTTCTTGCCCACAAGATCCAGTCTCCGCAAGAATGGGAAGCTATCCAGGCCCTCACGGTAAGGGCATCTGCAGGCTTGTAGAACTAGATGGAGGGGCAGGGCGTGGAGATGCTCCAGCTTTACTGGAGAAGTATGGGAAGCTTTGAATTCTCTCTAAGAAAGCCCTGGAGCACCTGGGCCCTTGGGTGGGAGAGGGAGCGAAGGTGGTTCCACAAGTCAGGAGAGGTTACTTGGTTACTTCCTAAGATCGTATCCTGTTGATAGGAAGCTTTTTGGGTTTTGTTGTGGTGGTCTTGGCAGTGCTGGGTTAATGGTTGGACTCCATGATCTTGATGATCTTTTTGAACCTAAATGATTCTATGATTCTTAATCGTGTTGCGGATCCACACTGTGAAACCCTGATTTGACTTCTCTAAGGGTATCCCTTTCCATGGGCTGTTGAGCCATCTCTGCAAAAACTGGCTCCAAAGAGGAAAATCTTCTGTTTCTTTGTGGGAGAGTGCTTGACCACCCTGGGATGGGGGGAAGAGGGTTTTCCTCTGCTGCTGTGACAGGAGCCACAGGCCCCACACCTGGTGAAGGAGAAGGAGGAGGGAACTGCCTCCTGATCCTGCTGCTGTCCCCATGCTGGGACTCACCTGTCCCCTCTCCCCAGGTGCTGGAGTCTTGCATGAAGAGCTGTGGCAAACGATTCCATGACGAGGTGGGCAAGTTCCGCTTCCTCAATGAGCTCATCAAGGTGGTGTCACCCAAGGTGGGTCTCAGGGCATCGTGCTAGAGAGGACTCCTGGCGACAGGAGGACTTTGGGAAAAAGTGGTGGCTGAGCAGAAAGGCCAGACAGCCCCTGGAATGTAGGGAAAACAGGACAGTGTTAGTATGAGATCTAGTCCTTGTTCCCTGCTGAGTATCCTGGTTGGAAGGTGAGTTTTCACCCCTCTGTTTCAGGCTGATTGTTGATGTAGGAAGCTGAGGGCCAGCTAGACGTGATGCAGCCAGCACTTGTGAGACAGCTGAGCTCACGTGCAGGCCCGGAGTCACCTTCTCTGCATCGCTGTTGGGCTCTGTGCTGGATGTGCTCAGGAACCTCCCCCAGCTCTGACATCTGACCATGTCTCTCTGGGGTGTCCCAGCCTGATTGAGACACTCAGGGAGGACAAGCCCAGGCCTGGTCAGTGGTGTTCTGGCGAGTCCATCTGAAGGACCAAGTCATTACCTGCTCCTCTGCTGATGCTGCTGTTCCTGCAGCAGAACAAGCTGTGTGTGCTCCCCTATTCAGTCAAGACAGTGAACACCAGCAAGTGTAGGGTTAAGGGAACAAAGACTAAATATGACTAAGGAAAACATTTGTCTGCCAGTCACAGCTTGTGATCTGCAGTGATGAATAACCAGGAACAGTGACAGCAGCATCCTAAAGCCCTCTTGCTTGGCACCCTAGAGCATGTCCTCTGCCTTAAGCCACTAGACTCTGGTGGCACATGCACTGTTTCTACTACCAGAACTCCCAGCAGACCCACAGGGGAAGGGTGAAGGATGATTGCATGGCAGGAGGAGAGCTGTAGCATTTGGATATCTCCCTACTGTGTACTGGTCATCTGGGGCTCACCTTGCTCTAAAGGATGCCAGGCACTGGGCCCTGCCTCGGAGACCATTAACCACAGTCCTTCCTCTCCCAGCCTTGCTGTCCCCTGTTCTCGAGGGCTCCCTTGCTGAGCAGCTTCTGTTGGCAGGACCCTTTTCTTCACAAGGAGGGGACAGAGACCTGCCTGAGCCTTCCCACCTATCTCTGTGTGTTGCTAAGGGGCTGCTGCTACAGCACTTCTCACACCTATTGTTTTCCTGTTGTGGAAACCAGGCACAGCATAGGATGTGTTGCAAGGCCCTCATGAGCTTCCCTACTTGCTTCCTCTTTCCTCCTCCTTGTGCCGTTGGAAATAGTCTCACTTCTCCTGGGGAGTGAGAGGAGAGGAACAGGCCAAGCTTGCAACGGCTCAGATCAGCTTCAAGCCGCCTCTTTTCTGTTCCTCTAGTATCTTGGCAGCCGGACACCAGAAAAAGTGAAGTCAAAGATCCTGGAGCTGATGTACAGCTGGACACTAGGGCTGCCCCACGAGGTGAAGATCTCAGAAGCCTACCAGATGCTGAAGAAACAAGGTCTGGAAGGGGAAGGTGGATGGATGGTTTACCCTCCCTTGTTTTTTTTGTCTGGACAGAGTCTGAAATGAGCTCTCCCTTCCCTGTGCCCAGACCCATGACATCCATCAGTCTGGCTCAGCACTAGGGTCAGGAGAAGGACTGGGTGTCTTAGGGCTCCTAGCCGGGCAGAGGGAGTTGCTGGTGGTCCAAGTTGCTGGGTGGGAGGACATATCTGCTTGCTTCTGTGGGAGATGGGGCCCTGGAAAGGTCTGGGGCTGAAGGGCTATGAGTGCTTTGGCAGTAGATGCTGGAATTTTCTAAGAGAGGATATCTATGGGGAGTTCTTGTGAAAACACTATCCAGGGTCTTGGGTAACAGGAGCAAACCCACACACCGTCAGTCCTAGCTGGATTTGGTGGGCCACTAGGGAAAGAAGACCTGGGTGGCGGTGCCATCCCCAAATGGGTGAATTTTGCTGATCTCTGCTTTGATGTCTACTGTAGGAATTGTGAAGTGTGACCCAAAACTGCCCGATGACGCTCCTTTTCCACCGCCACCCCCTCGGCCCAAGAACATCATCTTTGATGATGAAGAAAAATCCAAGGTGAGGGCTCTGTGCAAGGAGAGGGACAGCAGGCAATATCCTCCTGCTCCAGTATCTCATGTCCCCCTAATGTGGAGATCCAGAAAGAGTTGAGGCCCCTGCTCCACATGCTCTCCTTCAGAAAATTGTATCACAGGAATGCTGAGGGACTGCTCCAAAATCATGACAAAGGAAACGGACAGAGGGGGGGCATGTGGGTCTGTTTGACCTTTGACTTAGCTGAGTTACCTGGCCACAAGGTCTAAATCCAGCCCCAGATGCTGCTGCTGTTATCTCTTCCCCACCCCAGCACTGCAATCTGCTTATTGCCTAACTACTTATACCCTCCTGGACCCATCCTTTGTTGTCTTTCCATTGGAATTGTGTCAGGCAAATTTCTGCATTATCAGTGCTGATACATTTAAACAAGTATTGAGCTCCTCTGGGTCTAGTTCTGCAGCCAGTTTGCTGCAGGTAACACCTTTTGCCTCCATGGATCAGAGTCTGCAGATGAGGATTTATAGGTGGCCAGTGGGACTGTTCACTGACTGTGGAGAGGGAGAGAAGGTGGGAGCTCTCCCTCTTCACCAATTGCACCTGCAAAGAGGCATGTTAAGAGGTCTGAGTCCATTGCAATCCCATGGCAATTCTTGCACAAACCAGGCTTTCTCTGTCTCAGTGCTAGTGCTGCTGCACTCTAGACTCTCTGTAGTGGGTAACAGGCAGGTGGGAGCAGGGTTAGAATGCAGGGAATCTTCAGGGAAAGACCTATCTCATATAACCAGAACCATAATGGGAAAAGGAAGGGCAGTTTTATTTCTTCTCTCCCTGGTCTCTGATAGCTCCTGTGGCTGGGCTTTCTAAACAGCTGGCATTGTCCACCGCCTCTGCCAGATACAGGTTTGGGGCAGGGGGAACTACTGGCTCTAGTGTAGCAAGAGTGACTCTGGCTGCCACCCCTCAGCTTGGGCTCAGAGGTGCCTTCTCTTTTGCAGACACTGGCTCGGCTCTTGAAAAGTTCCCATCCCGAGGACCTCCGGGCTGCCAACAAGCTCATCAAGGAGATGGTTCAGGAGGTGTGGCTGGGAAAGAGGGAAGCTGGGGGGACATGGTCTGGGTCGTGATGGTTGGCACTAAAGGAGCAGTGGCTCTGTGACCTCATGCAGACATACAGAGCTTCTGCCCAGAATTTTGCTGTAGCAGCTGCTAAAGAGTCCATATGTGGTTTCTGCCATCCCTTGGCTTCTTGGAGGAATGGCTCTGGGTGCATTCTGTGGCCCAAGCCCTGTTGCAGCACTAGATCTGCAGCAGTTCCTTCTGTTTGGCAAGTTATGGCCCAGAGATAACCTGGAGTTTTTCAGTGGAGTGGGAGCTGTTTTGAGGGCAGTATTGCTGTGCCTTAGACCAGGGAGTTGGTGATTGACTGGCTTCCTCTCCAAGTTATAGCCAAGAGCAAGGACATCCTTCCCCATGTGCTTCCCTTCCAGGACCAGAAGCGCATGGAGAAGATCTCCAAGAGAGTGAATGCCATTGAGGAGGTGAACAACAATGTGAAGCTGCTGACAGAGATGGTGACAAACTACAGCAAGGGGGAGACAACAGAAAGCAATGAGGACCTAATGAAGGTGAGGGAAGGCCATCCCAGCATCCTCCCTGGGCATAGCAGAAATGGGTGACCCTTATCCCCCTGTCCTCCTGCCTATTTTGTAGCCCCAGCTGAGCATCCTGCTGCTTACCTCAGCACCCCTTTCTCCTCTCTTCCAGGAGCTGTATCAGCGCTGTGAGCGCATGAGGCCCATGCTCTTCCGCCTTGCTAGTGACACAGAAGACAATGATGAAGCTCTGGGTAAACAAATCTGGCCTTTCTCATTCCTGCTGAGACTGCCGTGGAGGTGTCAGTGTACCCTGGTGCATTCTGCAGCAACAATGGCAAACACCCTCTCTGCAGTGGGTTGTTGCAGCTCCTCGGGCCTTGCTTTGACAGAATAGACAGAATCAGGGTATAAAAGTCACTCTCTTGACTGTTTTCAAACTTAGTTCCCACCTATTCCATTTCAGCGGAGATCCTGCAAGCCAATGACAATCTAACACAGGTGATCAATCTCTACAAGCAGCTTGTACGGGGAGAAGAGATCAATGGGGAGACAGTGGCTGGTCCCCTTCGAGGTGAGGAGACTTGGGGAACTGGGGACAGGAACATCAAGCAGAGAGACCCTATTGCTGGTTTCCTGCAGTGTAAGAGGAGATTGAGAGCAGTGGAAAGGTGAAACCTGCAGCAGGTCAGAGTGGGGCTGGTGAGATGAGGAAACAGCATGTAAGGGTGACTGATGCATGAAGAGAGGGAACTGGAAGGGAGAGCAGGGCATTGTCCCTCTCCCAGGTGTGCGGAAGGATGGGAACTGGCCTCAGCACACTGCATAAGGACTGGGTAAAGTTTTTGATTCTCAGTTTCTTCCTTTTTTTTGCAGGCAGCACCTCAGCGCTTCTGGATCTGTCTGGCCTGGAGCTTCCAGCAACATGCCCTTCCTACCCAGCCTTGCCCACCGTTTCAGGTGGCTCAGCAGTCCCCATGCCTGACCAGGCTGGCTCTGTCTCCTTGCTGGATGATGAACTCATGTCTTTGGGTGAGAAATCCAGAGCAAAAGCTCTTTATTCTCTCCTTGACTCTGGATAGTCTGCATGGGTGGTTCTTGTGGCAGCAACATTAATAAGAAAGAGCTCTGGGAGAGGTGAATAATGAAAGACAAAGAGATGTCCCTCATTTAGCATGAGGGAAAGACCCTGCTATGATTCTGAACTTCAGTCCCAAGGTGTTTTCCTACCTAGTCAGAGAGAGCCTGCAGGGATGCCCCCACTGATTTGCTCTGGGAAAACTGACCTGGCAGGTAAATCAAGCATGATGCAATGGCCATCCCCAGATGGGATCACAAGGGTGGGTCACCCTCAGCTCCTCATGTTTACTGCTTGGTGTTGAAGTCATGAGCTGACAACAGATGCATGGGACTTCCAAAACTGTTCACATGGAAATCTTGTGAGGAGCAAATCCTAGAAGGCTTTAGAGTCCTTCTTTGCCCAACAAGATGTCTGTTTGCTAAGACAGGTGCTTTGAGTACAACAGCATGAAGTAGACAACATGGTCAGCCAGACTTGTCAGCCCAGTAGTATTCACTTTTCTGCCAATTGCAGTGAGAACTAGACTGCAAATGAAGATCTCTGGACAGAAAAAACTACTATCACCTTCCAGGCTCTCCCCCATCCAAGGATGTGGGCCAGAGATGGAGACCACTTTGGTGGTTCTGCCCTGCTTCGTCTCTCTTATTCAGGCCGCGTTTATTGCACTTACCCACTTGATAGCTAAGCTTCATGTTTGCTTTTACTCCTGGCAGGCCTGAATGACCCAGCACCACATGCTGCCCATGCCAGTGACACCAGTGGCTGGAACAGCTTCCAGGTAATGTGCTGGGAGCCATGGCAGAGGGTGGGGAGGGTAGTAAAAGCAATAAATGAAGAAGCAGGGAAAGATCCCAGATCTGATGGTTGGTGCTGAAATGCAACCCTGCTTTGAGGGCTCTCCTGTGCATTCTTTTTACAGTCATCAGATAGCAATGAGCTCGGTATCACCCCTATCACAGCAACACCACCAGTCAAAGCAGATGCTGGTGCATCCTCCCCCAAACCTTCTCCTAGCAGCAGTGGCCTGGATGACCTGGACCTCCTGGGCAAGACTCTGCTGCAACAGTCTTTGCCTCCGGAGTCTCAACAAGTGCGATGGTAAGCAGGGGCAGTGCAATCTCGCACCTCTCCTCATCTTTTCCATTTCTGGGGTGCTGGACACAGCACTTCAATGCCCCGTTCCACTCCTTGCTCTTTCCCTACAGGGAGAAGCAGCAGCCACCCCCTCGGCTCACCCTGAGGGATCTGCAGAACAGGAGCAGCTCTGGCACCACAGCCCACAATCCCAGCACTCCACCTGTGCTCCAGAGTGTTTCCCCTAACCCCACACTGCCCCTGACCTCAGAGCTGCCTGCCCCTGCTACACTTCCAAAGGCTGCCACCACACCAGCAGGAAGTACTGCAGTCCCACCACGGCCTCCTGCCACTGCGCTGCCCCAGGAGATCTCGCTGGCCAACATCACTGTGCCTCTGGAGTCAATCAAACCCAGTGAGTTGGGAAAAAGAGGGGGGCAGGCATGGGGGGAACAGACGCTGCACACGTGGTGGGGAAGAACGTGAAGAAACTTCTTGCTTGTTGGATTTTGTGGAGGTTGAGGAGGAATGCTGTCTCTGTCAGTTGCATGGAGTTTGGGTGATGGGGCCAGTTCCCTCCTGGCTGACTGCTGCCTGTCCCTGCCTTTCCCACAGGCAGCATTCTCCCTGTGACAGTGTATGATCAACATGGCTTCCGTGTCCTCTTCCACTTTGCTAAGGATGCCCTGCCCGAGAGGCCTGATGTGCTTGTGGTGGTGATTTCTATGCTCAGCACGGCCCCGCAGCCCATCCGCAACATTGTCTTTCAGTCTGCCGTCCCCAAGGTGAGGGAACTGCCGGGGCTGAGGTCCCCAGACTGGGCAAGAGCATGATTCTACTTCTGCAGGAAAAGCAGGATGGGTTGAGAGAGCTCTGTGGGCATGGGGGCAAGTTGTGTTGCCTTCAGATTAGCGGGAACCGGCACAATGTTTTTCTCTTTGACTAGACAGTGGAAGCTCCCCAAGTACAGGAGCAGAGCTTCTGGCTGCCAAATCACTCAGGAGTGTGGGGTGCTCTTCTCTCTCCCTAGGTAATGAAGGTGAAGCTACAGCCTCCCTCAGGCACGGAGCTGCCAGCGTTCAATCCCATTGTCCACCCCAGTGCCATCACCCAAGTCCTGCTGCTCGCTAACCCACAGAAGGTAATGGCATCATCCCTGGAGCACGAGCAGAGGCTGGTTTTGGTGCCTAGGCAAAGCCCTTACCCTGTCCCCATTGCCTCTCAGCATTGTCTGAGAGATATAAATGGTTTGTGCCTCATGCCTTTCTTCCCCTCCTTCTGATTGCTTATCCTTTCTCCTCCATCTCCAGGAAAAAGTGAGGCTACGGTACAAGCTGACCTTCACCATGGGAGAGCAAACCTACAATGAAATTGGGGATGTGGACCAGTTTCCCCCACCAGAGTCCTGGGGAAACCTCTAGAGCCACATGTTGCAGGCACTACACTGCAGATTCCTCGGGAAGCCAACCCTGCAGGGCTGGAGCAGCCTGAGGAGATGGGAGGGTGGGTGGGGGGCTGCTGCTCACACTCTGTTCTCCAGGCAGTCAGGTGAAGGCCCGAGGGAGCGTGCCTCAAGGAGGAGAGCAGAGATGCCAGGAGATGTTCATCCCACAAGACTAGGAGCAGAGTGGAAAGCTTCGTGTGTGTGAACAGTTGCCTTCCCTGCTCTTCCGAAGATGACACTCCCTCCCCAGTCTGTCCAGCTTCTCTTCTAACCCTGCTTTCCTGCTCTAGGTGCAGTAGGGAACAAGGACAGGGAGCTTTAACAGCCTCAGCCCAGGGCAAGGGCTTGCAAAGGAAGATCCTTTTCTGCTCCCTCTGCACTTCCCAGCTTTTCAGCTACTTCGTGCTCTATGGTGCTCCCTCTTGTCCCCCCTTCTCCCCTCCTTGGAGCTGGGCCCCAGTGTTTCCCTATCTGTTGGGATCACACTGGAGCTGGTATGGAACAAGGCTGGACAGAGGCTAGGTATCTCTCCAGCACCAGAGAGCAGGCAGCTGCCCTTGCTTTGGGGGGGCCAGGGAGAGTGATCGTCACATCTCTCTGTCTTAGCTGCTTAGAGAGCTGCTTGTGGGAGGTGAGCCCCAGGGTGGGACCCTGGGGGCTGGGAAGAGCTTGCTCTGTGCCTTCCCAGCCCCTTTTAGCTGGAGTTCTGAACCCCCACAGTGGGGTGGCCCACACTCTTCCCACATTTTATCTATCATAACAACTTTAAGAACGGGGGCTGAAGAGGGGCACACTATAGGGGGTAGTCTCCTTGCAGCCTCCTGACAGATGGGGAGAGGAAGCAGCGCTTAGTCTTCCTCCACTTTGGCTGGACTGGAGAGCTTGGAGGCGTGGGGAGCTTTCTCAGCTCTTCAGTGTCTTCTTGCAGTGGGGTAGGTGATGGGCTGGGAGCCAGGGAGAGACAGGAGCCCAGCCCATCACCACTAAGCTCTTCACAGGGGCGTACTGGGGGGGGGGGGTTCAGCTGTGCCTTGCTCACCTTTGCCCGCAGCTGAGGGCAGGCCTGGCTCCCTGTGGCGGGGAGGGGGCTAACTCCAGCCACCTAATCACTGTGACACAAGAGCGGGGATCTGCAGGCACGGAGGAGACTGGGGAATGGCACATCCCAAGCAATCCTGATTCCTCATGGAACTTGAGACCACAGGAGCTGCTTCCCATTTCTAAGCTGGTTTTGAGAGGGCCTGAGCATAGAAAACAGAGGCAAGCTGTGCCCTGTGTTGGCTTATCAGAGCCAGAAGGCTTCTGTGAGGTGGAGACAAGTGGAGTGCCTTGCACTCTTGGCTCAGAGCAGCAAAGGTGATGTGTCTCAAAGCTGGGCACAGCAGGCAGTAGAGGACAAGGAGAAGCAAGGTCTTTGTGCTGGGGTTCTGCTGTGTCTTACTTCCCTTTCTGGTGTTAAGGGTTTTGTATGGGTTTTTTCCTTGCAGATCTTGTTTGGTTCTTGAATAGACTTGTATATATTTTCAGTGCAGAATTCTGTAAATGGAAGAAAACAAACATTTAAAATTAGACGCCCGGCGCGAAGAATCAGCTGTATTTATGGGAAATAAAGAGTTCTTTCCTGATCCTGTCCCTCTGCCTTTTGACCCAAGGAATACATTCTCACACTTCACCTTCCCTAACCTCTGAGGAACTGTATTGCACCCTGCCTAGGGTCCTTTCCAGCTCAGATCCTGCCCCTGCAATCCTGTAGTTTATCCCACCGTCACCCAGGGAGAGCCTTGCTGCAGTGATTTCCCCATTCCTGTGAGCGGGGAGTTGGGATGGTGGAATTCCCCCAGCAGTTCTCAATTCCTTTTCTGAGAACAATTACTTCTAGGCTGCAAACTGGGTGCTGCCTACTTCCCTCCCCACTGAGAGGCAGTGGGCAAGGGTCTGTGCCCCACAGCCCATGGGAAGCAGGGGTTGACCTTGCTCCCATGCCCCACATGACTTTTTGCAGCTTTACCACTGATGGTAGCAGCACTTCCTCTTCCCCCAGGCTGCCTCTTGGAAGCAGTTCCATGGGGCAGCTTTACTGCAGGGGTGCAAAGAGGGGCATCTGCTCTGGCAAACAGCAGCCTGAGGCTGGGAGTGGGTCTCTGACACTGCAGGGGAGGAAGGGCCTGGCTACCAACTGAGGCAGCCAGGGAGGATCTGGGCAGGGCTTTGCTGCATCTTTGCAATAGGTGCTGGAAGTGGATCAGGGGATCAGATGTGCTCTGCCACAGGTTTAGAGCAGCCTGGTGTTTTGGGCAGGGAGAGTGGTGCTCCCTCACCCCGTACCTGCTTGAAAACAGCTGCCAGTGCCACTTTGCCATACAGTCACTGGAGACTTGACTCTTACCAAGAAGCACAACTCAGCAGCCCACAAATTACTGCTCCTTAGGCTTTGGGGCACAGGCAGAGTGGCCCTTCTGCCTCTTTTTCCTTTTCTGCTTGCCTGTTCTGCCCACAAGCAAACCGCTTCTCATTTGGGCTTCGTTTGCTACTTCCTTTGCCAGCCATGTAACCCAGCCAACAGCAACCTCTCCTCTCTCTTAGAGTAGGAGGAGGAAAGCCCTGGGTGCAAGTGAGGCTTACATTTCATAGAGCCAGGGCCAAAGGTCGTGGTGGTGTGAGGGGGATGCTTTTAGAAAAAGGAAAAAAAAAAGTATGAACCTTGTTGCAGCTCTGCAGAGAGCAGGAAACACCCGAGCCTGAGAACAGGGAGGTTGTGGTCCCCGTGCAACTGTGCAAGTGCTGCTGCTCTGCACTGGGCCCACCCGCCCTGCTCGGAGGAGCTCTGCTGGCGGAGGGGGAGCAGGGAGGAAGGGGCCTCCCCAAAACACAAGGCAACTGCCGTTTGCCACAGCTTTGCAGTGGTTCCGGAAAGCCTCAGCGAAGGCAGGGAGGGAAAGCAGGGTGAGGAGCGCAGGAGGGGTTGCACAGGTGGCTTTGCTGCTTCTCCTGCTTTTGCAATGACAGGGGGGATATGTCACAGGGGAAGAGGATGGAGCACCCGTGAGCAGAGAAAGGTGCCTGAGGAGTGTTGGCAGAGTGTGGGTGACCAGGTAGGGCGGGGAGTACACCAGGCACCCAGTGAACCACACAGCCAGCTGGCACCGGCACGGGCTGCCCCGCGGCACAGCTGGTGGTGGGCAAGGCAAGGGGGGGAACCACCCTAGCTGAGACAGAGAGCAAGAAAGAGAGCGTGGGCTCTTTGCTTGGGCTCGGCAGTGGCATGTGCTTGTCCTGCCTTGTTTGTGTATGCTGTAATAATATTTCCCCTTTAAGGCTTGGCTGAAGTTATTTTTACTTGTGGGGTGGTGACAGGAACACAGAACGGAGCAGGAGCCCTGAACTGCTCTTACCTGATCTGCGGCAGAGGGGCGGACGGAGGAAGAAGGAAGCTCAGAAAAAGAGAAGGAGCAAGAGAGAGGAGTTCAAGGGAGGAGAAGAGAAAGCAAGCAGGGCATCCCCAGGGAGAGACTAGGGAGGGCACCAGCTGGGAAACTGAAAAAGGGGGAACGAGGAAAGGAGAAAGAAGAGGAGTAAGGAGGGAAAGGTCCTGAGGAAAAAGCAAAGAGCAAAGCAGCTCCTGGGAGCCAAGGGGCTGCCGGCATCCAATGCCAAGCATTACCAAGGGCTGCTGAGCAGGTACAGTCAAGCAGAGTGGCTCTCCTGGTCTCCTCTCAGCTCTCAAGATGATGAAAAGACAGTTTAATCGAATGCGGCAGCAGCTCTCCCATCCCAACATCGCCACCCGGTAAGGATTTCTGCACTGCCTGTACCAGAGGGCTGAGAGGGAGAGGGATGTGGGTTCTGGAGGGTTTGTGCTGGGGCTGTACTGACTTCCTAGTGACAGTGGCCTGGGAAAAGGGGGAAATAACCCTGAGTTTAAAGCATCTTCAGCATAAGCCAAGAGGCTGTGACCTCCTGGCACCTGAGGGACAGTGGGAAGGAAGGCTGCGCTGGTGTTGCTCAGGAGCGATCTGATCCCCAAGCCCAACTACCTCTCCCAGGGCCCACAGGTGCTGCATCCACCTGCAAACAGGGCTTTCCCAATCTTGGCTTCCTCAGGATGTGGGGCAATGGGGCAATGGGGAGGGACCTTCCAGCCACATGTGCTCGGCTGTGTCGTGACCAGAAGGGTGTTAGGAGCTGGGGCTTTCCCTCCCCACTGAGCCTGGGGTGTCTCATGGCTCTAGCCAGCCCAGCAGTATGGGCATCCTGAAATGGTCTTTGAGGAGAGGACTGGGGATCCTCAGAAGACCTGTGGAGGACTTACAGCTTAACACAAATCCGTCTGTCCCCATCCTACATCTCCCGCTTCCTTATTTTTCTCTTTGGCTTTCCAAAGGTTTCCCCTTGCAAACCAAGAACTGAAATTACAGGGCTAGGCCCTCCCTTCCCGGCCCCCCCCTCCCTCTTTCTTACTGCTACCTCCACAGGTTCCCCAGTGCTAGGTGGCTAAGTGGGACCAATCATGTCCTCTGGACCACAGAGGTCATTCAGTCAGCCCAGCAGATCGGCCACAGAGAAGCAGCTCCTATATCCTGGTGGCCTCTTGATCTTCTTGCATTCCCCAGAGGGGAGCATAACCCCCTTTCCAATCCCTCCTCCCTCAAGATTTCTCATCTCCATGTTAGACACACCTCCCTTTTGCTTAATGCGAGACAGGCAGCTTGTGGAGTCCAAGAGAGTTCTTTACCCTCTGCAGAGCCTCTCCTCCGTGGGCCACGACCTCATGTGATCTTGCTTGCCTTCAACCAAACCACCCACATTTCCTGCAGCTCCACAGCCTTGTCCCATATTGGCTTTGGCGGGCGGTGAAAAGAGAGAAACACGAACTGGAGAAAAAGCAGCAGCAGAGGGAAAGCAAACAGGGTTCCCAGGACATAGCAATGACAGCAGGCTGTTGAAGCAAGTCTTCCTGTATGAGAGGCATCAGGGAGGTGTGGGGGTCACGGTGGCTGGTGGGTTTTGAATTTGCTTTTGAGCAGAATTTGATGCAAACCATAAGTTTCCTTTGTCAGATTCGCTGCTGCAAAATCAAGCAAAAGCTGGTTTTGTGTGGGTGTTTCTGGAGAGGCTGGTGTTGGTCTCAGACCCTAGCTTGACCACAAGGATATCCTTGCTCTGACACAAGTGGTCTCATAGCCAGTGGCTGCACTGGCCTGCAAAGATGTGTAGATTCACCTTCAGGGGAGAGGTGAGCAGTCAAGATCAACTCCTGTTGTGGGCCCCATCTCCAAAACCCAGGCCACATCTGGGCATTTTTACTGAGGTGCTCTGAACTGGAAACTCTGTCTGATGGGGTTGTCCACTAGTCAGCAAAGTTGGCTCCCTTTGCCCTGCTTCTGCTGCTCTTATCCCTGTGGGCTTGTTTTACCCATAGCATTGTGTCTCATGGTCCAGGCTATAGCCAGTCTCCTGCTCCCAGGAGTCCAAAGAGAGGCAGCTAGGATGCATAAGGACCTGCCTTTCCAAGGAGGCTGATGGAGGTCATCCCAGTTTGCTGATGGTTCTTTCTCCTTTGCAGAGCTCAAGAAGCAACTGAGTTCCTGTCAGAAGATTTGCTGCAGGTAAGGCATATGCTGGGCTGGCAGGCGTGTGTCTGCTTGTGTCTGGGCGTGGGAACCTGTCCCACTCCTGCCTGCCATTCACCCTGCCAGCACATCCAAGTCATGGGGTTGGGATCCGCCTGTGTGCCGCAGGGTGATTTCAGGACCATGGCGTTAAGGGAATGGCAGGCTTCTGCCACTGGAAAGGGCTTCCCAGGCTGCCCACAGAGGGATGAATCCTGGCCAGGAATTGTGTTCCCTTTTCCCTGGACTGGGGATGCTTTGGGCTGTAGCAGGCAGGCCACCTGCACCCAGAGCTAGGTAGGGGGGAAATGGCCTTGAAGTACCCATGGTTGATGAAAGGGTTTCCCCAGTCCCACCTTTCTGCTCCAGATTGAGCAGAGGATCGAGCCAGCCAAGCGAGCAGCTCACAGTGTGTCCAAGAGGCTCCAAGCCTGCCTGCAAGGGCAATGTGGCTCTGAGATGGACAAGAGAGTGGTGAGTAAAGTCCTCCCACTGCAGCCTGTGCTCACCCCAGCTCTGTCCCTCACCAGCAAATGGGATGCCAGGCCCCAGCTTTGCCGGATTTGTTGAAGGGTGGCCCAAAGCTGTGCCCTGCCTAGGTCCCATTGCCAGCAGTGACCACCAGCAGCCTGGGGTGAGCAGTGCAGGGCAACGCTTTCAACCATCACTAACTTGGGACACTCCTGAAAGAGAGACAGAGTCTTTATACTGAATAACCCTCCAAAGTCCTGGTTGTCTATCCCCCTTCCCAAACCCCTGTGAATCTCTGGCACCCACTGATGCCCTCTGGTGAGCAGCACCACAGTGTGGCCAGGCACAGTTGGTGTCACCACTTCTCTCTCGAATCCTTGGCTCTGTGCAGAAGAAGCTACCCTTGATGGCTCTGTCCACAACGATGGCTGAGAGCTTCAAGGAACTGGACACGGAGTCCAGCCTCGGGTAAGTACTGGTGGGGAAAAAGTGCCAGGGTGACCCCAAAAGATGCCAGACTCTGGCAGTGACACTGTCTTGGGTCAGGGGCACTCATGGCTCAAACCCTGTCCCAAGAGCAAACACTGGCATTGGAGTGGGAGAGGGGAGAGCCAGCACCTTCAGCCTCCCATTGCAGAGTTGGGCCAGGGGCTGGCTCAAGGTCCCACATGGATGCGGCTACATCAGGGTGTTGGGTCAGAGAGGGGCATGGCTCCAGCCCACTGCCATTTCACCTCTGTCCTCACTCAGGAGAGCTCTGGAGATGGGCTGCTGTATACAGAGCTCACTGGCAAAAATCCTGGCTGAGTTTGAGATTGCACTGGAGCACAACGTCCTGCAGCCACTCAACAAGCTCAGTGAGGTAATCCTGGCTGCCCTTCTAACTCCCATCCCACCACTCCTTCCTGTGTTCCCAAACCTCTTCCATTCACTCTGGCCACTCTATCCCCCAGGAGGAACTTCCCATCATCCTGAAGCACAAGAAGACTCTCCAGAAGTTGATTTCTGACTGGAACACAATCAAGAGCCGGTATGGGGCCCACTGCAGCTTGGGTGGCCAGGGCATACAGAGCACAGCCCCCTGACAGGTTGGGGGAGAGAGGAAGATGACTGCCCTGGGGAGTGAATTTCCAACAGCTTTTTGGGAGCACCCAGCCAGACCCTCTCTGCAGGTGCATCCTTGCTCTGGGCTGAGCTGGTTCCATGGCCCGAGAGAGAAGGGCAGTGCCACTGCCAAAGGCAGCAAAGTGCCCCAGTGCTGCTTGGTGCCACTGAGATTGTCCAATTCCAACTCTTGCCAGTGGCAGCCTGTGCCATGCCAGATTTCTCTAGTAGTCTGCACAGCTGTCCCACTCCATGTCCCTGGCACTGAGGCCATGAATGTGCCTCTTCTCTCCCACCCCAAAGGCTGAACCAAGCTGCCAAGAGCTCCAGTAACAGCACTGGAGCTGGTGCTGGTCCAGGGGCATCTTCTGCTGCCAACAAACTGGAGATCTTGAAGGAAGAGGAGGAGGAGGTAAAGAGGAAGGTGGAACAATGCAAGGTGAGAATGTCACTGCTCTCCTCCATGGGGCAGTTCCAGGGCTGCAGACCTGCTTCCCTCCACCAGTCTTGTCCAAGGTGACCCCATGGTGAGATGGGTTGCAGCCAGCCAACGTGTCCTGCCCTCTGCAAGCAAACAGCCTCCTCAAGCAGAAACAGAGAGATGCCCCAGGCCCAGGGAATAAAAAGTGTAAAGGATTCAAAGAGTAAAGGATTCTGCTTTAGAGGAGGCTCCAGGGGCTATAGTGGGGAGCTCCTTGGGCTGGGAACCAGCTGAGCTAGAATCTGCTCTGGGTGGCAGGAAAGTTTCACATCAACTTACTCCTCTTCTGCCCTGTTTCTCTGAAACGCCCAGCATCTTGTCTGGCAGAAGTCATGAGCTCACTGGAGTTGAAGGTGCAGGGACCTCTTATGCCTGAGCCACTTGTGCCAGGACTTTGATCATAGGGGAGGTTGCTGCCACTACTCAAACGCAAGCAGTGGAGGCAAGGAGGAATCCCCACCACACTCAGGGACCCTGTCTAGACAACTCACAGATGAGATGAAAGACTTCATGTAGGGGTCTCCTCTTCCTCGGGTGCCAGAGAGGGGACGGAAGATTGCTCCTCTCTGTGTCTCCCTTCCCAGGATGAGTACATGGCTGACCTCTACCACTTCTCCACCAAGGAGGACAGCTACGCCAGCTACTTCATCAAAGTAAGTCCTTTCTCACACTTCTCCTCAGCGTGTGAACATCTCCTGGGGTATGTCTGAGCCCAGCCTTGTACCCATCCGCACCAAGTCCCCCACCCAGGACAAGGAACAGACTGAGGCATCAGCAGATGCCTATAGCTGGCCTTGCTCCAGGCACTGCAGGTTAATGTCGCCACTAGCACTAACTGCAAACAGAGTGGCTTGTCCCAGTGACCCCCCTCTCCAATCTACTCTCTATCCCTCACTACAGATATAGTTCCATGGACCTCAGGTGGGTTCCCTTTGCAGCTCCCTCTTTGCCCTGCCTGCATAAGGGTACAATGTCCTGGTAATGGGTGTCTCTCTGAGAGGGGCTGGTGCCAAACTGAGTGCTGTCTGTCTATACCCTGTCTGGCAGCTGCTGGAAATCCAGGCCCAGTACCACCGGCAGTCACTGGAATCTCTGGACACAGCTCTGGCAGAGCTAAGGGAAAGCCACAGACAGTCAGGTACCTGCTGGCTCTCCATGCAGCCCAGGGAGGGCTGCAGCCGAGCCTGGGGGATATAAGTGTGGCCAGCAAGACTGGAAAAGGCTCATTTTCCCTCCCTAACATCTGCTGCTCTCTCCCGTGTTTGGCTGGTGGGTTGGGGACCGCAGCCTGAGGTGAGCTGGGGATGCTGCCTAACCTGTCTCTGCCCCTAGCCAGCTAAGTTTGGATTGGAGTGAGATGTTGCCATGGTCAGATGCTGGATGGCCCCAGTGGCCACCATCCCTCTTGACATTCTCCTCCCTCTTCCAGAGCCCTCCTTCAGAGCAGACACCCCAGTGGCAGGGTACTATGGCGTGTCCCTAGAGACTCACCTCAAGAGCTTGGGCCGGGAGATCGCACTGCCCATTGAAGCCTGTGTCATGATGCTGCTGGCCTCCGGCATGAGGGAAGAGGTAGGGAGTGCTCCAGACCCCCTCACCACCTTCCCCCCGAAAAGGCAGCCCTCTCAAACTTGAAATGCATCCCTTCCCACTTTGCCTCATCCCAGGGTCTCTTCCGGCTGGCAGCGGGTGCATCAGTGCTGAGGAAGCTGAAAAGCAGCTTGGCCAGTGGCTCCAATGCCCTGGAGGAGTTTTACTCAGACCCCCACGCTGTGGCTGGTGGGTGCCAGTGAGGCAGGGTGGGGGAACATCACTGGGCAGTCCTTGCCATCCCCCAGCTGCCATCAGCCCCCACTGCTCCCCCTCCCTTCCCAGGCGCACTGAAATCCTACCTGCGGGAGCTGCCCCAGCCTTTGATGACCTTTGAGCTCTATGACGAATGGGTCAAAGCGGCCAGGTGAGTCCAGACGTTGGGGTGGAAATGCCTGGCTGGTCTCAAAAAGGCCCCAATCAACCCCCTCCATCCCTTCCAGCACTTGAAGCAGGGATGCTCAGCCTCATTTGCCATGTCAGGGGTATAAAAATGCAGCTCCTCCATGGATGCCTACCTTAGCTGCTCAATAAAAGCAGGACATCTCCATCCCCAGGGCTATGGCCTACATGGGGTGGCCAGCACTGGCATTCCTCCTTGCCCACCTCCTTGCCTGCCATAGGGAGCAGGCTGAGCTCTCCATTCCTCCTTCTTCTCTCTTGCAGCTTAAAGGATGTTGACAGCCGTGTACAGAGCCTGCGAGACACCTGCAGCCGCCTGCCCCAAGAGAGCTACAACAATCTGAGGTGTTTTGCTGGAGCAGGGCTTCTTTAGCCCTGCAAGGAGCAGGGCAAGCAATCACTGGTAGTGGCTGTTTCTTCCCCAAATCCATGCCTACTATACCTTCACCCTCCTTTCACCCCGCAGGTATCTGATCAAGTTTTTAGCCAAGCTGGCTGAACATCAGGAGGTGAATAAAATGACCCCCAGCAACATCGCCATTGTGCTGGGCCCAAACCTGCTGTGGTCGCAGCAGAACACAGGGTAAGGTCCAGCTTGGAGGGATGGGATGCAGTTTCCCAGCCATGGGAAAGGCCAATCCAGCAGCCTTCAGGCTGGTTTGAAGCACCTGTACCTCTTCCATTCTCAAGTCCTGTGTTTGTTCCCAAGCTGCATGTCCCTTGTGTCCTCTTAGCCACTCTGCAAAGCAGCAGAGGAAAGGGCTGAGACCTGAAGCACTTGTGACATGGATGGCTTTCAACACCATTGGCCTCCAACACCAAACCAGGGTTCTCAGGACAGGGAACAAGGCCCATCTCCCACCCTGCCATTCCCCTCAGCTGGGCTGGCTTCCCTTCAGGCTCTGGCCCCTCAGGAATGAACACCAAAAGCCATTTGGGGTTAATGCCCCCCAAACCCCTTTTCTGATGCCTACCCAATTCCTGTCTCTCAGAGACCCCATGCAACTGGACTTGGCCTCGGTCTCCTCCATCCAGGGTGTGGTGGAAGCCCTCATCCAGAATGTGGACACCCTCTTCCCCGGAGGTAGGGTAAAGGCACCACTTGGTGGGTCACAGCACATGGTGAAGGGTAGAGGAAGGGAAAGGGACATTTCTCCATCCCCAGGAGGAGGGATTTAGGGGCCTGCTCTGGCTCCCTGCCATGGGGTCATTGCTCTGGGCCACAAGTTCTTCCTCACAGGGTCTCCTCCCTTCTCTCCACCCAGAGGTAGATTTTAATGTCTCAGGATTGTTCACACTGCCTGCAAATAGTGGACTTAGCAAGGCTGCCCCAGTGGAGAAGCTGACCCCTGAGCTCCCTCCAGCCAGCACTCCCACCCTTCCGGATGGAGAGACGTAAGTCTGCTGGGAACTAGGGGCTCTGGCTGTCCCACCTCTCCCTATGTTCTCCTCCCATCCCACCATGGGATGGCCAGGGGCTATAGCCTTGCAGGTGGATGCCTGGCCTCGAGGCCAGGACCGCCATGCCCAACCAAAGCCTGACTTGCCTTGTTCTCTGCGCAGGACGTCGAGGGACCCCGAGGCCAAGTCCCAGCTGCCATCCCCAGCACTGACCAAACCATCTCCTGAAGTCGCAGGGCCACCAGCTCCAACAATGACTGACGATACCAGCCGCAAAGGTAAGGGTGCCCCAGATGGCACAGTGCTTGGAAAATGACACCCCTGAATGCCACCTCCTGTAGTTTAGCCTTCATCCTGCTGTTCCCTGCAAAAAAGGCCACTGAGAATGTCCTTGTCACCAAATGAGAGGTAAAGCCTCTGGCCAGGGTAGCATGGCCAAGATCCAGCTGAGGTGGGACCAGGGGATGGACACAGTATGTCCTCCAGTGTTGGGTTCTCCTGTAAGGAGGTGTAAAAACTCCTGGCCCTTTGTGAGGGGAAGAGGGAAATCCCCCCAAAAGCTGTTGTGCACTTGGGTCTCCAGTACAGGAGCTGGGCAAGGGACAGTTTGTCCATCTGTCTGCCCGCAGCCCCCCTACCTGACCCATGGCTGGCACCACAGCCCCCTCTGCCCTGCAGAGATACACCAGAGGAGGGTACCCCAGCCCAGCCCAGCTTTCTTTTCAGGCAAACGCCCGGCTCCAGCCCGACCCACGATGCTGCCACCGCCTGTGGCCCAGTCCCAGAGCACAGCTCCTGCCCCGGCAGCCAGCCCCAAAGCCCTGCCACGACGGATGGCACCCAGCCGAGCCCCCTCTGTCCCGCCGCCGCTCCCGCCACAGCCAGCACCCCGTCACAGCCGAGATGTCCCACTGTCCCCCAAGCCTTCCACTGGTGAGGCTGACATAAGGGCTGCCATGGACTGTGTCCCAGGAACCACAGATGAAGGGCAGCTTCTGTCTGCAGGAGAAAGCAGCCCCTTGGCCATATTGGCCCCAGCAGGACAGCCCACAGAGAACTGAGCAGGGCGTGGGGGAATCACAGGCTGGGGAGATGGGGCCTGGCGTCCATCTGGAAACCCAGCAGGTGCTGTGGAAACACCAGGGTGGTGGCCTGAGGGACTCCTGCGCCTCCACCTTGCTCCCTCAGCTTACACCACCTGGCACGCTCCACCTGCCTCCCCTTGCTCTCCCGCCTTCACCTTCCCCCACCACCATGTCCCTGCCAGGGCCCAGCTCCCTGCCCAGCTCCCCCACTGCAGGCCCAGGCACTGCCTGCAGCTTTTGGGCCAGCGTGGGCAGCTTGGCCTGGTGGGGTCATTTGTGGATGCTCAGCCATGACCCCAGCCCCATTTTGCCTTAAAACGCGTTGCCCCAAGAACATACAGACAAATATGTATAAATACAAATAGATATGTATGTATATATATATATATATATATGAGCGCGTATCCTGTGAGGAGCAGCTGAGCAAGCTGGGGGCGTTTAGCCTGGAGCAGGCTCACGGTGGCCTTACCGCTCTCTACAACCGCCTGATAGGAGATTGTAAACAGGTGGGGGTGTTGGCCTCTTCTCCCAGGCAACCAGAGACAGGGCGAGAGGACATGAGGAGGAATTTCTTCCCGGAAAGGGTGATCAGACATTGCAACGGGCTGCCCAGGGAGGTGGTGGAGCCACCGTCCCCAGAGGTGTTTAGGGAAAGATTCAATGTAGCACTCAGTGCTGTGGTCTAGTTGACATGGTGGTGTTCGGACATCGGTTGGATGTCTTTTCCAACTTAACAGATTCTGTGTCGGTTTGCTACTATTTGAGGAGCTGGTGTCAAATTCGCAGGCAGGTGTGAGCAGGTGCTGGAGGCCGCAGCCCTCGCGGCCGCAGCGGGAAGAAGGTAAGGGAGACACGGCCGAGCCCCGGGCCGGGAGGGCGGGGGGTAGCCCGCTTCCCGCTGCCAGCGGAGACAAGCGGCTGGGCCGTAATGGCGATCGCACCGCCCCCACGCCCCGCCGGCCAGCAGGGGGCGCTGTGCCGCCGCGCGCCCCCGCGGGGGGCAGTGGCCGGGGAGGCGCCTCCAGCCAATGGGCAGCGCGTCCGGCCCCGGCCCCGCCTCCTCCGCGCATCGTCACTGTGGGCGCCGGCCCTCGGCCCCGCCCCGCCCTCTGGACGCCGTCAGGGTCTCCTATTGGCGACGACGCGCGGGCGGTGGGCGGTGACTGGCGGCGCGGCGGGGCGGGGCGGGGCGGACGGGGCGGGCGGGGCGCGGCTAT
>NW_020884873.1:15962990-16021836 GCF_003945725.1 Corapipo altera
GGCGGTGGCGGCGGCGGCAGCATGGCGAGCTGCCGGCGGCTGAGCGGCGCGGGGCTGCGCGAGGTGCTGGGCCCGGCCCAGGGGCTGCTCTTCGACTGCGACGGCGTCCTGTGGGCGGGCGAGCGCGCCGTGCCGGGCGCCCCCGAGCTGCTGGAGCGCCTGCGGCGCAGCGGCAAGGCCGCCCTGTTCGTCAGCAACAACAGCCGCCGCTCGGTGGCCGAGCTGGAGCGGCGCTTCAGCCGCCTCGGCTTCCGCGGCGTGCGCGCCGAGCACGTCTTCAGCTCCGCGCTGTGCTCCGCGCTCTTCCTCCGCCAGCGCCTCCTGGGCGGCGGCGGGAACGGCAGCGGGGCCGGGAGCGTCTTCGTGCTGGGCGGCGAGGGGCTGCGCGGCGAGGTGCGCGACGCGGGGCTGCGCCTGGCCGGCGAGGGCGAGCCCGCGCCCGGCGAGCCGGTGCGCGCCGTCCTGGTGGGCTACGACGACCAGTTCACCTTCGCCAAGCTGTCGCAGGCCTGCAGCTACCTGCGCGACCCGCAGTGCCTGCTGGTGGCCACCGACCCTGACCCCTGGCACCCGCTCAGCGACGGCCAGCGCACCCCTGGTGAGCCCGCGCCCCGTCCCGCGCCGTCCCCGGGGGGAAGGGGCTGGTGGCGGGGGTCTCCTGGGGTGGGGTTCGCTGTCCCAGGCCCCGGGCGAGGCAGGTCCCTGAGCGCCAGGACGGGCAGGGCTGCCTTGGCGCGTCCCTGCCGGCTCCCGGAGCCGTGCTGCCAGCGCCTCGCTTGCCTGTCCTCGGGCGGGACCCAGCGTACTGAGCTGCCCGCGGCTACTTCTTTTTCTCCTCCTTCCCCCCCCCGCAGGGACTGGCAGCCTCACAGCCGCGGTGGAAACTGCTTCGGGCCGCAAGGCGCTGGTGGTGGGGAAGCCCAACACGTACATGTTCGATTGCATTGTGGAGCGTTTCGGCGTCGACCCGTCCCGCACCCTCATGGTGGGAGACCGTCTGGAGACAGATATCCTCTTCGGCAAGAACTGCGGGCTTGCCACCATTCTCACCCTGACAGGTGTTTCCCGCCTGGAAGAGGCGCAGGCCTACATGGCCAGCGACAGCGCTGCTGCCAAGGATCTGGTGCCCAATTACTATGTGGACAGTATTGCAGACTTGATACCAGGCCTGGATGAGTAGCAGTCTGTATGTGTGAGGGCAGAGGGATCAGGTTCCCCATCCCAGATCTCCATCTGTTCCTATTTCTCTCTCACTGCCCTATTCCCTCAATTCCGGGTTTCTTCACATTCCAGCATCCTTCTTTGGGGGCAGATGGGAGCAGAGTTGGCAGGAGGAGACCGGCTTTGAGTTGTCTCCTTTCTGCTGAGAGCTATCCATGATGGACAGAGTCCTTCTCTCCTTCATTGCCAGCTACCAGCATCACTGAGAGAGAGCTGGAGGTCTTGAGGCTGACAGGGGGGTCAAATCAGTGTGTCTGTGTGGCCTCTCCCCCTGCAGGAGTTAGGGACTGGCTGTCTTAGTATTATCTTTCCCTTGGATAACCAGTGGTGGCCTTTCACTGCTGTCCTTTGGCTCATAACTCTTGACTTCTGAGCTGCATCCCTGCAGTCCTTTTGGTTACCTTGCCGGGGGGGGGAGGTTATCACCCACCTGGTCTCCATCAGTGCTAGGGCATGTGGAAGGAGTGTGCCAGAGCTTTGGAGTGATGAACGAGAGCATCTCTGCCTCCCGCAAGTGAAAGAGAGCATTGCCTCATCTCTTTTCTCCCCCCATTCCTTAGAGATGTTTCCCCCACTACTGCCCTGACATGACTCGGTTAATAACTGTGCCAGTGTCTATCTGAAGAACAGAAGAGACTGGTTTGAGGCGTTTTTGTGCCAAACACACGAGCTGTGGCTGCGCACAGCGGGTCTGTGGTTGTACCTTGTTTTCAAGTACCCTTTCTGAAGGGGCTTGTGAAGGAGAGAGGGCTCCTAGATCATGACAGCACAGTACTAGTGAACTGTATGACTCCCTGGTTCCCCCTCCTCAGTTGGATTTTTTCATAGTACAGTGAGAGAAAAGGGCTGATGGGGGTCCGTGCTCCAGCTGCTGGTGTGCAGGTGAGATGGTGATGGTGTTGTCACTGCTGTGAATGTGTCACAGTCCTTAAAATCATTCCTTGCTGCTTTGTCTTTCTACGTTTTTTTAATTTCTTGATTTAATTTATTCAAACTTATTTATTGTTCAAATATTGTATTATTTGTATAAAGTATGCTGCTCGGTTGCACCAAGGGGACAGGAGGCAGTGCCTTTGGGCCTCCCATACTGTCTGTGTCCCATGTTGATGTTCTTACACTCACCGTGTCTCTGTATATAATAAAGTGTGAGCGTAGGCTGGAAATGGCCTTCTTTTTTTGCGTGTGGTCCCATCAAGATGAAACTGCCCTAGGTATCTTTGAGCCCTCGAAGATGAGGACATGGCAAGACCTTTCCTCACTCAAGGGGGTGCTGCTGGGTAGACAAGGGGGTGCTACTGGGTTAGAATCGCTCATGTCTTGTGAACAGTGTCTTTGAGCTGTTTGCTGCTGTCTCACTGGTGTCTCAGAACCAGGGTCAAGGGTGGATGTGGCTGGTGGGGCTGTGGCATAGGGCAAGAGGTGAATTGGAGCAGGGAGTGATATGATCCTGCCTTTGCATTTCACAGTGTGGGTGATTCATGGAGAACAGTGACTTGTGCTGCGCCTGAAGGCTGCCCACTGCTAGCCAGGGGGATCCCAGGTGGATGATCTGTGTGGTCCTGCTCAACAGTGTCTGGCTCTGCTAGGGTAGAGGTGAGGTGCCATCTCTGTCACTTGCATATAGCTTGCAGGGGGATGAGAGCTGCCCAGGGAAGGTTTTGCTTTGACCCCTCCCAACTACACTCAGCTTTGAGTGACACCCTACCCCTGGAGTGACCTTCACCAGACTATAACTTGCCATGCCCTGCATCCTCTCCCTGGGTTTGGCTGTGGTCCCAGCCTGGAGGGGCAAAACAGATTGGGTAAGAAGAGCTGGAAATCACTCTAATCTATTTTGCCTCCCTTCCTCATACGGGAGCCAAATCCTCCCCTTTGTCAGACCCCTTTAACTGCTGTTAATGGTAACCAAGCACCACATCTCTCGCTGGAGAGATCAGCTGTTCAGCTCAATAACCGTTCTCAGTGTAAGTTAGTGCGGTGTCAGCTCACGTGATAGAACTGGTTGCAAATTATTGTCTCTAGGATAATTCCAGGTGCTGAGTACCTTTTTTGCTTTTTTTTTCCTGCCTCCAAAATAACTTAGGAAACAGCCTTCCAAAATAAAAGAAAATCCAAAGAGCTTTCTGAAGACTGCCTGTCTTAATCAGTCCCCTTTGTATATGCCCATCTCTCTCTTTTGTCCCGTGTCCAATTAGACTGCCAGAGAACTGGAACTCCGTTAATGAGCACTTGACCAACATTCGCATCATCAAGCAGAGCGAGATCAAGACCTAATGTGTCTGCTAACTTGGGCTGCCAATCTAGAGATACTCATTTATTTTTCAGAGCTCTCATTATTGTATCAGGCTGAAATTCAAAGTGCTGTTGTTGTGACGTGGGGCCACAGCTGGGAATGCTCAGCACACTGGTAAACTGAGGGAATTCAGTAGCTAGTCAGAGTTTGGGCCCTCTCCAAAGAAACTTTGGAGTTCATCCTTTGGATCTCAAAAACGAGACTGCAGTGTAGGTTTTCTTTTTCCTGTGACTGAAAACAGAGCTCAGCAGAGGTGATGGCTGATCCTTATCTCTTGTGACCACGTAGCTTCTTTTCATCTGGTGCAGCTCTCCATGAGGACTTTGCTATGAAGCAGAGGTGGACTTGGAGCAGAAGGGGAATAGGTTTACCTGTCCTTCCTTGATTCTTCACATAGGTGAGGGCACCAGGCAGGGGTGACCTCTGTCCTGTAAATGTCCACAGGGCTGTTCCTGCTTTGGATGGGAACGGAGCAGCTCTGTAGGGGTCCATCAGGTCTGCTAGGCTTTGTTTTTGCGTGGCTTCCCCCTGCTACTACTGCTCCTGCATGTAATGAACGTGAGTGTGAGCAGATCTTATTAGAAAACTAGACTGGAAGGGCCCCTGAGGTACGATGAGTTCTCCGTCCAAACCTGTCAGACATCCGTTCAACCACTGTCAATAAGGGGTCTGTGATCTTCAGGGGTGTCAGGCCTTGGTTCTCTCTGGGTTAGGCCTGGTGGGGCTGCATAGAACATCTGCTGTTGAAAGTGAAAAAAGTGATGGCTCCTGCCTGGGTAGGCTGATTACTTCTTGTCTAATGCAGTCTTCTTCTTGTGTTGTGTGTTTAAGGAAGCAGTGCAGTTGCCAGGGAGCACAGGGCTGTGAAGAGTAGAGCTGTGGCAGCACGTGGGAGGGTGGAGCAGATGGGAAGGCCAGCTTGGTGTAGTGTAGGGAAGGGTATTTATTTTCTCATCTTCAGAAAACTGCATAGTCCTTTCCTGCCGTGCAACAGGGACAACACCCAGGCGGGTGGCAGTCGTTCCATTACCCCAGGAATCTCCTATCCTTCATCCATAAGTGCAGTTACTGTGGCAACCGCTGGCTGGATGATGTAAGCAGCAACCTGCTGAGCATCGCCTGCTCTGGGAAAGGCTTCAGTCTCTTAGTCATCTTCATGCCCCTTCCCTGGACTCTCTCTCCAGTATGTCCATGACTCTCTTGTACTGGGAAGCCCAGAACTGGACCCAGCACTCCAGGTGTGGACTCACCAGTACTGAGTAGAGGGGAAGGATCACCTCCCTTGATCTGCTGGGAACATTCCTCCTAACGCAGTGCAGGATACTGCTAATGTTCTTTGCTGCAAGGGCACATTGCTGGCTCGTGTTCAACCTGGTGTTCAACAGGACCCCAGGTCCTTTTCTGTTGTCCTGCTTTCCAGCCAGGTGGTCCCCAGTATTTACTGGTGCCTGGAGTTATTCTTTCCCGGGTGCAGGACTTTGCACTTCTCCTCACTGAACTTCATGAGGTTCCTGCCAGACCATTTCTCCAGCCCGTCAAGGGCCCTCAAGATGGGAGCACAACCCTCTGGTGTATCAGCTGCTCCTCTCAGTTTTGTGTCACTAGCAAACTTGCTGAGGGTACACTCTGCCTCATCATCCAATTCATTAATGAAGATGCTAAATAGACTCAGATCCAGTATTGACCCCTGGGAGACACCCCTAATTACTGGCCTCCAGCTAGACTTTATGCCACTGATCAGCATCCCCTGGGCCCAGCTGTTCACACAGTTTTCAGTCCACTTCACTGTTTCATCACCCAGCCCATACTTCCATTTTCTTCTCTGGGAGGATTATATGGGAGACAATACCAAAGGCCTTACTGAAGCCAGCGTAGATGTCCACTGCTCTCCTCTCATCAACCAAGCCAGCCCTTTCATCACAGAAGGTTATCAAGTTGGTCAAACGACTGGCACTTCAGAAGTCAACAAATGGGCCCAAAGATATTAATCGACGAGTAGATGCCTTTAATACGAGGAAATAGTGATCATCCTGATGGGGAAGCTGGAAGTAATAGAACTGGGAGGATCTGGAAGGTGTTGGGACTGGCAGGACAGAGAAGGATTTTTTTTGCATGGGAAAGTGCCTCCAGAGCCAAGAAAGGATCATGATCCTAGGAACTCACTCGATACTTGCCCAACCTGATGTGAGAGTCCCCGTTTGCCAAGGCAGGCAGCCCTGGCGCCACCCTGTCCCGCAGCAGCTGGAGCAGGGAGGAGGAGGAGAAGACAAGGAACACCAGCCTGTTACTGCCTGCCCAGGGGAAGCAGCCAGCATTTGCTCTTCCTCCAGCAGCAGTGTGGTTAGAAGTCCCTCCTCTGCAGCACAGTTTCCCACTTCTTACTCAAGGCATTGTCCCGTCCACCCCATAACATGGGCTTTGCCATCCCTCTATCCTTTTCTGGTTTTTATCTTCCTTACTGCTGCCTCATTTGCTCTATGAACTCTGACCCCAGCAAACTCACCAGGCAGCCCAGGAGAGTTACTGGCTATGCACATCTAGGAACTGCTGCTGTGTGGTTGGACTCTGCCTGGGAATTGTGTGTGGATAATGTATTGGAAATGCCCCTGGCAGACAGCTGTTTTGGTGCTCCTTATAATCCCTGGGAGATACTGAACAGCTGAACTTGCTGAGAGCAATTTAATAGTTGGTGGAGTTCTTAATGGTTTTTGAGTTATACTGGGTTTTGTAGCCTCAGTATACCATCACTGGGCTGATGCAAAGCACTGTCAGCTCTGTAAGCCTCCAGCATGGAGACAAGGGCAATGTGATACCAGGAACATTCCCAGATCACAGAGCAGCTGCCTGTGATGATCCAGGTTGTTCTGCCCCGTGATTTAGCCTGCTAGATGTGCAGCTCCAGCAACTAGCAGTTTCCAGTCTGTATAGGATATTGCTGAGCACTGAGATGCTCTCTTCATGCATTAGGGGTGAGAGAAACCTGTCTTTTAAATGGACATGGTTGTCTATCAGGTCACCCAAAGCCCTTTGCCAGCCCTTCTGTTCACCAGCCCTTGCTGAACCTCTAGCCTGGTTCCCACAGAAGCTGCACAGAAAGTGGTACCTGGATAAAATTCAGAGCATGAATTGCTTCCACCTGTTTCAAGCAACCTGAAACAACTCAGATACAGTTTTCTGTTTCCTCCAGGTGTACTTTGCTGTTGTACTACAGCTGCCTGTAATTTATTCCTGTGGCATGGAAGCCAGAGGAAATTGAGACTGTGGGCTGCAGATGAGAGATTTCCCATCTGCCAGGACAGCTTGATTGTGGCCCTGGCAAGGTGCCCTTTCTTCATGAAACAGAGGTGTTCCTGACTTGCTGTCCTTCTCTGGCCTAATTCTTGGAGACTGCTGATTGAGCTAACTTTGGGCAGAGCCTAGGAGTGTAGGAGTGGCACAGAGCAGTGGCAGTCCCTATTTGTGCACTTGCCAAGTTTGGGGGTGGAGGTGTGAAGGCTGGCAGTATGGTGCTGTTCAGCACTTCAGTATGACTAGAGGACCATGTGCCTGCCACAGCCTTGGTAACCTGGAGATTGACATGTCTTGTGAGACACGGTGGCCATACTCCTTCAGTGGAGAGTGTAGGCTGTGCTTAGGTTGAACTTCACAATGCTCGCTGCCTTGCAATCCACCACAGTTTCATTAGTTACCTTCCCACAACAATTTCAGGGGTGAAAGGGCCCATGTCATTGAGCAATCCACAATGTGTTTGACTCCTGTTTGGCCACAAGCAGCTCTGAATGCCCTTGAGCATTGCTGGAAATCTACCTGTTGGTGCAGGTTTTTGAACAGCTTTCTTGTTCTGTGTTTGAGGAGCATGATATTAAGGATTCTTACGAGAACTCTCTACAGGCATAGTCTTCCTCTTGGTCACTTGTCACTTGCTGATGACCCAGAGCAGCAGAACAGTCATTCCTAGTGGAGCATACCTGATCTTCAGGTCAACCCAGGGATGGATATGGCTGGTCATTTCAAGTAGCACATGGTCCTGGCAGGCACATCTTTTAAGTGGCAGGATCTGAGGCAGACCCCATGGTACTGCCTGCTGATGCAATACAAACGTCTGCCATTACTCCTTTGCGTGTGTTGTAAGCTCTCCAGAACAACATCTCCAGCAGTGGGATACAAGCAGCAGCAGGAAAATCTGTCTGATCCGTATAGTGACTTAGGAAGAGATACAACTACCTGGAAAAGGATTATGTGAGTTACTGTGGGACTCCTTCTAGCAGCAAACCTACAGCTCAAAACAGGGAGGCATCCTGTCTAATACTCATATTTCCTCATCTTACCCAGGCAATGCTCTGCAATGGAGAAGAGTAAGACACCTGCAAAGGATCATCCTTATCTGCTCCTTGTCTCTTGAACTTGGATGCTCTGCCAGGTCCAATAAGAAAATTAGACAACTCCAGTAAGGCATCTGTCTAGGGATCTCATTCTCCCATCCCCTGGACTATTGTTCTTTAGGCTGAAAATAAATCTAGAAGTAGGAGGCTCCTGTATTGTGTTCCCATTATGCTGGCTGTAGTGAATTGACACCAGATTTTTTTTTCATTTCATAATATTCATGTCAAATATTCTCTTTCCTTTTTTCCTTTCTACTACAACTACCAGAAGCTCCACTGCCTGTCTGTTCCTTGTATAACAGTGTGAATTGTGCATCCCTGCTACCACCCAACCCACAAGGACCAGCTGTTACCCTGTCCTTTAACACACAGGTGGGTGATACCAAGAGAGATAAAAATACAACTGGATAGAAAGAGGTGCAGGTGAAATTGCTTTCCAGCAAGACCTCCCTTTCGCTGTTGCCTGAGCCTACTGTCTGTCTGTGTGTCTTAGTAGGAGGGAAGGAGTGGGAGGTTCCACATCAGAGTTTCTCCATAGATCTGTAAACCCAGTGCAAGCTGGTGCTGCAAAACCCACAGTTATTTTCACATCAGCCTGATGCTCAGCAACAGGAATGTTTTCATGACAAGAGAGGAGGCTGTGCCAGGCAGGGGCAAACAGCTGAAGGTTGGAGAGTGGAATGGAATGGTGTGGAGTGTCATCCTGGCTGATGTGAGCTCACTCACAGAAATATGAGTGATAAATGGCAACTGGTTGGGGAAAGAGTGCGAAATCCTGTCCCTTTGCACATTTGAAACCTACATTCCTCCAAGCTGTTAAACAAGCCCCCTTCCCAAGAGCTGAAAAGCTGGATTTACAAGCACAATTTTGGCTGTATTTTGAGTGTCAGCTTCTTTTGCTAGATGTTGTTGACACTGCAAGGCCCCTAACTACTGCTGGCCCCCTCAGTGCATCCAGCAACCCTGCAGCTGCAGCTCTCTGCTCCAGAGCTGTTTCTCATCACTGCTCATCCTCACTTTGCCCCACAGCCCCAGCTGGCAGTGGCTTGGTCACGCAAGCCTCTCTGCTCCGGAGGGCCTGGTTGCTGGCAAGCACAAGGCTGTGTACTGGAAAGCAAATGGCACACAATGTGTCCAACAGCCCTGCAATCTGCATCCAAGTCACGGCTCTCCTTTGTGCATGCTTAATCAGCTCCTTCTGGGACGGGCATCTTCTGTCATGCTTCCAGCTCCCCTTAGCGGGACCATGCCCTCCACCTACGCTCTATAGTTTCCATGCTATAGATGTATGTTTTCCAGTCTGCACATCATTCTTTCTTCAATAGTTGTCTTACACAGTTCTTCGTCATCTGATGAACGCCAGATACCCTGCTTTGCTGCTTTACTTCCTGCTTCATCAGCTGCACCACTACAAGAATCTCATTTTCTGTTTTCCAGAATGTAGCATGTTCTTTTTGCCTTTCCAAGTCAAAGTGAAGGAGAACCTAATCTGTCAGGCACTGCTGTAAAGCCCTTAGCAGCAGCTTCAGGTGGCTAAATCTCTATGAATCAGACGCAAAGCCTGGATGGGGAAAACAGCCACCCACAATGTGCTACCTGCAATCCCCTCTGAGGGGTGCAGCAATCCCCAATCCATGTGCAATGCCCATTTTCAGACTCACGTGGAAGGCAGTTTTTGATCTCCAGGCTAGGTAAGCAGCCAGATTGCACAGAACAGCCAGGTAGTGCCTCTTGTCTTCTGCACAGACGCAGGGCTGGCCAGGCAGGGGCAAGAAGAACACCTGGGACAGGATGCTGGGAACCTGCATGAATGCAATCTTGGCATTGCAATGGCAACCTTCACCTTCATCTCAGCTCATTCACCAGTGCCTGGCTGGTTTGCCCTCAAGGGGTGATGTTTCAACAAGAGGAGGCCACAGATACTCAGCCAGAGCAGGGCAGCTGCCACGCCAGTGAGGTTGCCTCCATGGTGTGCCCAGCCATTCCAGCCCTGGGAGAGCCAGAGCTGCAGTCAGAAGTCCCACAGGCACAGCTTGCAGTGAAGTTGGGCTTGGCATTCTGGTGCAACATGGAGAGGGAGCTCACTGCTCTTCTTTACGCAGAGCTGGAACACACCAGCTGGGCAAAGGCTTGCTGAAGGGCTGGGACCTGTCGGTGCTTGTCCTGGTTGCAGACAGAGTAGGACAGGGACTGGGTGGTGTTGAGATGCTACCAGCAGTGGGAGCCAGGGGAGCCACCTGCAGATGTGTGAGTGAGAGGCAGGTTTTCCTTCAGTTTTTCTGTGATAAAACTCAGTGTGCTAGCACTCTGCAGAACATCCAGTCAAAATTGCTCTGGGGGCTGATGGGGAGGACCCAGAGCTGGGGAGAGTGCTATGGCTACTGAAAAGGAGTGGTATTGCCATGCCCTTAGCATCCTCCTCCATTGTTGGTGGAGGCAGGAACAGTGGAATATGGTAATCCCCCAGGGAGGTGTTACCTTGAGAGGTCTCAGGTTCCCTCTTTTCGTCTCAAGGCACTGCTCATCCACCATCCTCTCTCCCCCTGACCAGGCCTTGTGTGACTCTGCCTCTTGTGCTACACACCTAAGCCTGTGCTCCCATCAGCTCTAATGGTGCTGCTGAGACCTGGTGTATGTTCGCCCTACAGTGTTGGGTGAAGCTCCTTAGTGGGTCATGGTGTTTCCAGAATTGTGCACACACAACCCAGAAGACTGAACAACACTGCATTAAAAAGCAAAGAAACAAAAGAAGTGCATTTCAAGTTTCAGCCTCTTGGAGGGACCAAAGAGTATCCTATCTTTAGAAATACCACAGAAAGTTTAAAAAAAAAATAAAGTTTGGCTGTGAAACTAATACATGTCCTTCTTTCTGCCTTCCCCTGGAATTCATCCCTGTCTGCCCACTGCAGGTACCTGCACCCTGGCACAGTTCTGCATGGCTGGGCTGAGCCACCCTTCCTTGGGCACTCAACAGAGGAAGGCCCTACAAATATACAGGGTGTCATTCTGCCTTTGGCAGACCTCTGCCAGGCCAAAAAAAAATAAAGGAAGCAAATTTTTCTGAGCCATGCGTGAGTCTCCCCTGAAAAAGGGAGATCACATGCCTAGCAAATTAGGACATCCCATCAGCAGCAGCTCTCGCCCCCTGCCCAGAGGGTGCTCCTGGCACACTGTTTGCCAAGAGCCTACTTTTCTCGGAAAGTGTCCTGTTTTCCCATGGGAAGTATCACTCTGAGCCAACGGTCACCCTCCTGCCTGAAAGAGGGATGGTCAGCTCACAACATGGCCAAGCATCCTCACCCGCTTCTGTTTGGGAATAGCAGCGCAGAGCCCAGCATCTCAGTTTCACTCTGAGGGGTAAAACCGTCTGTCCCCCAGCTGAGCTAAGATGCAGGCATGCGCTGAGCACAACCTAACCTTTCTGCAGTTGGAAGGCGAGTTTTCCAAAGGGGAAATGACAACTCGATGGGGAGCTGGTCAGCATCCAGGGCCAGTCCTCAAATGTTCCCAGGCAGCTGCAGCTCACCAGCTTCAGTCAGTCATGCTCTTCACTTAGGTTGCATGTTTTCAAGAGGTTGAGCCCTGCAGTTTTGAGGTTGGCTTGACCCAAACCGCAGCAACCCTGCGATCCCCAAGGGTGGGCATGTGTGTGGAGGGGTTAGTTTTCCTCCAGCAGGGCTGCTCCAGCTGGCCCAGTGCCCTGGGCTTTACCACAGAGCTGTACAGACAGAGTTTGGGAGTACCCTTGCTCAACTAGGGACTTATTATTAGGTTGGAAGGAGGAGGCCCTGTCTCTGGGGACTAGATTTCATCCCCATCTTTCTCCGACCTTTTTCTCCTGGGCTAATTGACACTTCCCTTTGTCCCCCATTCCTGTGTCTCAAAACATGGGGTGTGATGGCTTCTCGGAATTAGTTATTGTTCTTTGGAGAGATAAAGTCTTCCTGCAAGCCATCTCCTTCACAATATAAGGCTTCACATGCCTTATAGGCATGGCAGCCCACCCTCTAACCTTCATCCCAAATCCCTTTATGTGCCCAAGAGGCCAGAGGAGCTTTGGGATCAGATGGTCAGAGACATCTGTTAGGCACTCTTCCAGCCTCCCATAGCCCCATGCAGCTGCATCCAGCCTAACCAAGCAGTTGCAGGAATCTGGCCTGTCTCTCCCACCAGCCAAGAGTTTGACAACCCAAAGCCACCCTTTCCCAAAGCCCCAACCCAAAGCCCCATTGCCTGGAGTGAACCAGTCCCAGCACAGATCCTGACCTTGCGCAGACCACATTACATGCAGGGCCCAGGAACAGCAAGTTTGTTGTTCCCAAAGGACAGAGTTGCCCCAAATCGAGAATGGCTAGTATTGGTTCCTATCCTCTTGTCCTCTTGCACCTTTGAAAGAGGACAGGCTGTTGGAAGCTCACAGGACTTCCCTCGCTGGTCTTGGGAACACGAAGAGGTGTTTTTCACGAAATGTCAGCCCGATGGACATTGCACAATGCAAGAAGAGATGAAGGCTGATGTTCAGTGAGACTGGATCCCTCTAGCACAGTTCTCTGGCCTTCCAGGGGGCTACCATTGGACACAGACTCCAGATATCTGAAAGTGAACATCAGTCCTGGGCTCTCTGCTCTTTTCTTTCTCATTCAGCTCCAGGGCTGTGCTTAGAGGGTCTGAGCAGCAAGGACAGATGCTGGGTCCTGCCTTGGAGGGTCCTTACCTGGTGGTCAATCCATTGCCTTGCCCTGGGGTGTCCCTGCAGGTAGGCAGTAAACCCGAGGCAAAGGAACAGGGAACAGGTAGCCCAGAACATGTGGCTGGGCAGTCTGGTACCAGGGTGAGAGGCTCAGCCCCAATGTCAATCAAGAGATAGTGTTGGCACTGGTGTGACAGGCTCCCAGCACAGCCAGGGAGCAGGAGGAAAAGGGGGTGCAGCAGCGGTCCTGCATGAGCCCCCATCTCCTCTCCAACCCACCAGCTACGTCACCAGGATGCTGCATGGCTCTGTATCAAGGCTCAGCAGTGGGTGTTTTGGCCAGAGAGATTTCTGGAAGGTGCAAGGTGCTGTCTGTGGTGTCTCTGCCATGCGTGGGGTCTGTGCAGGACTGGTGGAAGGAAAAAAGTAGATAGTGATGAAGCAATGGTGAGCTTGAAGGAAGGCCAACTGAGACACCTGAGAAACAAAGCAAGTAATAAAATCCTGGAGAAAAACAGCTCTCCGCACCCAGCCGAGCCCACTCCTGGAGCTGCCAAAAAGGCATCCTTGGCTCAGAGGTAAGCAGTCATAAAATGCAGGGAGATACTTCCCAGGGAGGGAAGGTTTTACCTGTCAGGCAAGTTCATGAGTACCCTCGCCCACCAGCTGGGAGTGTTGAGCGTGGCGGGCAATCATCCCACCGCAGCCTTCAGCACAGCAAGAGGAGGAGGAGGAGAGGGGGAAACACAGCCCTGTTTCCTCTGTGGTACCCAAGCCAAGAGACTAGCTGGGCCATTCTGAGAGGGGACTAACCCCCAGGGGATGTGGGTTGGGCTCCTGGGCCAAGTAGGGTAACCTCCTATGATCGGTGGGGAGCCAGCTCAGGAAGACTGAGTGCCTTCACAGGTTTTGGCAGGCTGCTTGTGTTTTTGATCATCCTCCTTGGACCCAAACCTTCATGGCTAGAGAAGTGATTCTGTCCACTCATAGAACTGTCCCCCAGCAGCCTGACCTCATCAGACCTGACATGTCCTTCTCCCAGCTACAGCTTTGTCTCCTGTGCCGCTCATCTCTGCTTGTGGGCACAGGTCCTCATGGACTTGCTCAGCAGGTAAAACATTCCCTGTCCACAAAGCTGAGCTCGTGCCCCCAGGGCAGCTGAATAAAACAACATGTGGGGCAAGGCTGTGTTCTGCTTTCTGCTGTTTTTCCTTCCCTTTCCCCCAAATAAACAGACCACCACAAAGAGAAACAAATGCCTTTGTTTTCCAGGCGGGAAGGACTGTCAGAATGGCATGTCTCCCTGCATCTTGTTAGGGGTTAGATAAGTCCCTGAGAGCTACAGGGAGCTCTGTCACACAGCACAAGTCCTTTCTAACAGTGCTATTGTTAAGAAGGGGTGCATTTTGGGAGGGCTGGGGCTTTTACCCCCTGCTTGTTTCTCTCCAAGAAAGTCACGGCTGATGCCTGCTTGCCCAGGGAGACTTCCCTGACAGCTCTTATCCTGAACAAACAGCAGCTTGGCATTAGCCAAGGGGTGTGGAGGGAGGCCCCAGTTTCTGGACCTCTCCATGTGCCCCTGGGCTTGCAGGCACTTCGTGGGGTGCCAGAACTCTAAAGAAGTGGCCTCTCTCGGGGCTGCCTAGCACCAAGCTCATGCCACTCCAAACCAACATCTGCACCCCACTGTGGCCCTTGGGTTGCTCCTGCCAGGAGCTCTCAGGTAGCAGAGCCAGTGAAACAAGTCCAGGATGCTCACCCTGCCTGCTATGGGGGACGCCTCACCCAGAGCTTGGCTTATGGCTGGGTCCTGCAAAGGTCCTGTCCTGCTCAAGGCAAGTTTACACAACAGCAGACCCTGTAGAGACACAGCTTTCCCTTTAAGGTTACATTCTTATCATGGACTTGACCTGGGGACTACTCTCATCTCCCCATCTTCCCTTTGAGTGGGAGGAGGTGCATTATACTACAACTTGAACCTGCCTGACTAAATATAGTCAGTGTAGAGACCAGGAGAACCTCCCTGGTTTTCTCTGTTTGCTTTGATGGGAATGCAAATGACAAATCCCAGCTGTTGCCTGCTTCTGGAACAAATGCCTGAGGGCCTTGAGGCCAGTACCTCTCAGATGTCCATGGGTTTTGAAGATAACCTACCCTGCACAAGGAAACTTTCAAACAATGCAGTGGGCCTTGGCCTCACAGTGTATCTGGTGAAGCTGCTGTGGGCTGAACAGACAACATGGACATGCCCCACAGATTAACTGCCTAAGGGATATAGAGGGTACCTCCAAAAATACCTGTCTGGCTGACTGTCCCTTAGCTTCTATGCTGGGTGAGAAGAGCAGGCTTCATTCTCATGTGAGCAGCTCTTGCCACTGAATCATTGGCACAAGTGAATGCTGCAAGTGAATGTCCATCCCTCTTCCCCCAGTTTCCAGCTGTGAAGAGGAAGAGCAGAAACTGATATGTGATCCTACTCCCTACCAAAACATCTCTCAAACAGTAGCCCATTGCCTAAATACGCTTCATAAAATCCTCAAAGGTGTCCCACAGAACGGGCTCCCCACCCATGTGCGTGGCCAGGCAGTCAGTTGGCATGTCAAGATCAACCCTTTCTCCAGCAGATGTCAGGAGTTTGTCAGTGTTCAGCCTCAATGTCCATCACAACAAGAGCAAGACTACAATCCTGTAGAACAATACCATGTTGTTTATTTTGGTGTTAAATGCATCAACATGCTTCCTTCCCTTCTCTCAAGTCACACAGTTCTACTGGTCCTTGACTTTCTTCCAGAAGAACGACACGGACCTCTGTTTGGGAAAGGGTGAGGAGCCTGAGCAGTTTCTGCCCAGGAGTAGATGACAGAAGAGAGGGAGTGTGTCTGTACTGTCAGTGCTGGGGGAGTGTGAGCTTGTGTTCCTGACAAATGACCTACATTACCACCCCACCAGCTGCTGTTGTGAACCTGCCCCAGCTCTGGATCTGTAGGAGGGAACCAAGGAGATCCCAAGTGTGGATCCTATCTTTTGCATGAGGTGTGAACAGTCAATGCGTGGACTGGGCTAAGCACCAAAGGTTGACTCTTCCCAAGTGCTGCAGGCTGGCAAAGCCCAGTTTTGGTGTCAGTGGGGTGCTTCAGCACTTGCTTTCCGCCTAAGAAGCAGAGGAAGCCGGAGGATCTAGAGGTGAGGAAGAGGAGGCCCTGGGGTGTGGGTGATAGGTGGACATGCTTGCTGACAGGGGTAGAGATGGCTCTGCAAAGGGCTTCCTTGGAGAGATCCACTTGCAAAAACTCCCAAAAGAGTGACACAGCCTCACCACAGCAGTGATGTGTGTGTGTCCGCCAGCTCCAGAGGGTTTCTGGGCCCCCTTGCAAGGGGGTGGGAACAAACAGCATTACTGGGGATGACACATCGCAGTGCTTTCCACAGCCTCCAAACTATGATAGCATCAGAGAGTAGCGCCCTGCTCTATCCCCAAATAGCATGAGCCTCAGGCAAAGGAGGGTGCCAAGCCCTGCCAAAACACCCTCCCATTTCATCAGCTGATCCTGGCAGATAACAGAGAGCTTACTAGGGTAATTGTTCCAGCTGGCTGTAGGATGGCAGGCAACAGCTGCCTAACAGGGATCACTACCACCTAACTGTCTGGAGCACAAGTGAGCAATGACACGTTACTGAAACCCCTAGGGGAATTCTGGGGGGCTGGGGGTTCCCAGTCAAGCAGTGGAGGAGAGTCGCAGGCTGCACTGACTCTGGGGCGCTGTCTCTGTCAGGAGGATGCATCCCTGTTAGGGAGTGATGAGCTGTGCTACCCATAAGAACCCCACGGAGGGCAGCTGCATGTCTGCCCAAGGCAATTCTCTTTTCTCCAGCCCTTCCTGCCTGGCAGGGCCCCATTCCCCCTTGGAAAGGCCAAGTTGGTCTTTTGCCTGCCTTGGCTTCTACTCAGCTGTGCTGGTGCCATGTGGTCCCATGTGCTTTGGATGCTCTCCAAGCACGAGATGTGCCCCTAATGCTGGCTCGTGGGCTGGCTGCAGACGAATGTATTTGCCAAAGCAGATGCAATGGCCCACGCGGGGTACGGCTCAGCAAGAAAAGCCTGACGTGCTCCAAGCTCCCTGCCAGTCTCACCTCCTGAGCATCTCTGGTGCTGTTTCTGCCACGTGTGGAGACTAATATCACAGCCCATACCCTAGGGTACCACTTCCCATGCACAAAAAAACCAAACCAAAACAAAACACCAACAAAAAAACCCCACAAACCCACACGTGTGTTTTCAGGCTTCTTGTCATTCCTGCCAGAAAAGCCTGTTCACAGCAACCCCTTTCTTCGGGATTATCATTCCACACAGGTTTTTACACACATTACTTGCTGAAAAATGTCATGCAGCTGAGTTTCGGTCTCAAGGGTGTGCAGGAGAACGTGCCTGTGTTTCATGAACATACTTCTGAGCACTGTTTGTTGGAAGAGCTGAAACCAGCATCTGGGTTGCTGTAACATGTTCAAACACAGCATCCACTTACAGTTTGCATATTAAATACAGCAAACAAACTTCTGCCCAGTGCATCTCAAAAGTCTCTTTAACAGACAAAAACCCGAGACAGGGAATATGCCTCAGCAGGTTGTTTCTAGGCCTGAAATAGACTCAATAAATGGCATTGCAAGGACACCAATTTGGGTATTACAGCAGTGCAGAGCCGGTGGCCACAGTCAGTCAATAGCCTGCAGCTCTCCTGCTCCAGCAGACCTGTGACGAAATATCTGACCCTCACGCATGGAGCTGCATTTACTTGCTCTTGAACTTCCAGCACTAATGAGTAGCACAGGAATCATCCTTAGCGTCAGATTTTAGCACAATATTACCTTTCTATCCTGCAGCGGTGGTGCTGGGCTTATGTTGCAGGCCCTTTGGAAGTCATTAGCCAATGTCCAGACAAGCGGTGGCAATGTTTCCCCCTCTATAGTCAGCATTTGCTGAGCTTGCAGCTCTGCTTTCGAAACATGTAATTTCTTACAGGTTAGGTTTGAAGCCTTCACTACAGTGCCTGCACTACAGTGCCTGCACAGCCTACACAATACATGCTGCCCCCCAACTCATTTGCACTTCTACCTTTTCCATTCTTTCTCTTTCTTCCACTTGATTTATTTAAAGAAAATTAGAAATTCATGCCACCAGTCAGAAGTTGATTTTCCATTTTTTTAAAATAAGAAAAATATTATCAGCTTCAAAGTGAGTGGAAGAGTTGTATGGCATCCATAATTGTACTTTGCCTACAGAAGAATTTAAGATTTGCTCCATTCACCTTCCAGTTCTCCCCAGTTTGCTGTTCCCCTCTGGCTCAGCAGTGACTGCCTGCCGTGCTGCAGGGCTTTGCTTAACCTGCATTTGCAGCTCTTGGAAATCCTCTACGTGCAGCAAACCCTGGTCTGGTCATTGAGAGCGACCTCTCTGTGTCAAAACCAAGAACGTGCTTCCTAAAGCATCAGGACGCCTCTCTTTGACTTGCCTTTGCTGTGCAGCCCTGGGCCAAGTCCCCTTAAACTGACAAACAGATGGCCTCAAGCCTTCCCAACCAGTCACAGCCTGGCTGGGATTAGAGATCTGCTAACTGCCCTGCTCCAGCCTCACAGTCAGGATCCTTCACGTACAACTTAACCGAAGGCTTTTGTGCTGTCAGTATTTCTAGTGCTATTAGGCAAGGAGTCCTCCTTGCTGTCACCCCAGCAGACAGAAGAACTAACCCACATCAGTAGGTGGCTTCTCACTGTTCTCACATGCCAGAAGGGCACTTGAGCAGCTTGGGCCAACCATCTCCATGGGCTGACACAGGTTGATCCATGTTGCCCACGGCCATGACCCAGCGCCCAGCTCCCTCCCTGCCTTCCTGGCCAGAGTACTGGGTCCATTGCACAGCCACAGGGACACCACCCAAATGGCAGATAAGAAGCACTCCATTCCCCAAGTCCTGCAAAGCCCCGCTGGCTGTGTCCAGGGAGGGTTTACACCACAGAGATGAAATGAAGCCCAAAGCGAGCAGCCATGGGTGTGGGGGAGGAGTTGGAGAGCATGGATTTGGGGAACTCCTAGGATGCACTTAGAGATGTGTCTAACATATCCCAGCGTCATTAGGGTGAGGAGTCATTCCTGCTTCCCCAAGCTGTAACTTCAGGCTCACCCAGATAAATCACTTTGTTCAGGTACCCTTTGATAACATTTACAGGATTATCTTCACCACTTGGGAACATATTTCCATACTGATTTAATGAAAGCAGAGATTCTGGAGTCAGCAGAAGTTGGAGCCTCACAGACGGCTCCTAATCTAGGAAATTGGATGTGGTTGGAAATGTTTCAGCAGTCAAAGCTTGGGAGATCCTGCTCATTCCTGATGTGAGGCTCCACGTCCGCAAGATAATAAATCTGTATTTAGAACACCTAATCCTGAGTTTAAAATACCACAGGCCACATAAAACTAAGTGGCTGAACAGGTACAAAGGTTCTCTCTCAGTGGAAAGATGTTGAAAATCACTGAAAGAGTAATTGCAGCCAAAACAGGCTTTTGCCAGCTGAAGAGCGCTCTATACAAGTGGACTTTGGTCACGTAGTCCACAGGCTTTTCAGCCAGGCCCTTTCCCATTCCTCCAAGGTCATCACTTGGGATGCCCTATCTGTCACTGCATCCCTCACAAGCAGACTTGGGGGCAGATCTTCCCTCTTTTGCTTCAGAAACTTGCCTGACTGGGCTACTTCTTTGGCAGCTGCCAAACCACCTTGGTGGTTGAGAGCCACTCAACTGCTCAGCCCAGTGTTTCAACTCAACCTCAGAACTTGCAGTAGCTGGAGTCCAGCCCTCAGCACGCAGGACCGGTCTGGGTATGCTGAGGCATACCAATGCCTATCAGCTAGACCAGAAGGCATACCCAAAATCAAAGCTACTCACAATGATGAAACTCACTTTTGGCAATCATGTTTCTCTCTTCAGCCTAAGCTACATTACAGCTTGGAGGTTGGGAGGTGTGAGGATGTCCATGAGGAAAGTTGTGAGCTTGAGAAAACGTGCCATCTCAGCATGGAGAGATCAGCAAGGGCTCTTTGGGTATCAGGGAGAGTATAGGAAGAAGGCTGAGGCCCTGGGAGAAGAGCTACAATGAACATCATGAGCATCCCTAGCTACAGATAGGGATGGTTGATCCCTTCTACGGGAATGATGGGTCACAGCCACCACTAGGGGATGAGTGCAGGCCCCAAAGTCATCAGAGGTTCTTTGAGGACCGTCTGGGATTGCTCTCTGTACAAGGGCAATTTGCACTTTCCAAGGACGAGTGAGCAGATAGGATATTGTGCAAGGAAAGGCTAGGGAGAGGGCAGCAAGTTGCTCCCAGGAGCCAGGCTGTCTCTGAAGCACAGGCCACATTGGAGGCGTGCAGGGTCAGGACCTGAGTGGGATGCCTACCTCTAGCATAGCACATGCTTGGTAGGGTGATTTCTGGCCTTGCACACGAGTGCTGTCTGTGAATTTGGGCTGTCCCTGTCATAGCAGCTGGCTCTCCTACACCCCCTTTTCCTGATCTGGTCCTGTTCAGGGCACAACACCCATTTGGAGAAAGCAGGTGCAGGTGCAAACACCACCTACCTCACCCTCATGACCAGAGGTGAGGCACTGCTGAACTACCTCAGTCATTACTCCTCTCTCCACACTTATGGCTCCCCCTGGCCAAGAGCTTGGCATGGACAAGGGCACAGTTTGCAGCAACAATCACATCCAGTCACTCCCTTTGGACTCAGCAAAGAAGATCTTTGATTCTGAAGTCACAATGCAGATTCCTGACTCTCCCTCTAATACAAAGTTAGGATTCACAATGTGATGCAGGAGAGCTCTCCTGGGAGGAAGGGTGAGGAGAAGAGCCCTGTCCCACTGTTGAGTTCCCAGATAGCAGGATAAGGCCATGACAGCAAGATCTGTTGTGATCTGTCCTCATTTGCTCATCTCAACCCTTTGCAGACTGAATGGGCTGCTAACCTTCTGGCACGTGCCCCAGTTGGCTGATCTGCTGCACACTGATAAGGAACAAAGTAGCAGGAGGTGAGGATTGCCAGCTCTAACCAGCCTGGGTTGCCCTTCTTAACCCACAGTGACTCTTCCTATACCACATTGCTCCTGAAAACAACAGACAAGCACCTCTGTGTCTTCAGTGTGGTGGAGCAGCTACCAGTACACCTGCGGACATCATCCCTGCCTAGTGTGCCACAAGGGTGAGCTGGGACTTTCTGTCCCCTGAGTTCAGCCATACCTTGTGAGGACACTGATGTTAGAGATTTTGATTTTGTCATCTCATAATGGTGTCTCCAACCCAGAGGTAAGAAGGCAGACATGGCATTGTCCTGATGGAGGTGGCCTGTGGCCTACAGGCAATGGGACATCCCATGGCCCCCTTGCCTGTGGTATTATCCTGTTGTGCTTATGCCATTTAATTCAAGGTTCCTTGAAATCCGGCAGAGGCACCTGGACTTCTATCAGACAAACACAGGCTGCCCGAGGCAGATTTAAGACTGAAGGCTGAATTTTCTTGATGTGAATAGCCCTTCAAGCCCTTCTCTGGAATGGCATTCTCTCCTTTGTTACCATCTGTTGTTCTTTAGATGGTCTCTAATCTTCCCAGCAGCATTTGGAGGAAGGTCCCTGGACAGGCATGACTCAAGGACCTGGTGGCTGCTAAGATTCCATTGGAGTGCCCAGCTGCCAGAAATGCTGCAGAAAACACAGAACCTACCCCACACCTTTTAAATGGCCCTCTCCATCTCCATCTCTACATGAGCAAATATTTACATACTTCCCTTCTCAGTCCAACATTTTTTTGCAAGGGAACAGTCCCTTCTATTCCAGCCCCTAGACTATGACTTCAGCCGCAGCTCATGTACTTGAGGAGATGTCTGGGGTTTGGTCTCAAACAATCTTGGATTTGAAAGGAACTGATTTAATTACACACACATCCTGAGCAGAGGGAAGCTGACTCCATTCACTTTTTCTCCTGCTAGTATGGAGAACTTCTTCTCCTGCACCACATGACCCCTCTATCAGGCTCAAGGGTTGAACCCTGAGGACGGTTACCAGAGGGAGAAAGAGGGACCAGGCATGTTAGAGCAGAGAAGACCACTGTGGCCTTTACTCCAGCCCCTTTGTGTCATGGGGTGATCAGCAACCTGGCCAAAGTCTGAATCCTGCACTGCCCTCCCCAGTTCCAGCAGGCAGGAAGGTCTCCCAGCTACCTCTGCTGGCACTGATGGCACCAACTGGAAATAACCAGGAGTGCCAGCCTCTGAGGTCATACTTAGGCAGGTAAGAGGGCTGGGGACTGTCACATCTTCAGTAGAGGGGGAACTGGTGGGCCTCATGGAAAAGGAAGAAGAAAGTGTTTCAGTGAGTTTCAGTTCTGGGCCTCTAAAGGAAGTCATAGAGCGTCTTGTGATTTAGAGAAAAATATGCAAGACAAGGAGAGCTCTAAGCCACAGGCTTGGCACACTGCCTGAATTTTTCCCTCCTCTTTCAGTGTAATTACAGTTGAGCCATGTAGTAATTGGGTAACTTTTTCCAAAGGAATCCTTTCAGCCAGAATGAATCATACTTGCCACAAAGAGAACATGGAGGCAGATAAAAGACGTATAGATCCTATGGCTTATTGTGACAGAAGCATTTTGCCCTCATCCCCTTCTTCCTCAGCCCCCCAGCTGCGTTCAGGGTAGGTGCAAGAGCCAGGCAGCAAGTTTTCCTGGATAATTCCTCCCCAACCTTCCAAGGCAGCTTCCTCCTGGTTTGCTGTGCCCTACAGCCAAGATGAACTGCATGGTTTTGAGGGTGTCTATGGATTCTGTACAAAAAGGACTGTTTTCCCTCCTTTTGGTTCCTGTACCCACAAAACCTGGTAGTAAGGGCTGGATCAGCAGCTGGACGGCCTCTGGGGACAGAAAGGCTTGATACTGCAGCTAGGTGACCCTGGATCCAGAGTCAGTTCTCTGCTCTTGGGGTTTCACCTGGACCACAAAGAGTTTCTGAGGCACTGTGTGTGCTCAGTGACATTTCTTCTGTTCCAGACAGTCTGAGCTGAAGAGCCCAGCCCTCCCCCCAGACTCTTCCTGCCAAGTCTGAATCCCTCTGACCCTTTTCCGTGTGGGATAAAAGCCTTGGATAGTAAAACATTCATTGTAAAACTATTTTCCATTGGATTCATGGCCACACACAGCTGGATCTCCTCCTGGAGTGGCCCGCAGCCCGCTTGGAAGAATCGCGTTAAGCATTTTGGAGAGGAGGCTGAGCGAGGGTGGGAGGAGGCAGCTCTGCCTGGTAGACCCTCCCTCCCTACCGAAAGCAAGCCCTGCCACGCTTCCCATTGGTGCCTGAGGTGGAGAAGGGCTGGGACAACTCAGTTCTCCATCTATTTAAAGGCAAGGGTGGGGCTCTGAGAGCTACTTGCCTGGGACTGTTGCACATCCCTGGAAGGGAGTGTTATCCTGCAGAGCAGCACCATGTCTTGCGTGAGTAGAGAAAGGGATGGGGCAGCTTTGCTGGAGGTGGTGCTTCGTTAGTGGGGCTGTGGAGAATGTGTTGGCTTGGTGTGAGGGTGCTTGTGCTATCCTGCTCCATCTGTGCATCAGCCCCTGTGTCAGAGGATCTGATAGAGCTGGGTGCCTACTGCTGGGGGTAAAAGATCCCTGCTGATCCCCTATAGAGGAGTGGCTGCTATTTTGTGTTCTGAGAGGAGTGGTTCTTTGCCCCTGCAGGATCCCTTTGGGGAAGTACTTGTGGGGGGGTCCTTGTTGGGTTGGGCCCTAAGCTGGGGTAACCTGTTTTGCAGCAGCTTGGCTCTGGGAAAGCAGCTGCAGTAATCTTTATTACTGTCTGAACATCTTCTCTGGGCAGCCTTGCTGCTTGCTTCCTGTCTGAAGTTTTCATTAGTCACTGTATTGTTATTTCTCTCTTTCTTGGAAGGAATGTGCTTTACAGAAGTGTTCTTCTGTGAATGTCAAGGACTGCATTCAAATATCTGAACAGCAGGTGTCAAGAGAATGGGGTCAGGCTCTTTTCAGAGGTGCCCACTGACAGGGGAAGGTGCAACAGGGGATGGGGCAACAGGCACAAACTTAAATATCAGTTATATCTGAATATGAGAAAAAACTTCATCACTGTGAGGGTGACAGAGCACTGGAACAGGGTGCCCAGAGAGGTTGTGAAGTCTGCTTCTCTGGAGATATTCAAAACCCACCTGGACATAACCCTGTACAACCTGCTCTAGGTGAACCTGCTTTAGCAGGAGGGTTGGACTTGATCTCCAAGGTCCCTTCCAACCCCAAACATTCTGTGACTGCTGGAGAAGAAGAGTGATTACATTTCTTTGATTAATTTATCTTTCATGAGGCTGAAGGTGATTAAGCAGGTATTGTCCCAAATGCAAACTTATTTATTAAAGTGGAATGGGAAAAGATTTTCAGTTTTCTTGTGGTCTTGCCTTTGCTGCAATAGTGAGTACATTTAGGTTTGCCAGGGAATTTTAGTCCTAGAAAGAAGATGGGGAAAGGTGTGTATGTGGAGCAAGAGAATATTCTTGCAAATGCTGAGCTACAAAAAACCCCCAAATCTCCAAGCCCTTGGGAGCTGGGAAACAAGGTATCCAAGCCCTTTGACCTGGGCAAGGCTTGAAGTTCAAAAACATGCTAGGGGAAGGGACTGGAGGCTCCATCCATGCCAGCCAGACTTGTACAGGATGATGCGAGACCCACAAGGCACACGGGTGTGTTTGGAATGGGGTGGGTGTGATGGGAGAGTGCAGGTACTTACACTTCATGTCTGTGAAATACAGATATGCTGATGAGAGCAGCAGGAGAAAGGTTGGGAAATTGAGCACATGTCCCATGTGATTGGGGTAACTTCTCTGGGATGTCCCTGGTGCAGTGCCCCAGGGGGAAGGGAGTTTCCCTGTCTCTCCATGGGTCCAAAGCAATGCATCCTCTTGCAAGGCAGCAGGGAGAGCTGCCAAGTCAGAACAAGTGAGCCAGCAGGTACTGAGCTAATGTCTCTGCCTCAATGTTCCCCAGGGACCAGTGTGCACCAACTTGGGCCTCAAGCCTGGCCAGCGCCTCACTGTCAAAGGGAAAATCGCACCAAATGCCAAGAGGTAAGCTGTGCTGTGCTGCCCAGGGATGGCCAGGGCACCACACTGAGTTGTCTTCTGCTGGTGGGGGACAAAAGGAGTCTGTCCCTTGGGTAGGAAAGGAGAAGGGGTTAACACCATCAGTGCTTCCCAGTGAGTCATCACCTAATGCACATTGCAGGCACAGTACTGCCAAAGGGCTAAGCCAAAGCAGATGTGAAGCTCCAGCTGCACGCACTGGCAGTGACCACATCCTCTCTAGTGCAGGGTAAAGGAAACAGAAGCTGTGTCTATACTGAGATTTAGGCTGAGATCATCCACTCAGCCACATCCTTTGCCCTGCATGAAGATGGCCCAGGAGCAGGGGCACCATAATGGTGGAGCTGCACCTCATGTGCTGGTGGGGAAGGAAGGAGGAAAGATGGCGAGCAGACAGGTTGGCTTAAGTGGAAATATACTCCTTAATGTGCAGGAATTGGGGTGCCTGGGGCCCTCACCAAAGCCTCTGCAGCAGTCTCAAGCCCTTGTGCAGGTCTGTGGCTGATGGAGTCCCTTGGCAGGAAGTAGCCACTGTACCAGCACTAGCAGTGTTCCAGAAAACAGGTCCCAGCATTTCCCAGTGCCTTTGAAGTTTGATACTGTCAGAGGGAAGCCTCCTAGGCTTTCTCTTGCCAAATAATATGCCTCCTCTCATCTGGGTAAGAGGCCTAGAGGCAAGGTGGATGCTAGGCTAGGAAGTTTCTTCTCACTGCTGCTGTGGATACTTTGGGATAGCTGACCACATAGTAATTATTTCAGCTGCCTGCAGGATGGGGAGAAGGCAGTGGCTGTCAGGCACCAGCTAACTGTTTGGGGCTGAAAGGAAATCTGTGGAAAGCAATTGACACCTTGAGAACTGCTTTGGGTGCAGGATAACTCTCCACTGAGAGCTCTGTGTGCTGAACGTTCAATACTATGGTAGTATGTTTCTCGTTACCTTTTTTTTTTAAGCAGTGTCGATGTCTGGGTTTTTTTCTCTGCAGCTTTGTGATGAATCTGGGGAAGGATGCTACTCACCTTGGACTTCACTTCAACCCCCGTTTTGATGCTCATGGTGATGTGAACACCATTGTGTGCAACTCCAAGAAGGTGGAAGAGTGGGGTGCAGAGCACAGGGAGACTGTCTTCCCTTTCCAGAAAGGGGGCACAGCAGAGGTGAGGCATGCATATATATATATATGCACATATATACTCTCTGTACATGCTCTGGTGAAAGGAGGGTGTTTGACACAGGACACTCAACTGCAGGGGCTGTCTCAGGGCTGTCTGTACAGGAGGTGGCTGGCTTCTCCTGCTTGGCCAGTGCCACCACTTAGGGCTCTGAGCGTGATGGAGGGTGGGGATCAAATGTGCAAGCTCCACCTGGCTAAAAGGGATATTACTATTGAACGGAGCAGGGAATAGGCATCTCTTGGGAGACCAGAACAACAGTCCTACTGTTGAAGAACAGGTTATGCTGCTGAGCATGTTCACCCTGCAGAGTGGAAGGTGGTACAGGGAAAAGGCTTGAGGGTGTCTTGGCAGAAACTTTTGACTTTTCTGTTTGTCTTGTAGATCACTTTTGGTGTCAACCAAAATGATGTGACAGTCCACCTGCCAGGCCACCAGTTCACGTTCCCTAACCGGCTTGGTCTCGCTGTCTTTGACTACTTTGATACACAAGGGGACTTCACGCTCCAATCCCTCAGCTGGGAATAACTTCCTCTGATGCCTCCATGTCAAAGATGCAGAAAAAAATGATTAATAAACAGGAGTTTTGGTCTAGCCAGTCTCAAAATCTAATTTGTTCCTGCAAGTCATCATGGGTTGGGCATCTTGCTGGAGGAGTGGGTGGATGAATGTAGCCAATTTTAGGTACTATAAGTGGATGGAATTGTGCCATCCTTGGCCATGGATGGAGAAGAGGGTGAGGATTAAAGATGGAAGATGGAAGTTAAAAACTCCAAGGAGATCCTCAGGATGAAACACTGGGGCTAGTTGTGACTGGGAGGGAGAGTGAAAGGGTCTCTTTAACAAAGTCACCCACTTTTGAGGTCTGGACTGACACCTTACCCTGTCTGAATAAAACTGGTTGATTAAATCTATCTCTCCCTAAATTAAGCATCCCTGGCTGACTTCAGACAGCAGTCAGTTGCTGTGCTAGGTAAACCTGGCGGGGCATGGAGTGAGAGGAAAGTCCTCAGTTGCACTAGCTTTGGCTGTACCCCTCTGAAGAGGCTGGTCCTACTGATGACAGAGCTCTCCTATGTCATCTTGGGATCTCTTGCTACTGCGTGGAGACAGCAGTAGAAAAGGCTGCCTTGCTGGGTGTGGCAGGGTATGTAGAGGGCTTCTCATCCAAATCCTTTCTTCCAATAGCTGCAGAAGCACAAATAGTGTTGTGTTGTGGCACTTGAGGGCAGTACCCTGGAGAAGTCTGGTTTTATTCTGCCTTGTGTGCTTTGCCTGGTCCATCCAGAGCTGGGAGAGGTAACAATGCCCAGCTGGGGTGTGGGATGCTAAGGATGTGTGCCCTATGCTTTTGTTACCCCTTCCCTCACATTAGCCCAAATGAGCCTGAGCACTTCTCAGTCTAAACTGAGGCTAGACTCTGAGGAGTCTGAGATGATGAGGCATGTTTGATGTTACTGCATAGCTGCCTTGGGGGCTCTCCCAGTCTGATGCTACCTTGGCAGCAATGATTACTGCTGTTGGGCATGCTGTGCCTGCTGGGCATAGGAAAGGTGGGATCTGCTGTTTCCACAGTGCACAGCTGTTACCAGGTAAGTCTGGGATAAAAAGGCCCAATTTTTGTGTCCTCACTTTCAGGCTTGGCTGTGAGCAACACAAAGCACTAACAATTTGATGTCCTACAGGATTCCCTGCAGGCCTGGCTCTGCAAATCCCATTAAAGAGTTGCAGAGCAGCTGGAGAACAGCAGCAGCGTTACCTCCTGTTCTTACTTCATAATTTGCAAGGCTCTGCCAGGTGCTGTGTCCTAGGTACCCAAGCAGAGGGAGGCTGGGTTGTTAGGAATTGTGGGGCTGAGGAGGAAGAGAGAGATGAGAGCTGAAGATGAGAGCTGAGCTGAGAGGCAGTAACACTTGGGGTGTACAAGCAACTTGAGGCTCTGCAGCTGAATCTCACTTGAAGCCCTGTGTTGCCCAAAGCCAGTCTGCTCTGGATGATCACATCACGCTCTTTAGGGCTTCAACTATAACAGTACATGTGACATCTGACATTTGCCACCCTGTGCATAGGCATAGCTGGGGGACAGCATAGCTTGGGTGCTCTTCCCATGGGGTGATACGGATGGGGCCATCTTTTGTGGAGAAGAGAAGAGAGTTCAGCTGTATGGAAGTGAGCCATGCTAGGCTAGATGACCTCAAGGCAAGAGACCTGGCCGAGTTTACACAGTGGTCTTGACACAATCTAGCAGACTGGGGTACATTTAGTAGACCACAGCAGGGCTATGGTGCTGGTGAGGTCACCATGAGCTGTGACAACGGATACAGAGTGGAGCTCTCTCCTTGCAGCTTTCTCTGCTAGGCTGATCTTGAAAGCTAAGCAAATGTGCTGACCTCCCTGAGCTGTACTTCATGGAGATCTCACAATGCCTCTTAACTGCACTTGGCAGTCTTTCTTTAGAAAAACTCTTCAAAGATTTTTTTCGTGAAGGGTGGGTGAAGAAAGCTGAGTGGTAGCTTTACCACAGGAGTATGAACCTTAGTCAGGTCTCCTGCCAGCGTGGCTGCTTCTTGAAGTGACTCACTGCTCCTGTGAAATCTATGACTCACTGTTGTCCTGACTTTGTTACTGCTTGGCCAATTGCTAGCGAGGAGGTGAGGGGTGGCGAGGGTTCCCCAGCTGTATAATTTAGATGTATCAAAGCTGACTGCTCCCTTCCACCCACTCCCCAGCCTTGCGCAAGGTGCAGGCTGGCATGAAGGACTTGAGGATAGAGTCAGGAACCCCAAGACAAGCATTCTCCCCCTCCCCACAGATGAACAGGATGAGCATCCATGCAAAGGGGAAGGCACTGCAACAACGACAGAAGACACTGCATGCTGGCATGGAAGTTGATGCACTTTTATTTCTTGACCTGACCCCAGACAAAGGCCAGGAGATGTGCCCAACCTGGGTCACTGCTCACCCCTCGCTTTCCCTCAGAGACCCTGACAACTCCTTGAAAGCCAGGGGGAGGCTGTGGCTTCCTGCAGCCTGCCGGGAGGTTGCCGCAGGCTGTGCCATGCCCATCCCACTGTGGCCAGGGCGCCGGCAGTAGCTGCTGGTGAGCAGGGTGTAGAGGAAGGGGTTGACACAGCTGTTGCCATATGCCAGGCAGGTGACACCGAAGTTGAGGTAGGCCTGGGCAGTGGGGCCAATGCCCAGCCCATCCTTCTGGTACAGCCCCGCCAGCTGCCAGGCCCAGAAGGGGAGGAAGCAGGCCCAGTAGACCACCACAATGGCAGAGATCCTGGAGAAGAGCCGCCAGGAGGGGGCCCGGCCAGTGACTGGCAGCCCCAGGCCCCAGGCTGAGGCCCGGTATGCCCAGCCCAGGCGGGTGTAGATGATGCCCAGCACCACACCGGGTGCCAGGATGCTGGTGGTAAACAGTACTGTCAGGTAGAGCCGGAAAGCTGCTGGCGTCCAGGTGGGGATGCAGATGCGCTTGTGGGGCCTGTCCCCCTCCCGCAGCTGGGTCATCACCATCATGGGGGCCGTAAGCAGGAGCGAGAGGAGCCAGAGGATGGCACTGGCCAGTTTGCGGTAAGCATTGCTGACCCGCCTGGCCTGCAGTGGCCTTGCCACCGCCCAGTACCTCTCCAGGCTCATAGCGGTCAGAAGGAAGATGCTGGCATGCATGGTGAGGAGGTCCAGGCTGAGCAAAAGCCTGCAGCCCACATCCCCAAAGAACCAGTCATGGGCAAAATAGGTGCAAACCACGAAGGGGATGGTGGACAGGTACAGGAGGTCAGCCAGGGCAAGGTTGATCACATAGACCCCCAGGGAGCCTGCTGAGTAGCCCACCACCCTGCCAGAGGCCACTGCCACCGTGTAGATGTTCCCCACCATCCCAGTGAGGCACATGACCAGCAGCACTGCACCCAGTGGCCCCGTGACCAGGCTGTCCCCTCCCAGTACGCTACTGTCATCATCCCCACTGCTGCTTTCCTCCAAGAAACTACCACTCTTGGGATCCTCTCCAGGCCTTGCGCTGATGAAGGAAGGGTTGTAAGACATCTTTGAGTAGGGTGACCAAGAACAAATCAAGCTCTCAGAGACCTGTTCCTTCTCCACTCACTGTATGGGACATGTCTAGCCTTAACAACAAAACAGTCAAGGGATGAATGGCGAGAGTTCATCAGACATAGACAGGTCAGAGAAGTCTATTCCTCACCTCCAGCCGCGCAGTCTGTTTTGCTGATCTTGTCCATCACAAGCTCTGTCAGGTTGTTTCCCTTAACCATCAAAGGGCCAAGAAGGGGACACTGCCCTCCCCTTCAAGACCAATAGGTGCAAGATAACTTCTGCCAGCCAGAAGGAAACGTCTCTTCTCTTTACCAGCTCCTCATTTGTTGCTGGGCCCGGGGAAACCAGCAGACTTGGTGAATAAGCGGATTTCTGCTCCCAAGTCTGTGTGTCTCAGCTTAGACAGACTCTGGAGAGGTGAGCTCTGCCCCCTGAACCAACCCCCGAGAGCTGCCTTGACCACTGCATGCAGGAATGTGTCTGACTCACAGCTTCACACACCAGTGCGAATGCAGTCCCAGTTTATACTGCGCTTTTAGCCACTAGCTGAGGAGCCCTGCTGGCTCCCTCCTCTTTCTGGCAGACATGATTTCTTCCCCTATATCTTGCTACACTTTTCTCCTGCTCCCTCTTGCTTCTTGTTCTTATTTCCCTTTCTTTGTCCCATTTCCCCTTGCACACTTGTCCTCATTTGAGAGAGGAGACAACTGAAAGACAAGACTCCGTAATATGGTAAGGAAAGGGAGAAAGCACATGATGTTGTAGCTTTAGAAGGGAAACAAGGAAGTTGGAAGTACAATAGGTAGGGAGCAGCCACACTGCTCTCCTTGGCCCTTAGCCAAGCCAGGCTGAGAGAGTCTGTCCCCCATTCCCTCTCAGGGACATCAGGGCCCTCTGAGCTGAGGACAATCGACGTAGTCCCCAGTTTGCAAGCAGGCCCATCAGATGGTAGGACATCTCACATTTTCTGTCCTGGGCCCTGTTCCACCCTTGCTCTCCAGCCAGCAGGAAGCTCTTAAAGACTCAAAGGGCTTGATATTTTAAACCTAGTCTTTCTTCCCTCTCCACAAAGACTTCCTCCTCCTCTCCTCCTCCTTCTCTAAGCTTTCCTCTCCTTCCCTCCAATCCCCTCACAGCAGGGGGCAGAAGCCCATTAGGTAGGCACAATCACCTTCTAGCAGGACATCATCCCGTGACACCAATGCCAATGTTACCCTGCTCTTTCCTTGCCCACATCTGAGCCTCCTCATCTCAAGGAAGACACGGTGGGACAGAATTTGTAAAGCAGAGACAGATGCATCATACTAAATATGCTCTGCTGTTAGTTCACAGGGGTTTTCAGGCCACTCCAGCCACACTCTTTCGCATCATTAGTGTATTAGCTTTGTTGTGGATGAGTCAAATGACTCTGCTCATCTCCATCAGCAATAACTCAGCAGCAAACAGGAGAAAGAAGCATCCCATCGGTACTCCTCTCACTGTGCAATGGCCTTTGTTTTTTAGGAAAGTCATGTTCCAAACTGGGAGAGATCAGCAAACTGCAGTGAACATACACAGTTAGATGGATATTTCCATTGCGCCATGGCAGCAGCATGAGTGATGCTGCTCCTCATCCAGGAAGTTGATACTCCCAGTAGATTGTGGTAGTCTCAGCACACAGAGGGGTCCCCAGGGAATCAGCAGGGACCATGACTTTGGCCATTTCGCTCTGATGGGAATAATCACAGTCCACATGCCCCAGGAAATACAATGAATAGCTATGGCTCTTTGCTCTGATTGATTGTGCTTTTTTTTCCAAGAAATGACCTCATACCTTAGCAGTTAGCAGATCAGATAGTTTTGGAAGTTAAACTAAATTAAAATGGGAAAGTTTTTCATTTATTTCTTTAGGAGCTAATTAAAATGCTGGTAGTCTCATTAATTCTAGTTAGCTCCCCTTAATACACAAGATACTTTCCCTCACACTATCTGTGAAAAACTAAACACATCAGACACTACAGTCACCAGCAGAACTCAGCTGATCCTTCCATTATGTGAAACACAGCTCTCCTAGGGGAAGCTTTAAGAGATGAGCTTTAAGACAAGACCCATGGGTTGATGTAGTGTTTTGGGCTGTTATTAGAAGAATGTGAAAATACAATTTCCCTGTTATACTACTGCATAAAATAATACGTATGTATGATAAACAAGATAAATGTATGTAATGTGTAGGTCCTAATGTTCAGACACCAACCCCTAGGCTCTAGTAGATTCAGACTCTGAACTCTATAAATGCTATAAGTTGCTTTCCGCAGGACCCAACTTCTCTCCATTGGTTTGACTAGAGACTTAAGCTTGAATTCTGAACTTCAGTGGCATGAATATCCCTCACAGTATCTTCCCTAGGGCAGTATTCTGCCTCCCATCACTTTTTGTTATGTGTGCACACACACACACACATTATCCACACGCTCAAATGTATATTCACACATTATTTTTTAGATGATCTCTTAATCTCCTCTGTAGCAATCAGAGGACGGTCTGCACACAAATGCAGTCTGAAGAAACTTTCAAGCCCATACAGAGCAGAAGGAAACAGGCCTCGCATTTGGCTGGTAGGTTACATTTTTTAAGTGACCTTTGTCAACTGCAGCTCTAACTGATCAAATATCTAGATGTTTCACATCTCTGTCACCAGCAGAGATTACATTTCTTTTAAAGGAACAGGTTCTCTTAGTCCAGCAGCTCCTGCAATCTGCTGGGGTGCCTGGCTCCAGCCAGGCAGCTGTTTTCTTGAGGAAGGTAGGTGGCTGTCTGCAGTTTCACGCAGGAGTAATGATAGGTCCCATGTCCAACATAGTAAGTGCCAAACTTTTCAAGGTCTGATTGATAGGCAAGACCTGCCAGCATCCAGTCAGATCACAGCAATTTAACAGGGACAGGTTGTACTGAAGATTCAAACTCAAAGTCTTGCACTTGAAAGGAAGCAGCTTAATTGGGCCCTCAAAACAAGTGGACATTCTGTGGGGGCAAAAGTGCTTCAAGGGTGCTTCAAGAGCACAGTGTTTCTCTGATGTCAATCTGCTCTCCTCTCCTGACAGCCACAGGACCAGGTAGAGTGGAGTCATAGTTCCTGAATGGTTTCCTAGGATTTAAACTTGAAGTAGGCTTCAACTGTAGTAAAGGAAAAAAAGGTGGTGAACTAGGGCAATACCCTGAACTGGAGTGGCGGGAGGGGAAGGAAACAGCACCCAGGCACTTACTTGCATATTCTTGTGGTGTCATGGCCTGGTTGATGACGCTGGTGAAGGCTTTGATCCACTCCAGCTGGTCACTCTCTGTCTCGCAGGTGAAGAGGTATTCCCGGTCAGGGGTGACAATGGTGATGCCATAGTGCCAAGAGAAGTTGCCCTGTGTCCCTGAAGGCAATCCCTTCTGGACACTATATCCATTCTCTCTGCTGCCCACAAATACCTCACCCTTAGCAAATGCATCCTGCACATCAAGAGGGAAAGACAGTGATTTATGGAAATCCAGAAGAATCAAGGAATAATTACAATGCACCTAAGAACAGGAGAGAGTGTGTGAGGACCAGGGATGTAGCAGCAAAAAGTTTTGGAGGTGGTTGGGGAATTCAGAAGAGCAGGGAGTCTATGCTCAAAGACTGCAGTGAAAAGGAATATCTAAGGGCATAGGTCTTGAGAGGTCTGAGAGAGAAACTGGTGCTCCTGTCCCTCCATGTCACCCCTCCATCACCACCTTTACACTGCTGCCCTCCCTGTTACCATTGTTTGCAGGCAGCGAAACAAACACAGAAAGCATGTGACCTGAGTGGGATGGAAAGACTTAGAGCCCATCCAGAGCAGCTGGGGAACCTGCAAGCCACCCTAACTGAAGAGCAACTGGTTGCACTTTGACCCTGCCCTCAGCACCGTTGCCTGCAGCTGTCCAGCAGTCAGATCTCCTCCTCACCAAAGGATCCTTGAAGTACATGAGTCTGCGGTGATCCAGTGTGAACCAGCGCTTCTTAAAGGCCTCTCTCTGCTGTGAAGGGAAGAGGTGACATATGTAAGGGGACAGTGCCCTCTGCTGTGAACAGTACGAATGGATACCCAAAATTCATCCCAACCACTTGAAGCAAGCCCCTGCCTTAACTGCAACCTCCTCCTCGCCCTTTCTCAGCTGAGAGTGGGGGTCAGTATTGGGTTTTTCAGGCCCAGCTGCTGTCCCCAACTCTTGGACTGTGGTGAAGGACTCCAAAGTTGAGACAGGAGAAATCTAGACGCTAAATACCTGGAAGGTCACGCACACACAGACACATGCAGAGAGATCTGTCGCTCTGGGAGAAAGCAGGGACTCTGGCTTCATCTACTTTCACATGTGTCCTTCCCCTTCCTTTAATTCTCCCCTCCCTTGGTGCACACACACTGTTCCCACGGGTGTCTAAACAGTCAGGGGGGAATGAGGAAACAGCAGGAGAAAACATTGAGGTTGGGAAAGCCAGTGGCTCTCTGGCAGGTCCCTGTTAAGATTTTTTCTAACATAGCAGCTCACCTTGGGACCAGTCTTCTCCATGTATCCCTCCTTCAAGAAATTTCTCGTCAGACGATTTTTAATCTGACAAAAAGGCAAGAGTAACATTCACCTAGCTGTGCTTCTTTGATATTCGTTTCCCCTCTGCCCTTCCAATTCAGTCACCTTCCCTCAAATTCAGTCACCTTCTAAATTCATATTTCCTAAACTGCCTAGCCAGGAGTCACTTCTGCTTCCAAAATGCCCAGAAACACCAGAAAGCAGTGGTTTTCTGACCGCCACAGGCCCTTTTAAATGTTCATTCTCATCCCTCTATCTAGACACTGCAATTTCCACTTCTGTACCTGGGGTTATATAAGTAACTAATGAGCTCCTTAATCACATAAGCAGTGGGAGACTCAGCACTGTGCTCTAGTGCTGTCTTACCTCATTATCGCTGGCAATGGGAAATGCTACCTTCAGATAATGGAACTGCACAGAGCGAATGGCATTGAACCAGTCCACTACCTCCTGAAAATGGAAAAGGACAGGATAGAAAGCTTAGCCAGAGCAACAGTGAGCCACCTAAATTCACCTAGCCCTATGTTAACTACAAATGCAGTCAGCTCTCCTTCCCCAGCACTCTCAGCATCTCCCTCATTTGCAGACAGCCAGCACAGAATCACAGAGTCACAGAACATGCTGAGTTGGGAGGATCACAAGGATCATCGCATCAAACTCTTAGCCCTGCACAGGACCATCCCCAAGAGTCGCACCATGTGCCTGAGAGTATCATCCAAACACTTCTTGAACTCTCTCAGCCTTGGTGCTGTGACCACTTCCCTGGGGAGCCTGTTCCAGCACCCAAACACCCTCTGGGTGAAGAACCTCTTTTTAATATCCAACCTAAGCCTCCCCTGGCACAACTTCAGGCCATTCCCTCACGTTCTGTCACTGGTCACCACAGAGAAGAGATCAGTGTCTACCCCCCTTCTCCCCCTCATGAGGAAGTTGTAGACTGCAATGAGGTCTCCCCTCAGTCTCCTCTTCTCTGGGCTGAATAGACCAAGTGCCCTCAGCCACTCCTCATATGGCTTCCCCTCAAGGCCCTTCACCATCTTCGTTGCCCTCCTTTGGACACTCTCTAACAGATTAATATCTTTCTTATATTATGGTGCCCAAAACTGCACACAATATTCAAGGTGAGGCTGCTCCAGTGCAGAGCAGAGCAGGACAATCCTCTTCCTCAACCAGCTGGCAATGCTTTGCCTGATGCCCCCCAGGACACGGTTGGTCGTCCTGGCTGCCAGAGCACTGCTGACTCATGTTCAACTTGCTGTCGACCAGGACCCCCAGGTCCCTTTCCATGGCACTGCTTTCAAGCATCTCATTCCCCAGTCTGTATGAACACCCAGAGTTGCCCCATTCCAGGTGCAGAATTCAGCGCTTCTCCTTGTTGAATTTCATATGGTTGGGGATTGCCCAGCCCTCTCATTTGTCAAGGTCTCTCTGCAGGGCCTCCCTGCCTTCGAGGGGTTCAACAGCTCCTCCCAGTTTTGTGTCAGCGGCAAACTTGCTTAGTATCTCTTCCAATCCTACATCCAAGTCATTTATGAAGATGTTGAAGAGCACAAGGCCTAAGATGGAGCCCTGTGGAACTCCATTTGTGACAGGTCACCAGTCTGATGTCACCCCATTCATTATCACCCTCTATGCTTGACCCATGAGCCAATTGCTCACCCGCCACATGATGTGTTTATCCAGCTGTGTGCTGGACACTTTGTCCAGAAGGATACAGTGAGAGACAGTATCAAAAGTTTTACTGATATAATTAAAAAAATTATATCAAATGGCTTTCCTTGATCAACTAGGCGGGTTATCTTGTTACAGAAGGAAATCAGGTTTGATAAGTAGGACTTTCCTCTCATGAAACTATGCTGGCTGTGACCAGTGACTGTATTGTCTTTCAGGTGTTTCTCAATACTTCCACAACTTTCCCAGGCACTGAAGTGAGACTGACAGGCATGTAGCATGGCTGACCTGTTCCCCACATGCACAGGCAGCACATCTCCACATGGTCTACAGCAGCTCCTCCCACACAAACCAACTCAGCCAGTGCTCTTGCCCTGCTCCCTGCAGCAAAACTCTCCCACAGATACACAAACGCAGAGCCAGAACCCTCGCCCTGTTACCTACAGCAACTCACACACCCCATCCTACCCATGTTTCACACTATTTAATATCAGCAGCTTCTCAAAGCACCTCATTGGCTTTGCAATGTTTGATGCTAAAACCAGATACCTTTCCACTTTCATGGTAGACAAATATATTACGGGTCTTGTTGTCTTTGAGATAGGTGATCTGCAGGCCATTGGGGTTCCCAATCTTCTCTGGTTGGAACGTAGCATTGATGACATCTATTTTTACATTAAGTTTGGGTTCTTTGGCCTGAAAACAGAATGGCATTGATCACACATGAGCAATCTAGAAGAGACCTGAGCTATTGACTAAGTGGGGCAAGGCAGGGTCAGAGGATTTTAAAAAGTAATAACTTACCCTTCCCAACAAAATGTATCACACACCCCCTTCACTATGTGGTGTGCTCAAGACCAAACAGTGTCCCAACCCACCCAATTTAGATTTGAGCTGTGCCTACTCTGGAAGTGCCAGTGAAACACTGAGAGTGTTTTTGACTTTACAGCTGAGCCAGTCTAAAGGCTAACTGACCTCAAAAGGAAAGAGCCCACTCTTTGAATCATAGAATCCTAAAAGCATTTGGGTTGGAAGAGACCTTTAAAGGCCACCTAGTCCGACCCCGCCTGCAATGAGCGGGGAACTCTTCAACTAAATCAGGTTGCTCAGAGCCCCAGTCCAGCCTGACTTTGAACTTTTTCAGATAGAGTATCCACCACCTCTCTGAGCAATCTGTTTCAGTGTTTCACCACCTTCATTGTAAAAGAATTCTTCCTTATATCTAGTTTAAATCTATCCTCTTTTAGTTAAAAAACATTATCTCCCTTATCCTATCACAACAGGCCTGCTAAAAAGTCTGTCCCCATCTTTCTCATAAATCCCCTTTAATACTTGAAAGGCCACATGAAGGTCTCCCCAGAACCTTCTCTTCTATAGGCTGAATCCCAACATTCTCAGCCTGTCTTCACAGAAGTGTTCCATCCCTCTGATCATTTTTGTGGCCCTCTTCTGGACCTGCTCCAACAGGTCCATGACCTTCCTGTGCTGAGGGCCCCAGAGCTGGATGCAGTGGTGGGGTCTCACAAAGGTGGAGTAGAGGGGAAGAATCACCTCCCTCAACCTGCCTGTCAGACTTCTTTTGGCACAGCCCAGCTTATGGTTGTCTTCTGGGCTGCAAACGCACGTTGACAGCTCATGACCACATTTTCATCCATTATTCCCCTCATCCCTCTCTTCAGGGTTGTTCTCAATCCCTTCATCCTCCAGCTGGTATTGATACCAGGGATTGCCCAACTCAGGTGCAGGACTTGGCCTTGTTAAACCATATTGGCCCACTTCTTAAGTTTGTCCTAGTCCCCTCTGGACATCTCCTGCTCCTCTCTACCCTGAGGCATCCCCTCCTTTGTGACAGTACATTAGCACTTGCCCCACTCATTTCAGGGAGATGAACAAGCAGAAAAGTAACCCTTCTCAAAACCAACCAGCGAACAGGTTTTCGCCAACTTGGCTCACAATGGGGTGAGGTTGGTTCCAGGGATGGTGCAGGATTACATATCCAGGGAAATGGTTAGGGATGAAGTGAAAGATCAGTCCTTTTCTCAGCGATGAGGGAAGCACAAAGGGAAAACATGAGGAAATGTCCCCCTGACAGTGGAAAGGGGACCCCTCTCCTCTGTGGCATTTCTGTTATCATCCCCCAGCTGGGCTAAGCAAGGCAACCTCAGACATGTGCACAGGAAATCAGAACATCTCTGTGACCCTGCTGCTCTGGGTGGAGTACTCACTGAGGTGGGAGTTGACCACCATACTCACATCCTGCTTGGTGAAATACTTCAGACATCCCTCTCTCTCAGACAAGAGGAACTTGCGGGGTAGGAACTGCCCATTGTCTCGACCTCGCTTCCAGAGGATGCCTTCCTTCACCCCTAGGAGCAGAAAAGCCGCTTTTAATAGCACCTCCCATGAGCACTGTAGGCATCAGAGAGCTGCACACAGCCAGGGGTCCCAGCCACCCCTCTGGGATAAAGCATATGATGGACTATTGCTGAGAACAAACACTTGACAAGTGTCACCTCTGACTTACAACTGAAGATGGTGGTGTTCCTGGGTTTGCAGCCCAGATAAACGCTCACCAAAAGACATTTCCAGATTCTTCGCACCTCTTAGTCTTTCTCTCACTGCTGCCTCTGAGCATGAGAGCTGTCTCCTGTGAACACCAGAGTCCTGGCCCATGCAGACTCTGGTGTGGGCCCAGAACTCTTCCTACTTGACTTTGCAGGCCTTTGGGCTGCAGCACCCTTTGTTGTCACAGCACTGGCAGTGACATTTCAAAGCCAACAGCCATGGTTAGAGAGGGTGGCATGCAATAGGACAGAAATTCCTTACTGCAGAGGTCTGTCTCCATCAGGACATCAAATGCCTTTGAAAAATTCCAGCTGGTAATACCAGGATTGGACGCAACCTGTGCCAGTGCTAGCCTATGCTTCCTACAATTTAATCCCCCCAAAACAATGCCCAGTAAGTACCAGTTTGGTTCTCTCAGGAGTACTTGTGGGATTTGCAACACTGACACTTCATGATGGTGGGAAGTTTCCAGCAAAGGCAACAGTCAGGACATTTTGATGCTGTGCTCTGCTCTTACCATCAGAATACGGCAGCTGTTTTCCCAGCTCGGTGAATTCTTTGCGTTCATATTTGGCCCGTATCCACTGTTCTCTCAGCACTCTAAGGAGACAGGTGACAGGTAACTCAGAAACAAACTAGAAGAACTGACAGAGAATTGCCCTTCCCCCTTCTGTATGCAGCAACTTACTGGCAGTCATTGTAGGTTGGCTGGTAATAGTAAATAGGGATGTGAGCTTCATATGTGGCTTTAGTCACAGCATTCCCATGCTTGGCCAGAAACTGCAGGGTTAGACAGAGAGTTAGTGCTTTGCCTTTGATGCAGACTCATGTGGACCTTTTTCTTTTCTAACTCACTACAGGGCTAGATGCATATTTAGCTCTAATGGAGCATTCTCTTTCCCCTCCGTTGCAACATCCCAGCAGTCTGGCTACAGGGAGGTGGGTCTCAAAGGTCTCATCTACTCTCAGACGTTACACTGATTGCACCTGAATCAACAGCATGCCATAAATGTCACTTCCGTGGGGCTGGATGTACACATGTTCAGTGGGTTTGCTGCCATGCCCCACATCTCCTGGAGAGTTCAACAACAGCTCTGCAACGCCATCTGAGAGGATATTCCAAACCTCTTAGGTCCTCTTCCAAAGAGCAACAAGATACAGATTATTTTCTTTGGATCTCCAGAAAATATTTTCAGTCCCCTGGAGATTAGTGAGTTGAGGGGACTGTAACGGGGAGAAGTCAAGTTTCTATAAATGCCACTTTTCTCAAAAAATCATATTATATCTGGAAACTCTTCGCAGAGAATGGAATTGCCCAAGATTTTCCCCTTGGACTGTTGAAATCAAAAGGAGACATTGAGATTGGATGGTGGTGGCAAGTGAAAAATAAGTAACCTCGAGCAACAACGACCCTTAGCCTTATCAAGATACATTGCAGAAGCTCTGCCTTTGCCATAAAGTAACAGGGCACAGGGAGGCACATAAAGCAAGTGCATCCTCCCTCTCCCTCATTGAGTATCAGGAGCATGAGTAGAAAAGGAACAGATTAAATCAGATTACATCTCCAACCCTGTGAGGCCAAAGGGCTAATTTTTCCAGGACACTTGGTGTATAGCCTAGCCCCAACCCACCTAATGCACCAATGGGGATAAAGATCTCACCTGCACCTGAGCATCATCCCAGTGGTCCATCTTCAGAGATTTGACTTTGCTGATGCTAGGGATGTTGCGATGAATTCCTGAACAGCTGAGGCATATAAAGACACCCAAAGTAGAGGATGCCCAGTCAGGATCTGACAGTATAAAAAAGGGTATGACTAGAAGTGATGAATTTCCCTGGCAGATATGCCTCACCTGAGAATGTAGTCCTGAGAAACAGAGAGCTGGGTGATTACAGTTTCATCTGAGCTGATTAATTAACACCCAAGGTACAGATGCCAGTCAGGAAAAAACACAGCTATTAGTCCCTCATTCTCTCTGTTTCAACCACTTTGTCTGAATCTTTATTAATGTATACCTTGAAAAACTTCAAAGTGCTCCCTTTGTGTAAAGGGTCACCCAAGATGAAAATGAAACCACCTCTGGGAAAAGACTCTAGGAGTTGTTTAGTGCATCATAGCAAACCCCCAACAGCATTTTGTTCAGGAAGTGGAAAACAACCTCAAATCTAAAATTTTCCTGGAAGAATTTAATAAGATAAAATGGTACTAATTAGCCCAGTCCTAATTTGGCTTGAGTGCTCCGTTTGCGGGTTTTTAGCAGCATTTGTAGGACCTCAAACTGGGTACCCTTTTGAGAGGGCTAGCCCTTCAGTAAATATAATCTCCTAGGCGAGTGTGGCAGGTTGTCAGTTCAGAGCTGAGTCATGGAGGAGACAATGCCCTCCTGAATCATGCCTTCTTTCTGGAGAAGTTAGGATTTCACTGGGAGCTTTCCTGTCAGGTCCTGACTGGGCATGACCTTGATTTGTATTTGAGATCTAACATGACTACAACCCACAGCGCTGCAGCTATGCAGCCCCTACTTATCTAGCACTCCCACATCCCTGTCCTTCTTCCCACCAGTGCTGTTGCAGCATCTCCTTCCTGCTCCCTTGCCAACACACCTCCAGGGAGAGGAAACGAATATCCAGAGCAATGTCTTCCCTTCCTCTCCACCCCAGGCTCCTGTGTAGTTCAGATAGCCAGCATCAAACAGCTGCTAGAGACCAGCCCCAGCTCCTTGCTTCCAACTCTTCCTCCAGCATCCTTCGACGACTCACCTGGCTTCCCACAGTCTGCGCACAAAGAGTTTTCTGCTCTTTTCCACACCTCCTTCAGGGCCCTCATGCTCCGCTCGTTTCCTCCAGCCATCATCTCCTAATGGTATCCCCGCAGGCAGGGCAGGACAGGGCCAGGAAGGCAGCTGCCTGTGCCTTATGCACCTGCAGGCCAACGCAGTGGGTTGCCCAAGGGAGAAGGAGCCACCAGAGGGACAAGCTCTGGCAGACGGAGGGAAAAGGGGAAGGTAAGAAAAGCCTTAAGGTTAATGGAAAGGGTACGAAGGCCTGCCGGTGCACCTGAGCCGGCTGAGCACAGGCAGGGGCAAAGAGGCTGGAGGCTGAAGTGCACCCAGACTGTGAGTGAGGAGGAGGAGGAGACCTGCCCCATGGGCGTGGAGGGAAGTGCAGCAATTAACCACAGAACTGGTTTTTCCGCATTTCTGCTGGCGAAAGGACAGGCCAGGAAAAGAGCACAAGCAGCAAGCGAGCTGATAAAGGAGAGCTGGCTCTGGACAAGTGGCCGCCAGGCTGTGACAGGACTTGTGTCAGGACTTGTCACCCTCTGTGGGCTGGCAAGGGTTGGCTTTGGCTGCCCCTACAGCACTTCAGGAACTTCTTCCAAAGTCAGCTGGCCAACACAGAGGCATTACACTCATTTTTAAGGCAAGAACTGGGGGGCAATAAAGGTTCAAGAGTTCAGCCAAAGTCACTCTTAGCCGTCAGCCAAGAACATGGCAGTCTTGATGCCCCCACGAATTCGTGCCAGTACCTTTCACCACTACTACAAAAACCACAGCAGTCCAGCCAGGTCCTGCACCAGGTCCTGCATCTTGGATACTCGGTGTCAGAGCCGTCCCTTGCAATTGCCTTCCCTGGCTAAGAAGAGCAGCACAGGCATCACTAACACCAAGCAATGACAGTAGCTCAGAGCTTTATTGAAGTATGTTCAAATGAAAAATTGCAAATTTAAACTATTTAGAGGAGTGACCCTTATTAAAGAGATGTATTTTTAAATCACTCAGGAGCGGCGGAACAAATCTCAGGGTGTGAGATCGGGTGCTGCACTGGCACGTCCGCACCGGGAAGTGCCATAAAATCTTTTGCTAAGAGGGAGGTGGAGTGGAGCTGGAGGTTCCCATGCTTGACGCAACCCCCTGTCCACTCTAGGTTGGATGCTAAGGCCGGGAACAGGGTCTAGGGAAGTCCACGATCCTGGCTACTCTCTCCTGCTCGAGCCAGAGGGCGCGGGCAGGCGGGGCCGTCCCTCGGGCCCCGCGGCGGCGGAAGGGGCGGGCGGCGGCGGCGGCAGCGTGGTACCGTCATGGGCCGCAAGAAGAAGATGAAGGGCCCGGGCGGCCGGGAGGGGCGGCTGGTGCTGACTTTCGACGAGGAGAGGCGGAGGTGAGGCCGGGCGGGCCAAGGGCGAGGAGGGGGGAAGGAAGGCATCCCCCGGGCGCTAAAAGCCGGGGGGGTGCTCTGTGTTGCCCGCGGCAGGGAGTACCTGACCGGCTTCCACAAGCGGAAGGTGGAGCGGAGGAAAGCGGCGCTGGAGGAGATCAAACGGAAGCTAAAGGAGGAGCAGAGAAAGATGAAAGAGGAGGTGAGAGAACGGTCTTGTGTTCCCCCCTCTCCCCGCCGTGGTGGGCTGGGAGCGGGGCAGGAGGGGCGGCAGAGGCACCGCAGTGACCTGTTTCCATCTTTCAGCGGCACCAGGAGTACCTGAAGATGCTGAGCGAGAGGGAGGAGGCGCTCGGTACGTGCTGGGCCCTCGGGTGGGAAGAAAGAGGGATGCCTGTGGTCCTGGGGTGATAAGGGCTGGGGCAGGGATGCTCGCCCGTTGTCCCGAAACAACAGCTGCTCGCTCCTCCCGTGTCCCCCTGGGAAGCTGGGCAGCGATCTGAGCAGTGACCCCACAGCCCTCTGGCCCTGGGGGCAGGAGGTCAAGTGGATTGTACAGAAGGGAAGGAGGCAGGAGGGCATCTCCAAGGTGTTCACCCAGGTCCCCACAGCAAGGAGAATGAGCTTGCCCTCCATGCCTGTAGTGCTGGTGTTCAGGCCCTGCCTGCGATGGCTGGGTGTCACCCCTCCCCAGCACAGTGCAGCAGGAATAAGTGAATGTAAATCGTGACAAGTTGGGCACTTTGCAGTGCAGGATTTCTTTGTCTTCCCAGATGAGGCTGATGAACTGGAGCACTTGGTGACATCTCAGACAGAGTCTGTGAACATCGACCACCCAAACCACATCGTAACAGTGACCACCATCAGTGACCTCGACCTCTCAGGAGCACGCCAGCTGGGACTGACCACCCCTGTGGTAAAGTCTCTTGCTACCTCTCTGATTGTATCAGCTTGTAAACATTCTTGGGGCTGGCTAGTGCTCCCTGAATATACCTAAAGACTTGCAGCTGGCTGGGAACAGGGATGAAAAGGGAAACTCATAACTTTCATATTTTTCCACAACTTATGTTGGGCCTCTAAAGAGGAAGAAATGTCCTCTGTGAATAGTTCACTCTAAACTCCCTGGAATCCTTTGTTTGTCCCACCTGACCTTGATTAAGTGAAAGGTGGCACAGGGCTGGATGACAACATTGTACTATTTTAAAAGCAGATACAACACAACAAGCAGCAAGATTTCAGACTTTGCTGCATGGACTGTCCTCAACCTCTTTCCTGTGTCCTGTCCAGAAAAATTACTGTTACTGTTAGGAAGGATTTCTTTCTCCATGCTTCTGTGCTTGGACCACAGATAAGGAAACCATTTAGTTCTGGTTGTGGTTGCTTTTATTCTCAAAATACATTGTAACTGAGATCTTATATTTGTTTTATAGAGACTCTCAGGTACTGGTTGACTTGATCTCTTTTAATCTTCATGACTTGTGGCTTGATTTGAGCTCTTTGGGGAAGTGTCTGTGTTAACCTTTTACATTTGTAAGGTCATCTTCTAATCTGAAAATCCACTTACAGAGGTCTTGATAGTAATTTAAGAAAAAAGCTGAGACCTTTGCTTCATAATTTAGACTTCAATTGCATGGCCATTAAGATCATGCTGAAGTTTTAGTATCTTAGGGTGGATTACTGTAGGTCACTGGTTATCCCTTTCCAAGGGACTGCGATAAGAAACCTTGAGACTTGCATAGCAAGGGATGTGGAGAATTAAAAAGTCTTCATCTGTGACTGGGCGGTTCACAAAACAGGATGAAACCGAAAAGTCAATGGAAATGCCAGAATCACAAAACTGTTTTCTTTTTAAGGGAAAAAGTGATGGATCAGAAGAAGAGAAAGAGAAAGGGGAAGAGGTGGCGAACAAGCCTGTAATAGCAATGCCCAAGAAGTCCAGAAACCCCTTCCTGTCTGACAAGTATGTATAGATTCATTCAGGCTTTTGCTGCTCTTAGTCTCTGGAAGCTGATCCAGCGGCGTGGCTGCAGGAGGGGATGCGGTGCTGCCCAGTCGCTGCGGGCAGGAGCCAGCAGGGGCCGCTGGCGGAGCATAGGCTGCCCGAACGCTCTGGGCCCATCCCGCGGGCTCTGGTGACAGCGGCTGGAGGAGGAGAGTGGGCTTCGTGCTCTCCTCTTTACCTAGTCCTTCGTCTCGGCACATTCTACAGGATGCAGAACTTCTCTCTAGGGCTGAAGGTCAAAAGATCTTAAAGCTGAAAGCTTTGGCGTTCTCCACATTTTTCAGTATCCAGGTTTTATTACTACTCTGGGGATGTGGAGAATTACTTAAATCTGTAGTGTCTGGGCAGCCCACTGATCCCAAAATTAATTTTGGTTGTTACTGCACATGGAGGCTTGCAAGTTTCCTGCACGGCTTGGAGTTCCTCTCAGGCATGCCACGGCTGGCATCCTTCCCTGCAGAGTCACACAGGGCTCTTCTGCTATTGTTGTGGTGTCACCTTGTTTCTGCAGCCTTTAGTCCCCAAACATTTTTCTCTTTCTGCCCTGCACAGAATCTCTGCTCTTACTGCCACGCTGCACATGCACAGCCGGAAAAAGACGAAAGGAAAGAGATCCCAGCGTGGGCAAGGTCCACGGAAGAAAATCCAGAAGTCCGGCACGGGGCGAACCACCAAGACTCAGCGACGGAGACTGACGGGCAAAATGGGCCGTGACCAAGACTAACAGAGAAACTAATGTTCAAACCACCAGCTAGGACAGTGCTCCACATCTGGCCTGCTGCTCTTTGGGGCCCTGTTGTTGTGGGCAAGCAGCTTGTTTACTTGGTGCTCTGACCAGCAGTGAGCCCAGTTCAGCCTTTCTTTAGCCTCCGGAGCACTGGCCAGGGTGACTAGACACTCTTCCGATTTATTTCTGCGCTATCTCCAGCTAAGTGTCTGAGTGCCACAGAGTCTCTTGAAAACTTCTGCTGAGGGTCACATTTGCTATTTGGTGTAACCCTTCTGTCCTTGGGCCTCCCCTTTCAGAGCTGATATTTGGCTTTGTCAAAGAAAAGGATCTAGGGCAGAGTGCAACAGGCACATCATCACCAGGGCAATTTGAGAGACTCGGAAGAGCTTTGCTTCCACTCCTGCATCAGTGCTCTGGCATTTCTGCTGTGCAGTAAATCCTTTTTCCGTGGAGACATGGTGTCATCTTGACTCATGCGTTTCTTCACCAGTGCCACACCTGAATGCAGGGGTGCTTTTTGTTTTGTACCTGTGCCAGGTGAAGTTGGGTAACTTTTTGAATAAATCTGAAGTCATTTTGCTAAGAAAAAAACCCATTCGTGACTTATCTGAAGCATAACAGGAGCTGTGCTAATGCCAGTACCAGCTGGAAAGAGAGGGAGGTAATTCCTGGTGCTTAAAGGATATTGAAATCCACTGGTGCTTGGAAAATGGAATAGCTAGGAGCTATTTCTGTGGTAAGGCAGAGCTAGCCAGAGCAGGAATGGCTCATTCCATTGTCTGCTGAATATGCCGATCTTAACTGCGATAGCTCAGAGGAGTATGAAATGCCCTAATGCCCTTGCTGTATGTGGGTGGCCCTCTCCAGGGTGGGAGTGGCAGAGGCTGCCCTTGCCCTTTACCTCAGGGCTGCTGCAGTTGTTAGCAGCTAATTGCCTTTCTTCTTAAGACTTAAGTGTATGCTTTTTACTGTGGTTGCATTTGGCGGGTAGGGGGAAAAAAAAATGTTTGCGTGGCCGAGACTGAGGAATACTGATGGCAAAACTCTGAGTGAATCCTCTGAGGAGAGTGAGCCCAGGCAGCATGCTGGCCTCTGTCCTGGAGTATTTGTAGGAAATGGCCGTTCTGCCTCTGTCAGCCAGGCCTCCTCCCATGCCATATGTGTACTGGCAAGGAAATGACAAAGAAAGAAAAGGCCTCTGTGTCCAAAACCCACACCAAAAAAATTTGGAACCCAGAAATGGACAAGTAAATAGATTCCTCATGCCAGAAATGGAAGGGAAAAGAGCAAACCAGTGCCTGAGGATTTGTGGAGGAACATCAGAACAGTGCTGATGGCCACCAGCCACTAAAGCAAATGGCACCATCCTCCATGTATCTCTCCATAGTTTCTTGGAGAAACTATGTGTGCACACACAAATTCTTCAGTGTGTTGAGGAGAGTACAATCTCAACACTGACAGCAGCAACACAATTTCTGCTAAAGAGAGAGTTCTGAAGGGAACTGTGTGGCTCACGTGCATATGGTAAGGAAAGGGGTCCTTTTGCACCTCCCTTTCCCTTCTAAAGAAGGTAAATGCTGGGGAAGTGGACACTGTTATCCCATGTGCCAGAGGTTCCTTGTGTGCTTGGATTACAAGTCCCATCCTGGGATGAGTTCTTAGGCACTAGTGCTGCATGATCTCAGTCACATCATTAAAGTGTGTGTGGTTTCCTTGTCTCCAAAACAGTTCTTAAACACTGCCTTATAGACCACTCCAGAAAGGGTAAGGGCTTTAATGCATGACCATAATCTATCTACCTGTCTCATTTGGGGCCATTGTGTGTTTCAGAGATGCAAAAACAAAACTCAGGCAAGGCCAAAAGTCTGATGCTGGACTAGATCTCATCCAAAGTGTCCAAGAGGTGCTATGTGTGGAGAATAAAATATTTCTTGTTCTGGTTTGGGAGTTACATGCTCTAGGGTGTTCTGTGTTGTTTGGTTTGAGAGGGATGGAGGAGAGAAGGAGAGGGAAGTTCTGTCTGGAGAGGTGTACTACACCAAGGGGACTGCAGCTCAAAGCTAGAGGACAGAGTGTAACACCGTTGGTCTGGATTTTAAGGCAGCTTTCCCTTCTCTCCAGGATGTAATGCCTTTGTGGAGTGACCATTGTCAGAAGGTGCTTCCCCATCCAAGCATTTTGCTCTGGACCTGGGAAGGTCACTGTAAAGGAAATGCACCATCTGTCTCAAATCTGCTGGAGTGTGGACTCTGGAATATGGGTCGGTTGCCTTCCCCAGCCTGTAGACAGCCAGCCTGGCATGATAGCTGGGACAGTGCTGGATGACCTCATTGTAATCCTGATGGGATGTTAAGAGTGACCTCAGCAGCAATTCAGTTTTTGTCATTTTGCTGCCTGGTGAGCTGGAGAAATCTCACTTTTAGTTTGCTGTTTCTCTGGCCTTAATAACATCTTTCTCAAGTGTCAGCTGAAATCTCCAACAGCCTCCTCCATGCTCTGAAAGCTTCCAGTTCCTGCTGGAAGATGAGTTTTCAAATGCTATTAAAAAAAAAAATATGTGGAAAAACTGAGAACATAACTGTTAAATCCTGTGCTGCGTTAACCATCAGGATTGTTCACTGCACTATTGATTTCTCCATTTGATCGATTAAAGCTTTATTTTGTAATGCAAATTACTGACTCAGCCCTGTCCCCTGTCTTTGTTAAGCGCAGGGTGTGCAGTTGGGCTACCCCGGGATATATTGAATCCTGGATATGAATTCCCGCATGCAAGTTAGTGAATTGTTTGCCAGATGCATCACAGTTCATACCAGACTCTGGCTTAAAATTCTTGTTTGCTGCTTCCCATTGTTTTCAAGATGGATTTGAGCATTTCTGGTTACCCCACCCCACCCCAGCTGCTCACAAACAAGTTCAAGCTGTTCAGGAGAAGGCCACTTCCAAATATAAGGTACCTGCAAATATTAACATGTTAGTGCAGCTGCTGCTCCATAAAGGAAAAGCAGAGACCGGCAGCTCCCTGTGAACTCCCTTTTCCACAGGCTTTTTACGCGTGGCTCTGCAGCTGGGTCACCTCGGGCACCTGCGCGTTGCTGTGTGTGTGCCCCAGGCACGCACAGAGATGCAAGGCTTTGACGTGGGCTGCCACACTGGGGTTTCCATGCATGATGGCTTTCACTGGCTAGACTGTCATTCCGCACACGTGCACACATAAAAATATAATTGGGATTACAGAGGATCAAAACCAGACTGAGAGCCCAAAAGGTCAGACAGTTGGGGAAAAATTGGAGCGCAGCGCAAAGGAAGAATGGTTGCAGCGTGGGCATGAGATGTGTGATAGTCAGTGCACTGTATTTATTGCTTTTGTAGCATATTAGGCTCAAGGCTGTACTCAGTACAGCCACACTGCTGCTTCCAGCACTGTTTTCCAGAAATGAACTCAAGGAAAAAAAGTTACTGGGAGAGTGACAAGAACTTTTTGGGACTAAGGGAGCTGAATAAGGGGTTGCATGGGGAAGATAGGTTTGAAGAGTGAATTGCGAACTGCCTTCAATGAGTAAACAAAAAGTGAAATCGAATTTTTTGTATTGCTTACCCGGGTCAGGAAGAGAAGGAATTTGGAAGAGAAGGAATTTGAATTGTAGCAGGAGCAATGGAGGATGTTAAGGACGTTCCAGTAGAAAGAGCAAGGGTAAGACAGGGCTTGTGCTTGTCAAGTAAAGCCCAGATTAGACAAACCTCTCTGGGAAGCGCTGCGGGTAGGCACGACCTGTTGGAGCTGTGCTGGGAACACGGTGGCGTTTGGCTCTCTCAGTGCTCGCGGATGAGTCCGCAGCTTTGGCACCTGTTTCGGGCTAACTCCTGAGGTGCCGCCTCCGGGGGAGCACTGGGGCAGACCGTCGGCAGGCGGTGGGGCGGTCCCTGGGGAGTTGCAGCCGAGGGGAAGGGCAGAGGGGGATGAGCCGGGGCCCGGTGCCCCCGCCGGGCGCAGCCTCCCCCCAGTCCCGGCCGGGCCGGGTCGATCGCGCGCCCGCCGCCACCGACACGTGCGCGCCCGCTCCCGTGGGCGCCACAGCCGCGCGCGCCGCCGGCCACTCAGGGAGCGATATTCAAATCACTGCTCGGCGGCAGCCAATGAGAGGGGAGGGGGCGGGGCCTGGCGCCCCGCGGTTCCCACGGCGAGCTTCATTGAGGGGGGAGCCCGGCGGGCGGCGAGGTGCTGGGAGCCATAGGGAAGCTGAGGTACTGGGGGCACTGGGAGCACTGAGCGTGGCTGCATGCATGCATGCATGCATGCATGCCAGGAGCCCTGGGGATCAGAGCATTATCCTGGCAGTAGGCCCCGAGGGATGTGGGGAGCAATGATTTGCCCATCAGGCAGTGGGGTATCAGGGGCTCCAGCCACGGGTGGTAGTCCATGGGCAGGGGAGGGCAGCGATGTTGGGGTGTTTCGTGTTGCATCCCTGGCAGGGGTTGCTTAGGCACCTGTCTAGCATTTTGTGTGAACAAGTCAAGAAAACATGCCCCAGTGAGAGGAGGGAGGCTGCAAGACTGGCACTAGTGCAACTTGCTGTATTGCAAATGAGTGCTCCGAGAAACAAAAATTATAACTTGATTTTGGTGTTGACGGTTGGCCCCAGTTAGTTTGGGGAGCAGCCTTTGGTCAGCTGCTCTGACCCGAGGGCCCATGTTTAGGGCAGCAGTGGCATGTTCACCCCAGGGAAGCTGGACTGATTTCCTGTCCTGTTGGTGCCTCCTCCGAGCAAATTAGGCAGAGCCCTCCCAGCATAGATCACATCCTCAAATCCAAGGACTCACTCTCAAACCCTGCAGAACAGAGAATGTTATAGTGGGCAGGATGCTTACAAAAAAACAGGACAGAAGTGTGGAGCCCAGCTGTTGTGCTAGCAATGCTTGTTGCCCTTCACAGTTTTCCAATCAGCTATCTTAAAGGTCTCAGAAATTTTAGTGGGAAAATTTTGGCACTGAGAGAGCCAAATGCCACCGTGTTCCCAGCACAGCTCCAAAAGGAGTTCGTGCCTACCCACAGCACTTCCCAGGGAGGTTTGTCTAACCTGGGCTTTACCTGACAAGCACAAGTTTAGAAATAGTCTCAGTGGGTTTCCAAATTTCTTAAGCTGCTTATAGCCATCTCTTTATGAGCAACATAGTTAAGAAGAAAGGTTTTCTTTTTATGACTTTTAACAGAGTTTCAAGAAAGAAAATTTCCATCAAACAAAATAGCAGGTCATGCGCATCATTCTCTGTTCACAAGGACTCCCAAATTGGGGAGTGTCAGCAGTCATTTCAGGGTGCAATACCCCCTTCTAAAAGTGGTCCCTGCTAGAGCACACCCTTTTATTAGCTGTAATTATATGGATCAGACTAATCACCTTGTACCTGGGTTCCCTTCAATTCCAGTATTGAGAGCTGAGAGCAGGAAACTTCAGCCTGGGAATAACATCCCTGCTTCCACAGGAGCCTGAGGTTGGGGGACGCCAAGTGCTGGTCTTCTGCTGCTGTTCCTTCCTCCTTTTCCTCCTGGCTGCCCCCTACCAGGAGCCCAGCAGCCAAAAATCTTCATTTGTTATGGAACCATGTCTGATTCAGTGGATGATGTGCCCTGCATGAACTTTGAAGCCAACATATTTGCAAAGAGCCTGTGTCAGCACTGTTTCAGAACTGCAGGGGCTCACCAGCATGCTATTGAGGTGAGCTACTCCATCCCACCTGGAGACTATGCATACTTCATTAAGGGCCCCTTTGTTCTCTATTGGGACTCCACCTATCTTTGTAGAGAAGGAAATCCCCAAGAAAAAGGCTCAGCCAGGATTTCTAAATGTCCTGGGGGGAAAGCTGCATGGGGAGAGAGTCTTTCTAGGCACAGGAATCCCCTTAACTGTGCCTAGACTAAAGCTGGGAACCACCTTAGCGGGGAAGGGCTGGACACTGGGTGCAAGGGAAAGATCCTGGAAGGGAAAGCAGGGGCGTCACATGTGCAAAGCTATAAGGAGGGAAGTGGGGACTGGCAGAGCAGGGATGCACCCTGGATTAATCTCGGCTTGATGCCTGCTGGCATTTGCAGTTTTCCTCACCTTAAATATGGTCCTGGTTGATTTCCCTGTGGCCTCTGCTGTTGGCTTAGGGCCAGGGCTGAGTCCTGGCCCTGGGGCAGCTGCAGTGAGCTGTTCCAGGCAGGGAAGGCACGAGAGGGTTGAATCTCATGGGACCTTGGACTCTAGATACCTTGATCCAACATGGTCCTTTGAGATGGGGCTGGACGCACAAGATACTTACTTGGCTGTCTCCGACTGGGCAACAGCTGGTTTCATGTTCACAAAGGGTTTCGTGTTGTTTGCCGTCCTCCAGGAGCAACTGGCCAGGGATGATGAAATAGTAATGAGCCTCCCTCTCTCTTTCTCACCCTCTCCCTCTCTTGTCCTGGCCCTGGGCCCTCTAAGGTTACCTCAGCCCTTCACCCACTATCTGCTCAGAGCTGTCACCTCTGAGTGAATCCCAGTGCAGGCGAGACGCTGGAGGGAAGGCAGTGCAGACAGCTGACTCCCCGGAGCCTCCCCCACTGCTGCTCATAAGCCCTGCAAATAACGGGGCCAGGGAGGATGCTGAGACGTCTGCAAGCCCTGACAGAGGCAGAGGCTGGGACTACAGCCTTTTCTGCAAAAATTTTCCTTCCTCTTGGTTCCGTTGCCTCTTCCTGAGCTACCCTGGTGACAAGGGAGAGCAGCTGCCAGCAGCATCAGTGTCAACATGGGGGGACAGTTTCCCTGAGCCCTCATCCACACATGCAGTCTCTGAGATGTCTGCAGCATTCAGCATCAAACAGGAGCTTGCTGGGCCTCTCTGGCCTCTTGGAATAGGAGAAAAATCTCAACGGTGGGCTGGATGAGATATCAAGAGCCCTGGAGGCCAGGCTGCTCTCAGAGGAGGTAGAAGAAGCAGGCATTTCCGAAGGGCAGCCTTCATCCTCATCCTTGACACGCTGACAGCACCACTTCATCCCCTTCTTCCTCACAGGAGCATGCTGTGGAGGTCACAGGGCGTGATGCCTGCAGCAACCCAGATCCAGGAGAGCCCTGGGACGCCCTCCATATTTTAGCCCCACAGTGCGAGGTGTACGTGTGCGTGGGCCCAGTGGAGGGGACAGAGCGGTGAGTACCAGCTGGGAGCCATGCTGCTCCAACCAGCCCCTTTGATGGGAAGAATGGAGGAGGGGGAGTGGGAAGCCAAGCAGGGGGAAATCGGACACCTTCTCCCTGATGCTCTGCACACTAGTGCCTGGGAAAAAGGACTGAGAAATCCCCACATCATGTCCTCTAACCGTTCCTCCTGGCTGTCCCAGGAGAGGGCAGGGGGCCCCCTGAAAGAGTGTCCTCCTTCTTCACTCCCCCCAGAGCAAGGCCGGTGGTCCCAGGATGGGCTCTGCCAGCCTCTGCCCATCCAGTAGAGAGTGAGCCAGTGTGGCTTGGGCTGCCAGTGCTGCCACCTGCCCCTGAGCTCTGCGGGCTCTGCTGACCACCAGCTGTCCTCTCTCCCTGCCCCACAGCTGGCACGAGAGCAGGCGATATCCCCCACTCAGCCCCGGAGCTGAGGGTGAGCACAGAGAAACTGGCACCAACCCTAGCACCTGTGCTGAAGCCAACTCCACGCTTGCCAGGGTGAGATGGGGATCTCTTGTGGTTTGGGTTATTCTGGTCTCTCTAGTCCCCTTGGCCCTTCAATGCCACTTCTGCTGGGCACATTCAGAGGGTTTCTGCGCATGCAGACAGGTTGAATTCACCTCTCTGGCTCTCCTGCAGAAAGAAAAAGGAGCCCATTATGTGCAGAGAGTTGGATTTGATGGTCCTGATGGGTCCCTTACAACTTGTGACATTCTATGATTCTAAGGTCCTGAGATGCAAGGCTGGATCAGCTGAGACTCTTAGGCCCCACAAAGGAGGCTCTCCCCCTAAAGAGCACATGAGATTCACTCTTGGATTCGCCCATGTGGACTTTCCTATGCTATTTCTTGTCACTGTTGGTCTGGGGTCATCTTACACTCACGCAGCTCCTTTTCTGGTTCCTTTTTACTGGCAGCTTTGGGTTGAACAGGTTGTAACTTCTCATATATGCTAGTACATCCTTCCAGCCCACAAAAGCTACTGGTCCCCCTTGCAGATATCTGCCCTATTTTGTCTCCCAGGAAGGGGAAATGACCCGGTTGTGGGACAACACTTTGGGATCAGGCAAACGGGACATGATGAGCTACATGGGCCATAAGGAGGAGGTGCGGTCACGAGCCCCTCAGACAGACAGACCCAGGTGGGCTCAGCCCGTTCGCTCTGGATCCTGGGTAAGAACTGAAGCCCAGGGCTCTAGGAAAGAAATCTGCCCACTGAAAGCAGGTACTCTTGCTTGTTCCCGTGTGAGATTCTAGTTCTGGTTTGCTTTCTACCCAGGGGTCTCTGAAGTTCACAGCAGATCTCTATTGAGATTTAGTATCTCTTTATCCAGTTGTGGTCCCAGAAGGTGTTCGACACCTCCATGGGCACCATGCGAGAGTCCATCTCTGTGTGTGCTGACCACAAACCCTGGATCTCTCAGGTGTTCTCTGTTTGCATGGTTTGGCATGCCCTTGGCTCGCAGTGCTGTGTCCCAGAGCTCCCACCCTGCCTGGAGGGAGTCTGGGTTTTATCTCTCCCCTCCTGGACCATTTCTAGCTCTCCTCCGAAGACCTGCTTTGCCGTGGACGTGGTGGCATCCCGTGTCGCTCGTGCCTCCCCCAGTAACGGCCTTCTCCCCGTCCCAGAGCACCGTCCTGCCAGCCAGAAACCCGAGGAAATCTGGCCGAAACACCGGAAAACTGACCCTCCCTGGGCATCTACCCTGCCGCATGCCCCAGCAGGCTCCCCATCGGCCCGCAGCAACCCCTTTGGTGGCAGTGGGCACCTCGCTGGGTCTCGGGTGCGGGAGTCCTGTGGGCACCCCAGCAGTGGGGGCACAGAGGGGCGGCACGGGCTGGAGAGGCAGGAGTACACAGTGCTGGCAGACCTGCCCAAGCCCAAGCGCCTCGCACAGCGGGATGCTGTTGGCCGCTACGGTTCCCGGACACTCAGCCCTGGCCGAGTGGAGGTGGAGAGGATATTTGGCTGCGAACGCAGGTGAGAAGCAACGGGATCCACAGTGGTCAGAGGTGAGGGATTGCCCGTCTCTGCTCTCACGGGGCCCCCACCTCCTAATCACCATGCCTCATGGGGAGAGCAGGGCTAGATGGCAAAGCTCAGCTTTCAGCTGTGCTTACATTTCCCTTAAAGCAAGGATTGGGTTTAGGCTCAGCGTCACCCAACCTGGGGAGCTCACCCATTGTGGCAGGAAAGGTGGAGCAAAAGCTGCACTGATGGAAGGGACCTGCCCACCTTCCTCATCCTCACAGTCACCTTCTGGAAGCTGGAGGATGTGCTGCGAAGCAGGGCTCCTCATGGGAAGAGGGAAGGAAAGCAGTGTTCCCCAGCCCCACTGTTCCCTCAGTGGCTCCCCAGGGATCCAGCATCCACTGTAGATGCTGTTCAGGAAAGGATGAGGTATACCAAGAAGTACATAGTAGCTGGTTAGGTCTTGGCTGGAGAAGCAAGAGCAGCTCCAGTGTTGGTGGCATGGGGCAGGAAGGGACATAAACAGGGACTGGGGAAGTATCCTGGACAGGTGGGTGGGATGCAAAGGACCAGATGGAGGGAAGATGAGGAATGGTGTGAAGAAAACGTGCGTGAGGCAGCAGAATACAAAAGCTGAGGTGGCTGAAGCGATGGGGACAGCGAGAGGTCATGGCGCACAGTGTCTGAGACAGGTGGAGGTCTGTAGGGTCAGGCTAAGGTGGAGCAGGATCTGCAGGGGCTCTGCCTCCAAGCTGAGCATGGTGACAGTTGGACAAACTCTGTGTGTCCACAGGAAATCAGAGACGCTGGAGGCCTTCCAAGCTCTGGAGGAGGGCCGCGTGGACCGGCTCGATGGCAAGACGCCAGTGCCACCCAGCAAAGGCCACCTAGTTCGGAGGCAGTCCAGCCCCAGCCTGCCCAGGGAGGTGAGGCTTGGCAGGACTTCATCCCAGCTCTCCAAGCTGGGTTGCTTTCTCCAGCCGTGTTTTCTTCTCCTTCTGCCACATGCTTCTCCCTTTTGTTCCCCTGCTCCTCCTTCGCTCTAACCCCAGCCCTTCCTTTGTCATAGACTGGGACCCTTGGCTCTTAAATTGCAGGAGCCCTTTCACCCTTTGGGTGCAAGAGGCTTCTTTTCGGTATGACCTGGCTCCATGCATAGAGATGCAATTGCTCTTTGGGCAACCAATTGACCAAACCACCTCCCAGCCCTAATCCTGTCTTGTTCTGCTGACTAGCGTGTTGGTTTTTTTTAAAGGACTCTCTGCTCTCTCTCTCCTTAATGACCTTAGAGTCAGCGAGTCTCCTGGCACTTTGAGCAGCGCAGCAGAGACCGCAAGGAGCCCCTGCGCTCCCCCAGCCCAGCTCGGCACTCTGAAAAGGCCAGCAGAAAGCGAGGGGACTCCCCGTGCCCTGCCAGCCCCGGCTGGCTGCAGGAGAGAGGCAGCCGAAGCCCACGCTCTGCAAGCCCAGCCCACAGGTTGGAGAAGAGGGTAGGGGAGACCGTGAGCCCCCCCTGTCGCTCTGAGAAAAGCTGGAGAAGCCGATGGGAGCCTGGCCGTCCCCCAAACTCAGAAAGGGGCCGAGCCACTTGGCAGGCAGGGAGTACACGGCAAACACTGGAGAAGAAGAGCCGAGGGGGCTCCCTGCACCCCACAGGTGTTGGGAAGGTCTCAGATAACAGCAGGCTGAGCTGGGCAGGGCCACACCCACAGTCCCTCAGTCCTGCAAGATGTATGGAGAGCACGAGGAAAAGCCAAAAGGAGATCTCCCCTCCCAGCTTGGTGCGGGGAGCAGAAAGGCAACGGGTGAAGCCAGGGGAGCCACTGCACATTTCAGGGCCCAGGAAGCCATCTGAATGTGGCTGGCAGAGCCTCCGGGAAAAGCTGACATCCTCTCAACCTGGAAAGGGCACCAGCAGTGACTGGAAAGGCCGAGGCAAGCCCTTGCGCCCCACGAGTCCAACACGACCACTGGAGCAGGACTGGAAGGGTCGGGGGGATGTCCACCAAGCACAGGTGTGGGAGAAGGACTGGAAGCGCCAAGAGATGACCGTGTGCCATGCAGATGTGATGCGCCAGCTGGAAAGAGATTGGAAAAGCCCCGCTAGAGTTCTGGATGTAGGACTACGACCAGATGACAGCTGGAAAAGGCCTGAGAGCCCAGCACAGCACCTGGAGGAGGACTGGAAGGGTCCTGAGCACACCCGAAACACAAACAACCCAGAGAAGCCATTGGAAAGTGACTGGGGGAACAAGAGTCTTCTCATTTACCATGTGAGTAGGGCAGGAGCCAGAGGTAATAGGGACCGTGGCAGGCATAAAACTGGCAAGCACAGAGTGCATGGGTCCCCTGGGTTGCATTCTGTGCATCCTGACTCCCTTGGATCCTCTGCTTCTCCAGGGGAGCTGAGCTGCCTGGCTGGCACTGGGAAGAGGGAGGATGCTTTCTCTCCTGGACCATGCCAGGAGGCAGCAGATGCTCACATCTGGGAAGCTGAGTTGACTAGACCCTGATGGCTTCAGCTCCTGCTCTTTTCCCTGCAGCCCCAGCTGAGTGGAAGCACCTTCCCACTACAAAGCAGCACCAGCTCCTCAGGAAGCCCGCAGCCACATTTGAATGCCAGTAAGAAGCACAAGGTAGGGGCCAGCCCCTGGGAATGGTGAGGAAGGGAAGCTGCCCTTTCTTGGGGAACACTGTGGGCAGGACCTAGGTCTCCAGCACTTGATCTGAGCAGGCTTAGCATGTTGCTGTCTTCCCATGACCTCCTGGAGACCATGGTCACTAACACTCCCCTTCACTGCATCCTCTGCCCATTTCTTGGGGAAGACAGGGGAAGGGGGAAGGCATTGAGTCGCAGAGACTGTTTATAAAGCCAGAGAAGGGTGAGTAATAGGCTTAGGACTAAAATCTCAGTGTAGCTGCTTTCCTTTACTTTATTATTGCCTGGTGCTATGATGGCACCAAGGGTTTTACAGAGATGAAGTGGGCTTTAGTGGCATGAAAGAAGATATGGTGAATTGTGTTGGTGTTCCTAGGATACCAGAAATGGCATGAGCAGCTTTGGAGGGCTGCAGAAAGTGTCCCGGGAGCCCATGTAGCTGGCAGCTGCACCTGAGTTCCTGCCTCTGTCCCCCTCTGTGTGCATCAGTCATCTCGGCCAAGTTGTCCTCTGCTTTGTGCTTTATACAAGGACAAACTGCAGCCAGGAAAGAGGCTGCCAAAGGCCTCTGAAACTCGAAACCGGTGACATCCCTTCCCTCCCTTCACTGCCCCAGGCCAGAGAGGAGCCCAAAGCCCTGAACTTCCTACGTACAACTAGGCCAGATCACCCCGCTCGTGCCAGGTTTCTTCAGCACTAAGCTCTGGGCCAGGCACCTTCTCTTTGCCTTGCAGCAAGCAGCATAGCCTCGGTGTGATTGCACAGTAGAGCCTGGCATTTTGTGATACGCAGCCTCTGCCCCTTTTCCTTTGGGACCCTCTCTAGCAATTCCCCTTCCCGAGGCCAACTGCCTTTCCAGGAGCACCAGCAGCCCCCACATGACCTGCTACCACCTCTGCCAAGAGCCTAGAGGAGTTCATTTGAGGGGTCAGGGCATAAAACCGAGCAGCTTCAGGAGCCAAGGCAAGGACCCCACTGTGTGCACTGCTAAAAATCCCTGCCTGCGAAAAAACCCAGCCTGAGAGCAAACCCTGCCTGGTAAGGGCTGGGCTCCCGACGGTCCCTTCCCGGGGCAGCAGCGGCTCAGCCCGTCTCTCCCAGTGCTTCTCCTTTGCCCAGGCCTAGGGGTCGGAAAGGCGACACGGATCATCGCCAGCATCGCCCCCGTCCCGTCCCGTCCCCCACCTCCCGGAGCCACCGCCCCTTTCCGTGCGGACCGGCGGCCTCGCCCGCCCCGGCGGCTCCATTGGCTGCGGGCGGCCGGGGCGGTGGCGGCGGCTGCCATTGGCCTGCCCGGGCCCTCCCAGGAAGTTCGGGAGGAGGAAAAAAAAGTTTTTTTGGG
>NW_020884873.1:16022236-16125541 GCF_003945725.1 Corapipo altera
CGCCCTGGCTGCCAGCGCCCGGCCCCGCCGCGACCCCGGCCCCGGCCCCGCCGGCCGCGGCGCCCCCGCGATGACGGTGAGTCGGGACCGGCCCGCGGGGCTCGGGGCTTGGCGGGCGGGCATCGCGGGGGCTTCTCCCCCGAGGCTCGGGGCACAGCCCGGGACTGGGACTGGGAGGGGGCGGTGGGGCCCCCAGCTGTCAGCCGCCAGCTCCAGGGGTCCCTCCGCTCGGGGGGGGGTCTCTGGAGCCGCTGCTCCCCGGGGAACTCTGGCCCCGGGACTCAAGGGCTGTGGCGGTGCCTCCTTGGCTCCCTTTCCCATCCCCAGGGCTCCCCGTGGCCGCTCGGTTCCCGGCGGGCACCACCCCACCCAGATGAGCGGGAGCGTGGACCGGGCTGAGGCCGGGCCAGCTCACCGCACCGATGACCGCAGTCGGACGAGAAATTCGTATCCCTTCGGGAGTGGGGAACTCCTGCTCCCTGTGGGAAACAGATGCGGTTTGGGGCAGGGAACATCCCGCCCCTGGGGCGAACCTTCCTTGGCACAGGCGGCTGCCGGCCGCGGGAGGAAGGATGTTGAGCAAAGTGGGGTAATGGAGGTGACAGCCTGGGCTGTGCCCGCCGGCGTTTCGCACGGGGGCGGTGGGAAAGGGAGAGCCGGTCGCCCGCTGGCTCTCGCTGCACGTGTAGGTTCGGGAGCTGCATGTGTGCCCCAGCCTGGAAGCGATTTTGCTTTCACCAAACTGAGCTGGAGTGATTTTGCTTTGTGTTTTGGCCTGGGGCCCGCGCCTTGTGGAGCGGGTTCCCCTTTTGGAGAAGAGGAGACACTGTGCTTTCCGGGAGGCTTGAAAGCCCCTTGCACCATTTCCTGGAGATGACAGAAAGCAATGCTCCAGGACTTGGGGTCCTGAGGAGCCTTTGTGAGCAGGAAGAGTAGGAGGCACGGTGATGGCAGAGGCTGGTGATGAAAGGAGACATCCGATCATTCCGTTTGCCCGCTCCGGCACTGAGCCTTCTCAGCCTGCCACAGCCTCTTCTCCACTTCTCCATCTCGGCGCCTCAGTACCACCCAGGAGCCATTCCTTCGCTCCCACCCTGTCCCTTTTCCTTCTTTGGTGTTTACATTCTTCAGATACTTAGAGGCTGTTATCACCTCCCCTGTAGCCCTTCTTCAACCAGAGCAGGCAACTGCTGCTCCTTAACCTGCTGTTGCAAGCCAGTCTTTCCAGATCTCACCTATGTCCCCAGCTGCTTGAAACCCCCTCCAGTGCCTCCAACTGATCAGCTACAGGGCTGAACATAAAACCTCTGACAGGTATGGATGCAACTGGGCAAAATTGCTGCTACCACCTCCCAAGCCAAAGCCTCACCATCTGCAGCCCTGAGCTGCACTGCAGGGCTGTGCATTTTGCTGGGGGTGCATCCTGCCACATCACTGCGTCTCCGGCACCCGGATCTCTCCCAGCAGCTTGGCTTTCCTGGATGTTTCCTCCTCCCACTGTTGGGCCATTTCCTCTGAGGGGTTCTATTTGAACCCCGCTCTCTTCTCTGCCGGTGTCCTGCGCTTTTTATGCTGGATGAGGAAACTGGATTTGGCTGTGGGGAAAGGAAGAAAAATGGCTGTAGGCACTTTGAGCATCAACTGATGCCTCAACTTATTGTACTGGCCCCGCTATGAAAAGAATAGTCCAAAGATGATTCTGTAGAGCTCTGGCTCTGTGTCTGGGGCTGGCAGGGAGAGCAGAAGCCCTGTGCAATTCATCTGCTTAGGAGAAGCCGTCCCAGGGGAATTTTCTGGCCTCAGCACTGTGTTAGGGGCAGTGGTTCTGGCAGGACTTTGTGGCAGTTTTTCCAGTGGCATACATCCCATTAATATTAATTATTTTGGCACCTAATGCTTTGGGATTGTAAATCCTCGATAAGATGAGACCCAGCTGATCCATACAACAGCCCCAGCCAGGAGTCCTTTTGCTCCCTCTCTCCCTATATTGTTTTTCTGCCTCTGTGGAGCCTGCCCATCTCTCTTCTGTTGAGTGCACACATGTCCCAGGAGGGAGGAGGTTGCACTTTGGTGTTTTGCCTCCTTTCCTTCCTTCCCACTACTCTGAGTTTGGAGCTGGAGTTTAAGTCACCGGATTGGAAGGAATAACGGGAAAAAGGGTGGAGCTGCTGCCATGGGGAAAGAATTAATTTTCAGGGTGCTTTCTCAGGGCAGCAGTGAAGCCACCAGGATGTCTGGTGGGGGGGATGCATGCATCCCCCTCATCTCCTAGCTGCCAGCAGTGCCTGTCACCTCAGCAGGAGGTGAGGTTTGGGAGCCCCCCATGTCCTTTGCTCTGGTTTCCCTCCCTTTCAGGGAGTTTGGGACTGCCGGATGCTTCTGGCCAGGCCTGAAGCTGTAGCAGCCACTGACCCTCCCCTTGGCATGTCTCCCTGCTCCTGCTCAAACCAATAGCTGGAGCGCCAGGGTGGGCCGGCACATTCTCGGCTCTTGCTGCCCCATAACCTTGGGTGTAACCCAAGAGCAGCAGCTCAGGGAGATGAAAGCAGGGGAAGCCTCATCCTGGCTGGATGGCCAGGGAGCTGGGCTTGTGGAGCAGCTGTGGCCAGCCACTGGGCTTGTTTAGGGAGTATGGAGTGGCCACTCCTTCTCACTAGCTCAGTCTCGGCTGATGGTTGTGACACATGGGGACTGCTGGTGGCTTCCCTGGGACTGGCAAGTCTGGTGCTGTCACTTCTCCAACACTGTCCCTGCCTGCTTCAGGGGCAGGTTGGCAAACTCTGGCTTCTCGGGGAGAAGACATGTTGGACTGAATTCTTTGGTGGTGCAACTTAGAGCCAACAGCACTGGGAGGAGGGACTGGCTCAAGCCTGTTTGGCTGAGGGCAAAGCCAGGGACAGAGGTTCCCTTGAGTCAGCTCCCTGGTGCTCCACCTTGGAAAGGAGATAAACTGGTTGGGATGCTGCACCACTGGCATGAGGTTGGGAGGAGGCAGGGAGTGTGGGGAAACTCTGGCATGGGATAATGGAGGTGAAATTCTCTTCATCTTCATCTTCAGTAGCTGTGGCTGGGCAGGAGGCAGCCTCTGTAGTTGGAGGGAGCAGGAGCTGAATAAGGGAAGGGCCCCCAGAATCTCAGAGGGTTGAGCCTTGGAAGGGGTTCAGTCTCAGACAGGACGAAGGATCAAGCACTGGTTGTGGCTCTGACTTCATCTCTTCCCTGGGGCACATCGTTTAAAGGCAACATGTTTTCACAGCTGTTGAACTACCTCCTATACGTTTTTGGTGAGGGCTGTTTTGTAGAGAGCTACTCGTCTTTAATAAATGATCAGTAGTGAAGTTATTGGAGGGACGTAGCTCTGGGGAACGGACAGACAGGGTTTGGACAAGGTGTGTCTGGTTCTTTGTGACTTTGCCTCCATCTCTGAGGCAAGCCCCATCAGTGGTGGTGGAGCACTCCCTCCTGCCCACTCTCCTTGTCTCTGCCTCCCCTTCTCTGAATAAATACCTCTGAGGCACCTTGTAGAAACCTTCCTGCTGCATATTTTCCTTTTTTTTTTAAAAAAACTCTTTCCTTATCTCCTCCTCCCTCTTACAGGAATGACTGCCTGCTGCTGAGAGCTATGCCCAGTTCTCCTTTGCTATCAGGTCATATACCCCCATGAGTTTCCTAAAAACTATGCCAGGATATTCCCATTGTTGTTCTGTCACTGGGGACTCGCCTTCTACCCCCTGTCGTAAAAAGCGTTTTTGTGGGTCGCTCCAAGAAAGTAACTCTCTGTTTTGTCCTTTTCTCTCCAGCCGGATCTCCTCAATTTCAAGAAGGGATGGATGTCCATCCTGGACGAGCCAGGAGAGGTAAGCCTGAGAGATGAGTCTGCTTCTTCCCCTAGCCCTTGCTGCTAGAGATCCCTGGTGAGCCAGCTGATTTCCTTCCTCCATTCTTGCTGAGGTCTCCTGTTGGGAAAGGCGGTGGGAAACCTTTGGTGGAGGTGCCTCACTCCATATGTGGATACAGGGTTTCACTGAGTGTCTCTCTCCCATCTGAGGAGCACGAGGGGGATCTGGGAGGGAGGAGGGAGAGGAGAAGGCTGAGAGGTCATAGCGCGGAGAGTCCCTCCCTGTTCCTACACTTTTCCTGGTAACTGCCTATCCATTTCCCTCCTGTCTTTTCCCTTCCCTCCCCCTGCCTGATCCACCTACAGTGGAAGAAACATTGGTTCGTGCTGACCGACTCGAGCTTGAGGTATTACCGGGACTCGAACGCAGAGGAGGTAAGCATGGCCAGTCTTCTCCATCCCTTTCTTCCTTCTTGTCCAGGGGGTAGAAGAGCACAGCCCTGGCATGACCAGTGTGCTCCAGGGAGAAGTGGCAGTATCATGTCCTCCAGAAGGATATTGGAGGTGGCAAGCTGCTCTTTGCCAAGGGGTGATGTGGGGTGGTGAAGTCTGGGGGGACTGTTGGTGGTGGGAGGTGAGCAGAAGGGCTGGTTCTGTGGCTGGGCATTTCTGATGCTCTCGACCCTGCTGGCTGTCCTTGGATTAGAAGAGGTGTGCTGTAAAACTGAGCCTGGCTTCTGGAGAGCTGAGCCTGGCTCCAAGAGAACTGTGGGGTGAAGGCAGAGGTGGCCCACTCTTTGGCTAGGGTGCTGACAAGTGATGGAGGCTTTTTCAAAGCTGAGTGAGCACTGATGTCCTCGCGGGTGGCTGTGCTTGCAGGCTGATGACCTTGACGGAGAAATTGACCTCCGCTCCTGCACGGATGTGACAGAGTTTGCAGTGCAACGCAACTATGGCTTCCAGATACACGTGAGTGTCTGGCACTGCCTGGGCACAGAGCAGTAGCACCAAGGGATGCTGGGTGGGAATGTGTGCTCCCTCCCCATGCCAAGATGCTGAGAGGCAATTCGAGCAAATCCTTTACCAGCAAGGCTGGTTTGGTGACACATGGGTGGCAGTGCTCAGGGACACAAGTGCTACCTGCCTGCAAAGGAAGGAGAAGGAAGAGACTTTGCAGAGCTGGCTGAAGGCTGTGCTGGAGGCAGTCCATGAGCCAAGCTAAATGCCAGGAGTGTTTAATTGACCTGTTGGCCAAGACAACTTCTCGATAGCCGAAGGGAGGGAGTGGCGAGCGCTACAGACCTTGGTGTAGCCTGGCTCACTGTGCTCTGAGTGGCAGCTTGTACCCTGGGTTCAGCCCCAGTACAGTCCTGTCCTTGGCTACTTGCTGTAGCAGCAGGAGGCAGCTGCTAAGGCAGCATAAAAAATGGTGGGTGCTCAGGGCTGTGCACTTCATGGTCTGGGTTTCCCTGTGGCCTGCTGCTGTACCCCAGTGCTGGCATCCAGCTCCCAGCACCTGAACAGCTGGATTGCACCAGCATGTGTTTGACTCAGTGAGCCAGCAAAGTTTCTTTTGCCTTTGCTTGGAGATGGTCTCATACAGGACGTGTAACGAGCTTCCCCTCAAGCAGTGTGTCTCCTCTCCCACCCCTCCACGTGGCCACAAGAGCTTGAGACAGCAGATGGCCTTTCTAACACTGTTCACTACCTGTGCAAGTGGATCCCGTAGGTCTCAGGGAGTGAGTGGGAGCTGCTGCATCTCCACTGGGCACTGACAGGCCCTCTGTCACCTCCCTGTTGCAGACAAAGGATGCCGTCTTCACCCTGTCAGCGATGACCTCGGGCATCCGCCGCAACTGGATCGAGGCCCTGAGGAAGAATGTGCGCCCAGTCAGTGCTCCAGATGTCACCAAGTAAGAGCTGCCCTGTGCTGCTTCTCCTCTTCCCACTTGCTGCCCTTCTACCCTGGCAGACAGGGACCAGGAAGACCCCTCTGGAAATCTCATCACTCCCAGATCAGCCCTGCTCTCTGCTTCTCCTGAAAATGGCTTGGTTACACCAGCTGGTGACAGGGATTGACAGCCTGATGGCTTCCTGTCTTGCACCTGCTTTTTGCCTCGCCACATTAGTTTAGACTGGTTTCTCCACCAGCATAGCTGCAACCGGGGTCAATCTTCCCCACCCTGTGGAGGAACCTATTTCCCTGAGGGATGGGGTGCTACAGGCCCAGCTCCGTGCTCAGGGTGGGGTTTCATAAGGCTGGGCTGAAAGAGGGCTGAGCCTTGGGCAGTTGGCAGTGCCTCTGCTGGCATCCTTTCCCAAACGGTGCCTCTGCTTCACCAGTTGCTGCTCTGGTTTCAGGCTCTCTGACTGCGATAAGGAGAACTCCTTCCGTAACTGTGTTCCCCAGAAAGGCTCACTCCGGATGGAGGAGCAGCAGCGGCCAGGTTCAGGCTCAGGCTCCGAGGGGAACTCGAAGGGCAATCACTGGAAGGCAGATGGGCAGCGCCATGCCTTTGATTATGTGGAGCTGTCTCCCTTGCCACAGGACCCCGGGAATCAGGGGTCCCCACAGAGGACAAAAGGGAGCTTGAGGATCTCCGACCGAACTCCCAAGTATGAGGAGCTGGAGCGGGATCTGGCCATCCGTTCGGAGGAGAGGCGGAAATGGTTTGAGACCCCTGATGGCAGGGTCACAAACAGCGATGGCCCAGCAGGAGACTCTTCCCGCAAGGTCGGGGAGCAGGACCTCCCCCCTCCACCACTTTCAGAGGAACAGCGGATTCGTCTGAACGAGGAGATAGAGAAGAAGTGGCTGGAGCTGGAACGCCTGCCTTTGAAGGACTTGCAGCGAGTGCCCTTGACAGCACTGCTGAACCAGAGCAAGGGGGGCCATGGAGACACCAACGAGGCACTGAAAAAGGAGGTAAGAGCATCCCTCCTCTCTGAAACTGGGATTCTGGTGGCCCCTTAATGTGGTCCCTGGCAGCAGGAGGCTTTGCAGAAGAACAAGACAGAAGTTCAGGAAGATGTTCATTCTTTCTGGCTCCATTTACCACCTGTCAAGTGCATGGAAGCTTTTGCAACATGGTGAGGCCAGAGGCCTGGTGTCACACACCTGGAGAGCTTCCTCAGACCACGTTTTGGTTCAGGATAATTTATTTGTTGTCACTGTTTGCATGGAATGTTTTTCCTCGGAACACATGCACAGCCTTTTTTCTCTGGCTGTTCCCAAGCCTGCAAACACTTCACCTGCCAGTCTTTGAAAGGAGCCATGCAGTGGTGGTTTCCTCTACCATGAATCCACCTCTGGAAGCTGGGATGTCTCCTCCCTTTCTTACTAGCACTCACCAGGCTGGGGCTGGCTTTGCCAGTTTGGTCCCTTGGCAGGCTCCCAGGGAAGCAGATGTTCCCCACTGGCCATGCATGGCCCTCCTCATCCTTAAGCCCAGGGTTTGGATGCAGCGTATTGGTCAGACCATGGCACTTTTCTACTCTTGGCTGACCATCTCTCTCCTCCCTGGCACAGATCCAGTCACTGCGGGCACAGCTGGAATCCTGCCGGGCCAGAAATGAGAGTCTTCGGGAGGAAGCAACATCCCAGGGAGACAGCCATGTGCCCCGAGGGTACATCTCACAGGTGAGCAGGATGCAGGACACAGGACCCTGGGATCACTCCCTCCCAGTACCAAACTGGGGATTGTTGAGACTCAGCTTATTGCTGAGCAGGTATTGCTAATCATTGGGTTGTCATGGTGACCCTAGCTGGGCCCATTTGTAATCAATGTTAATTACATAAAGGCTGGTGCATGTTGTCTGGCCTTAAAGGGACCAGAATTATAAACAGAGAGAAGAAGAGTTAAGGGAGAGGTGCAGGATCTGTCCCTCACTTTGCACATGCATACAATGCTGGCCTGGCCTAGGCTGGGGGGTGAGCTTGTGAGTGGGTCAGCAGCTTTCTGCAGGGCCTGTGGTGCATTCCCCTGTGGTTTGCTGCTGTGGTTCTTGCTAATAGGGGCTCACGAGTGCCTTTTAAAAGCAGCCAGTCAGTCCCTGGGGAGTTCTAATCCCTGTCACGACCGCTCAAGTCCTGAAGGTCACTCTGACAGCACAGGCCATTTGTTGAGGATGGCACGTGGGAGAGCCACTAAGCAGAATTTGCTCGTGCTTCAGCCTCTCTCTTTGCTTTGTTTATTTATTTTTCCCTCTCATAGACTCATCCAAAGCAAGCAGGGTCACATCCCATAGGGATTTCCTGGGGGGAGGCTGCTGTTCTACCATGCAGTGGGGTTTTCAGAATGTGCCCTGTGTGTTGAAAGATGCCGGGATGAGGAGGTTGGCAGGGCAGGAAACTGGAGCTGGCTAAGTCTGTTGCAGTGGGTTGGCTGTACCTAGCCCAGATAAACTCACAGCCTGGACACTTACCAGTCTCTCTGTCATCTTGATTTAATATTTGCATCTCACAGGCCTCTTTATGGTCAAAAAAAGCAAAAGCAGTGGGGAGGAACTCCCTTATCTTCCTAACTCCCTTATCTTCCTAATAACTTTTCTCAAAAGGCCAGCATTTCACATTTGAGGCCAAACTTGACCTTTCCCCAAAGGATTTGTTCTCTCTGCCAAGGGTTGCAGCCAGTCCGTGGACAGATCACCAAATTGATTCCTTACCTTTTCCTCTCCTTTGGTTGATCTGTGAGCTTCTCTCATCTCAGTAGAGAAGAGGAGCCAGCAAGGACTTGCATTCTTACAGTGTCTTGCAGTGTCTTTTGTATCAGCCTTTACCTTAGTCCTGAGTGAAGGAATGGGATGGCAAGGGGCTGTGACAGGATGTGATGACTTCCTAGCTCTCTGCTGTTGTCTTTGAGCCCCAGGCTTTTTTAAAAAAAGGCATGGTTTGGTGATGAACAAATTCTTCTTGAGAGGCTTGGGGTGGTGCTGGAGGGGGAGCAGAGATGTAGTACCAAGGTGGGAACCGCTTTGCTTTGCTCTATCTTGAGTTAACCACAGCACTCAGCGTGGAAAGAACTATCCCCCTGGTCTCAGAGCTACCAGAAAGGAGGGCGATCTGTGTGAGGAGGATCCCTAACCATTAGGCTGTGGGGAGGGCTCTTTCACAGCCTCTGTCGGGCCTCAGGGCAGTGCAGAGTGTCACTTTTCAGGAGAAGAGGCTCAGTTTTCATTGATTCCGGGAGATGCTGCTTCATTTAAAAGGCAGATACTGAGATGCAGTTCCCTCTGTTGATCTTCTTCGGCCAGGCAGTGCAGCCTGGTGGAGGGTCAGGACTGTGGCCTTGGGCATTATTCCCAACTCTTGGCCCAAGAGGGATGTTACTGTCTTGCTGCTTTAGTATTAAGAGCCAGAGGAATGTTTCTTCCTCTGTAAAGTGTCAAGGGGTTGCAAGATGTGTGTCCCTCTCAAATGGTTGTGTTCAGAGATTAAAGTGCTACTTCACTTTCAGAAGGAAAAGACCCTCCTGGGAAGTAGTCTTACTTCTTTCAAAGTGTCCCTGGACTTGGGTGAGGTTTGCAAAGGCAAACATCAGCTGAGCCAGGTGCTTGTCCTGGCCCAAGCCCTTCTGTCTTTTCTCCTGGTCTCTCAGCCCTCCTCTCCTCCACTCAACAGGAGGCCTGTGAGCGTAGCCTGGCTGAGATGGAGTCATCCCACAAGCAAGTGATGGAGGAGCTCCAGAGGCACCACCAGCGGGAGCTGGAGCGGCTGAGGCAGGAGAAGGAGCGGCTTCTGGCAGAGGAGGCAGCGGCGACAGCAGCAGGTAGGAGCACACACCAAGCTGTGCCCCTGCTCAGCTGGGTCCCTCCCACCTCTCCCAAATGTCTCTTGCCAGAAGCCAGTCACTCCAGTCATCTGGAGCTACACTGTTGATCTTACTGGTGTGAGACCGATGCTCCTTGGAGCATGAGCTTTGGTGCTCCTTGGACCTGTGGTGCTGGTGGAGACGGCATGGCAAAGATACTGCAGGAAATGGGGTCTTGCCTCTGTGGATGGGTGGGAGGGGGCTAGCACTTTCTTGTAGGTGGGCAGGGCTGACAGAGGTGGTAGGAAGCTCCCACATTGTGTTAATCTCCTTGGCAGCATGGTGATCCTGGGGTTTGGAGAAGGTGGGGGCTGTCCTGAGGGCAGAAGAGGAGGAGGGGGAATCTGCAAAGATAGATCTGGGAACTTGCAGTGGCAAGAGCTTAGCCAGTTCCCTGGTGTGGTTTCCCCAGCTAAAGCTGGCACAGCCTGATCCCCCATCTCCCATTGTCCCCCTCTGCAGCCATTGAAGCACTGAAGAAAGCCCACAGGGAGGAAATGAATAAGGAGCTAGGCAGGACACGAAGCTTCCAGCAATGCAGCTCTCTCCCAGAAGCCCTCCAGAAGCAGCACCAGTAAGAAAGCACCTCTCTTGCTCCCCTTGCCCAGTGATGCTGCCTTGTGCCAGTGTCACTGTACCCTCTCTGCAGCTCTAGCCCCCAGCTGTTCTTCCTGCCACCTCCCCAGTTCCCTCCTTGGGAGTGGTGAATCCCAGGGCTGCTGGAGCTGTAGAGCAGGGAGGTTTGTCTCCTACTTGGTGCTTTTCCCTGTAGCACCTCCCTCTTCCCTACAGCTTTTTCCCCTCTATTTTCTTTATGGAAAGCTCCTAGATATCTCCTGCATGTCTTGAAGCTCCTAGAAGCACCACACTCAAGTGTGGGAGTGTGGAAACTGAAGCCTTGGTCCACAGAGAACATTGTCGTGTGCTGATGACTGATGTGGTCAGAGGCTGGCCATGGCAGGGGGGAGGGTGATGCCGGTGGCCAGGAGCTGGAAAGGGTTTTGGGGCAGTGATGAGCTGGTGCCTCTTTGGCAGGTTGGACGTGGATTCCCTGAAGCGGGAGCTGCAGGTGCTTTCTGAGCAGTATTCCCAGAAGTGCCTGGAAATTGGGGAGCTCACCCAGAAGGCAGAGGAACGGGAGCAGATACTGCAGCGCTGTCAGCAGGAGGGGAAGGACCTCCTCCGGAAAAATCAGGCAAGAGAAGGGCTTTCCCTGCTAGCAGACACTGTGAAGCATGTTTTTCCCTCACACAGCACAGACCCTCTGTTAGAACTCCCCTATTTTTTCATATTTCTTCCCTTCTGAGATCTTATTGTCAGAAGAAGATTAAGAATGAGAGACTGTAGTTGGGCTTGTCATAACTGTGGTGTTAAATATGGCAAATGTATTCTGCAGGTTGTAGACGCTGCTTTCAGCTGTGGACAGGGAGTTACGAAATGGTGTCTAAGCTGGAGTAGGGCTGGAATGAAAATGGAAGGGTCAGGACAGTAGAGAGGCCTGTGCCATGGCTACTCTGACGTCTTTTGGCTTTGGCTGCAGGAGCTGCAGACCCGCCTCTCGGATGAGATCGGGAAACTGCGGAGCTTTATTTCGTCACGGAGCTCTGGGGACCGCTCTTCGCACAACAATGAGCGGAGTTCCTGCGAGCTGGAGGTATGGGGGTCCCCCTGGCTGCCCCACTGCCTCCATCCCTGCCCACTCTGGGGATCTTCTCCTCTCAACGGTTTTGGCTTAGAGCAGGTGGGAGTGGGGTGCCGGATGGAGCAACGGGGATGGCGCAGGAAGCAGGAATGCAAGCTTCCCCTCTGCCGCTCTCTCAGGCTGTTTGCGCCGTTTCCTGCCCCAGCCCTTCTGGTCCTTCCTTCCTTTCCCACCATCGCGCTTGCGCCAGGGCATTCCAGCCCTTCGGAGATGATGGCTCTTGAGTCACCTCTGGTTCCTCTCCCACTTTCTGGGCCAGGTGCTGCTGCGAGTGAAGGAGAACGAGCTCCAGTACCTAAAGAAAGAGGTGCAGTGCCTCCGGGAGGAGCTGCAGATGATGCAAAAGGTGGTGTTTTCCGGGAGTTACTGAGAAATCAGCAGGAGAGGGGAGGGAGGGGGGCACCAGGGCTGCATATCAGCAGGGTTCAGCTGGGTTTAATGAATGCTCAGGACAAACTCTCTTGTGCTCCTTGTCGTTGCTGACTGCAGAGCACATAGCAGCTCCAAACAGCGTGGGCTGGCATAGACTTACCTCGTAGAAGGGAAGTGTCACAGAGACTTCGCTGCTGGTTTACCCAGATATAAGCACATACAAGCATGGACAGGCCAGGAGCCCTTCTTTTCCAAGTGCGAAACCTGGATGAAGCCTGCCCAGCACTCTGGTTCCCTTAGTTACCCCCTCTCTGGGTGGATGTATTTCCTTGGGCGTTGTTTCTGGGCGTGCTGCTCCCTCCACTGGCAGCAGCTGATTCAGAGGGTTTTTCAAAGACCCCTGCCAAAGGAGAACCTAAAAGAGGCTTTGAGATTCAGTGATGCTCAAGAAGATTATAACTTACCCGTGTAAGTTTTTTGCCATATAAGCAGCTGGGCCCAACTCTCTCAGTGACCTGCATCCCTGGTGGTGTTTTTTTTTCCTGTGTGGCTGCTCCACATGTACACAAGCCATGGTAAAGCCCACATTGCCTCATCAATCTGATGCTGCAGATCCCCACTGCTGTGGCACCAGAGTCTCTACCTTCCTTCCTGGCCCAGGTTTTGCCAAGTGCTACCTTCATGCTCGTCTTCTGAATAGTTTCTGCATGGCCCAGATTGGGATGGGCTTCAAACCCAGGGCTAGCTTTCTGCTTCTCACCTGCTGGGCTTGCCTTGCCGCAACCCTCCCTAATATCAGCCCAGAATCTCTCCCTCCCTTGGCAGGACAAGAGATTTGCCTCAGGGAAATACCAAGATGTCTATGCAGAGCTGAATCACATTAAGGTGCGCTCAGAGCGAGAGATCGAGCAGCTGAAGGAGCACCTGCGCCTGGCCATGGCGGCTCTGCAGGAGAAGGAGTCGCTGTGCAACAGCGTCGGCAAGTAATGGTGAGCACTGAGGGTGCTGTGGTGTCCCCTGAGGGTGCAGCTGGCTGAGGCTGGCTGCTGCACATTGACAGGGCAATGGAAGATGCCAATTTCTCCTGCTCCACTCAGTGTTGAAACTTTAGGCTTAACCTCTTCTGCTTCTTGCACCCCTGGCCCTCCTGTTGTCCCTGACATTCTCCCAAGGGCTTCAGCCCCCTTTTCACTGTGTTGCTCTTGATGCAGCCAGCACCAAGTGCTGCTCAGCCAGGCTGGATGTGGGAGCCAACTAAATGCTGACCTTCAACCTGTGGCTTGGGTGACAATGTGGGGGCAGTTGCACATTCCCTGTGTAAGGCCATGTTTCTGCTCTGTTCACCTTTGAAGTGGTTTCCCTATCACAGAACGGAAATTTTAGGTCTGCATCAAAGCAGCCCTGACTAGACCCAGCCCTTCTCCCACACTCACCTGCAGATATCCCTGCCATGGCTGGGGAGGGAAGCAGGGTGACAGGAACAAGGGCGTCCTGTTGTCCGTACTGCTTCTGCCCTTGCTTGGATGCCATGGCCATTGGAATTGGGGTCACTCTGCTCCACCAGAGCTTGCTGATGGGCACTGAAACGAGTGGGTCCGTAGCAGGGCACCAGACAGCCATCTCTCCAGGGAGCAGAAAGGTCAGTATTTCTGTGCTCAGTGGAGTCTTTCTAAACCATTTCTTTTTTGTCTCTCTCTCTAGGTCTGCTCTACGTTTGTTATCTGTTCTAGTTTTGTATTTGCTCCATTCCTCACTTGTGGGGAGAGGGAGGTTGAATCCAATCCGTTATCGCCTTGGCAAGGAATCCCACACACCTCCAACCTCCTCACTCCCTTCCCAAAGCTTTTTTGATGAACCCTTTTTGCCTGCATACCTGAGCACATTGTTTGGACTGGCTCCTTACATGCACCTTCTTCAGGATTTTTATATGTGAAAATTATATTTTATAGAGGAATTTTTCCCCCACAGGAAGAAGGGGAAGAGGAGGAGGAAAATTTTTACTACATCACCAGCATTTTTCTAACCTGAAAAAGAGAATCTGGGTTTTTTTCCCCCTTCCCCAGCCCCATTGCTCAGCCACACAGCCACCTTTGGCACATATTCCCTCTTTTCCAAATGTCTCCACGGTCCCCTGGGATGTACGGCAAGGACCATGCTTCCCCTCCCCGTGCCACCCCCCGGGACCTGCGGAGAAGACATGCAAGCCATAGGAGGGAGACGCTGGGGCCACCTGCCATGGATGTGCTTGCCTGGGACATTTGAAAGAGGACACCTTGGCAAGAGTCCGCATGATCAAGCTCTCTCCGTATCTGCCCTTTTGGCTCCTTCAAGAACCCGCGTTGGCAGGAGCCCAGAGCCACGGGGCTTCTCCTTTCTGGAGAAGAGGAGCTGTGAGGCTGCTACTGCACCCGCCGGAGCCAACCTCCCCAAGGTGGCAGCTGCTGCTGCTCTGCTGCATCCTTCAACTTTTAACTTAATAAAATCTTCCCCTTTCGCTGAGAAAAATGTGTTCCTCAAGGGGAAGGTTTGCCATGTGGCCCTAATCCACGGGGGTGAGGGGAAGGGTAATTTCGAGGTTTTGGGTCATACTGACCAGTTCCTTCCCTCCCTCAGGGTTTGGTAAGGGAAAGCAGCAGGAGCACACCCAGCCCCTGGCTAGAGAGCAAGAGGAGCCCTGCAGTGCCATTATCCAGATGTTTTCACCTTTGACTTTGAGGGGGGAAGTAATCTGCTTCACCACACTGCACCCAAAATTCCACGTGGACCGTCAGCCTCATGGAGGAAGAGCTGAGCCTGAGCTCCATTAGTAAATCCAGTTTTGGGAGGGCACATGGCACAGCAAATTACTGGCAGAGTAAACAGCTCCTGGGGGAGATCAGAGGGATCTCAAATGCTTTCCTCCTCCTCTTTTTTGGATGAAGCATATTGCCTTTTTGTCCCAGTGGAGGACCTGGGGGTGACTATTTCTTGTTCAGGTCCATCCCAATGTAAACAGGAGCTGTTGCTCAGAAAGGCTGCTGGCAATTACAGGAGAGCCCCAATTGCAGGTACATGCAGGGGCTGGGGGCAACATCTGAAGAGGGGAGGACGAAGGGGTCAAGGAGGATTCTTGGATAGAGGCAACAGATGTGTCAGCTGGGAGGATGGAGTACTGTGAGACGTGGGGATGGAAGCAGACTGTAAGAACATGGTGGCAGCCAGAATGAGGGGAGTTAGGGCAGCACCCTTTCCTCAGCATGTGATCACCTTGCCACAGTATTGGCATCCCTTGGGGCTGGGGTGTGCAGACAAATAGAAGCCCACTCTTTCACCAAGAAGGGCTACAACAACTGCTTTCCCTAGGTAAGGCAAACCTCTTTGTAAGTCACAAATTCTGGTAAAATTGGATGGCAGGCTTTGGTCAAGTGCACAAGGCCCTTGGGCAACCCAATGGTGCAAGAGTCCAAGCAATGAGCTCAACTCCCCACTGCACCTGTGGAGCACCAGGGTTTGCTATAGATGGTTCTTGGCCTCCTGCCCTTGGCGTAGAAACTCTCCTGTCCCTGTGCTGCTCAAGGTCCAGGCTTTTTTCTCTGCCTCCCAGCAGGACATAGCTGTTGCCATTGAGTTTGGGATGGGACAAGCATTTGGCACACAGGAGGCTGGGATGGGAAGGAAGGCGAGGGGTGATAGAGCAGGTCAGGGCAGCTGCTTCCAGGCTGCAGGGCTTGGTCTTGCCATGGGGATTGGTAGGAACCAAATAAGGAGAGAAAAAAATGGGGTTCAGAGCACAGTGTGGCAGGTTGGGGGATGCCTGGGAGTTTTTAGAAAAAAAAACAACCACTGAAACAACAGTCTGCATGGTTGTACCTACATCTGGGGGACAAAACCCTCAAAAGTGGGACACAGGGCAAGCAAGGAATGAACTGCAAACTGCTGTTTTACACAATGCTCACCCACCCCTTCTCTGAAAGTTTGGTATCTTGTGTTTGTGTTGGTTTGTTGGGGCGGTGTGTTGTTTTCTTCTGCCTTTTGGACCAGGGCTGCTTAACCCCGATAAATGTGTCGCGTAAGCACAGGCGAAGTGTGTGGGCGCGTGACATGTGGTGGAGTTGTCCCTCCTTGAGGCTCTGCAGCTGCAGATCAGCCACCAGCAGGGCACAAGCATCCCGTCATCCCAGGGTGATGGGGGACTCCGCCTCCAAAACTGGCACAGCATTAATCAGGCTGCCCCTGTCTCGCCTGCATCGGGGCGATACGGTCACCCCGTCGTCTGTGCGTCGTTATCTCCTGGGTGCAGGGGAGCTGGGTGGGGGAAGAGTGGCAGGGAGAGGAGGTGACCAAAATGCCCGTGGACGATAGGCATGATGGCCAGCAGAGCCCCAAAAGCATCCCAAAGCGATGACTGTACCCCATTCGCTTGGCCCCAGCTGGATTGTGGCTGTGAGAAACGTCCCAGCCTCAAACATAGGGAAAACCTAAAGCTATGTGGTTGCATGAGAGCCAGCATCCCAGCTCCCACAAGGAGCTTGCCCTTAAAAACCAACTCATAAATCTTTTAAAACAGTAGTAATAAGTCCAGCAGCCAGAGACAATGCCCCGTGGCTGTTTATTTGCATCTTTCAAGCCTGCTCTGCCAGTAGCACTGGCCAGGCTGAGCGGCTTCATGCTGGGCTGACCACACTGCATTGTATGTTGGGGGCTCAGGGCTGAAGCTCTGATGAACATGGCTGGAACATCAGAGCCAGTTTTGCTATTAAAAAAGGACAGAAGCACTTGGATCTGACTGCTACCAAGACCAAGTCCCACTGCTGGTGATTTTGAGTCTCTTTGAAAATGGAAATTGGGTAAAATGAGATGTTGTCATTGGCAATAATCTCCAGAAGTGCTCTAGTGTGCTCGGATGCCTCTGAACAGCTGTCCTGCCCCTACAAGGCAGAGGTTGTTGCCCAGCAGGTCTGTAGCACATCCAGTGTGGACAGTTTGACCATTTAAGACAAAATCTGCAGCTGGAATTGTGTAAATCCCCATGGGGTCTGGCTGAACACAGTGCAGGGAGGGAGGAGAAGGTAAATAGGATTACAGAGAGGATTCTTCTGCCAGGCTCTGTCCTCTGGAGTTCGTCGGAGAAGTGGTATTTCCCAATCTCTGCTGACTAATGCCAGAAATGGGAGGCACAGGAGGCTTGGAATGGTTGGGTAGCTTTTACTGAGGAGAAAAGTGACTGTAGGGGGTAACCCATCCTGTCCTGGGCATGGTGGCAGGTTCATGTGGCCAAAAACACAGGCACGAGCCCAAGCTGGCATGAGTGGCCCATGGCGTGAGTGGCCCATAGGAATAACTTTTCCTTCTGGATGAGCCTTCCTACATCAGTGCTACCTGCAGTGGGGTGCCTGCAGTGCTGGACCCCACTTCCCAGAAGCAACAGGACTTGCATTGTTCTGCAGCATCTGCATTCCACCTCCACCCTTGACATCCTGCCAGGGGCTGGAAAATCCTCTCAGTCTTGAGCAGTTCGTGTTAAGGATGCATAGGTAAAACAGTGCAAGGTTCGAGGGGTGCTTTCCAGCATCAAGTGGGGTGCTTAGGGGTTACCTTGATCAGGTTACCCACCATGTACAAGGCCAACAGCAGCCTGATGAGCTGTGACCACCTGTCTACCTTCCCTCCAGCAAGTCACTCAGGGGCACAGGATCTTCCCTCTATTTTGACTGACTAAAAGTTAGGGAGCTAGTCCAGATGAAAGGGCCAGAACCACCATGTATAAGGGAGAGGGTGTTTGTTTGCCAGCAGCGGCACCCGCCGGAGGAGGCTGAGCAGCCCAGATCAGCTGCAGGAACTGCCCAGGTGAACAGCTGAGATTAGATCCCTAAGATGTCCAAAGTTAGGTAAAGCATCTGCCCCCTCCCTCTCTGTCTCCTTTCCTCCCCTCCCTCCCGCCTTTGCCTCCACATCACTGCACTATATAGATAATGACTGCCCGGGTTTTAAGGCTGGAGGTTTTGCGGTCGGACCATGGCGCTGTGCCAGCCTCGGGGGCCAATTCCTAAACCCCCCCTAAACCTTCTCCTCTATCCCCAGAGCTTGGAGTATGGGTGAGCTGCTTCTGACGGTTAAAAACTTGGATGCAAATAAAAGCAGATGGTGCCTTATCTGCGTGAGCCTCGGTTGCCTACGTGCAGGCAGCCAGTGCTGGCAGTTTATTCCCAGATAGGAAAAATGAGAGGTCCTTTGGCCAGGCAAAGTGTTTACCCAGGCCACCAGAGCCCCCTGCCCATGCTCTCCATATGGGATGAAAAGCCATGTATTCGCTAGGTCTTAAAACAAAAGCAAACCCCAGGGGAGGTAAGAGGGTGGTTATTTCTCTCTACCATTAGGAGCAATTTGCTCCTAAAAAAGTCCAGTGCTGAGAACCTTTCCCACTCCCCAAATGAAATGGGGCATGTGAAGCTGCACCAGGGAGGGAGGCACAAGGAGATGCCCTCGGTGGCCCTTCCGTCTGTGGGAAAGCATCAGAGGCCCGAGTATCTCCTCCTGGGCTAGGCCCTCACACAGTACTTGTGTTCTCCAGGAAGAGAGTATCAAAGGCTTCTATTCTATTTCTGTTTCTATCTCTATGTAGTGGTAGGACAAGGAGGAACAGCTCTAAACTGAACGAGGGCAGGTTTAGATTAGATGTTAGGAAGAAAATCTATACTGTGAGTGTTGTGAAGCGCTGGAACAGGTTGTTCACAGAAGTTGTGGATGACCTATCCCTGGAAGTGTTCAAGGCCAGGTTGGATAGGGCTCTGAGCAACCTGTCTAGTGGAAGTTGTCTTTGTAGGAGAGCTGGGACTAGGTGATCTTTAAGGTCCAATCCAACTCAAACCATCCTATGATTCTACGATTCTATTTCTAATTTCTATTATCTCTATTTCTGCTATTTGTATTTGTTCTATTATTTCAATTTCTATTATTTTGATATTTATATTTTGTATTTATGTGTCTATATTGATTTTTATGTGTACTTCTGCGTGTCCCTGGCTGGTGGTTTTCATGGCCCTGGGCACCCAGGGCACATAGAAGTTACCAAGAGCTGCTCGCTGCGTACGTTAATGCTATGCTGGGGTGTTGCAGGATTTGGAGGCACAGGGGTTCACCTCTGAGCACCTCATGGCGTGTCAGTGGGCACCAGGTGGCTGCACCCGCATGTTTTTAAGAAATAAGAGGAAAACATCATCTAAATCCTACTGGCAAGATGATGATAGTGGCTACACTTAATCTCCCAGGAACAGCCGACTGCTCATCCAGTGGGGAAAGGATGGCTGATTGCCACTGTTACATGTCCCTGCTCTGTCCCCTCACAAAGAGTTGTGCGTGTCCCCTAAAAATAAGGGGCCAGGCTGTTATTTGTGACCCCTCACCATACACATGCTAGGGCTGAGCTGGTGTCCCCAAAGCACCTGGTGGAAAGCAAAGGGGGAGAGGAGGAGGCAGAGGTATTTGGCCGTGGAGTACTGCTGCTGAGATGATTTTGCACCCAGTGCTCTCCCTTTTCTCCTTGGTGAGACCCTCAGTGTCTCCTCTTGTGTCCTTCCTTGTTCCCTTGATGTCCCGCCTGGTGTTCTTCCTTGTGCCCTGATATTTTTCCTGAGTGTCTCCTTATGTCCCTGCTAAGTGTCCTTCCCCCACCCCTTATGTCCTTCCTAAGTGTCCCCCCATCTGTCTTGATGTTGCCCTGAATATCCCTGCCATGCCTGTCCCTGTCTTCCCAGTGTCCCCAAGTACTCCCCACTGTCTCACCATGTCCCATTCAGTGTCCTTCCTCGTGCCTACTCAATATCCTTCCAAATGCACCTTGTCCCAGAGTGCCCCACTCAGTGTCCCTTCCAAGTGCTTGTCCTTCATTGTCCCGCACCGACTCCACCAGTGTGCCTCCCTGTCCCAGTGTTTCCCCCCAATACTCTTCTCGATCCCACACTGTCCCCCGCACTGTCCCTGCCTGTCCCTCCCGGCGGGTCGGGTCTGGGCGTGGCAGGGGACACGCGGGGACACCGGGGCGGCGGGTGGCGCGCGCGGGGAAGTCCTCCCCGCGGTCCGCACCGCGGCTTTAAAGGGAGCCCGCGGCGGGCGCGGCCGCAGAGGCACCGGCGGGGGCACGGGAGGCAGCGCGGCACCGGCTGTGCTGCGGCTTCGCTCACCCACCACTCCCTTCCCAGCCTCTCCCCGCCCAGGGGCGGGGGTCCCCGGCCAGGCGGACCACGCTTCCCACCGCGAGGGCGTAGCGGGGCATCGCGGAACGAAGCACTCGCCATGAGCGACAGCCCGATCCCAGCCCCGGCTCCGGCCGCCAAGCCCAAGCGGGCCCGGTCAGCGCGGCGTCCAGCAGCCCACCCCACGTACACGGACATGATCACGGCAGCCATCCGGGCCGACAAGAGCCGTGGCGGCTCATCCCGACAGTCCATCCAGAAGTACGTGAAGAGCCACTACAAGGTGGGCCAGAACGCCGACGTCCAGATCAGGCTCGCCATTAAGCGCCTGCTCACCGCCGGAGTCCTCAAGCAGGCCAAAGGGGTCGGTGCCTCTGGCTCTTTTCGCCTGGCCAAGGCTAGCAAGGCGAAGAAGTCCCCGGCCAAGAAGAGGAAGAAGGCTGCCAGGAGATCCACTTCACCTCGGAAAAGAGCTAGGTCCAGGAAAGCCAAGTCACCGGCAAAGAAGCCAAAATCTGCCGCCAGGAGAGCCAGGAAGAAGTCAAGGTCCAGCCCGAAGAAAGCCAAGAAGCCAAAGACTGTTAAGGCCAAGTCGCTGAAGGTGTCCAAACCCAAGAAGGCAAAGCGGTCAAAACCCAGAGCCAAGTCCAGCGCCCGGAAATCACCCAAGAAGAAGTGAAGAAGTCTAGAGGCGTTTTGGTACTCTCCCTGTTGGTTCTGTAAATAGCTGTTGCCTTTATTTTTACCCCTTTCTATTGCATTTTATAAAGAATTGATCTATTGCTGAATGGAAATCACTAAAATAAGGCAGTTAATGAATGAAAAAAAGGAACATCTTTAGTATGGAGAGTTCCCATTTTTAAGAGTTACTGGTCTGTTTTTCATTTTGATGTCTCAGAAATTTCTTGTGTGTATGTCTTGGGTTTTTTTAGTGCTGGGCTGCTTGTTGTGTGTTGGGAGTGATGGTGATTCCGTATGTCTGTTGGGGCCATACAGGATTTCAATTCCTGATCCTGCCCCAATTCCTGGGGGTTCATGTGTCTGCTGGGGCCAGGCAAAGACTCTGCCGACATTGGTGGGGAAGTGGGAACATATGGCTGCAAAATCCTCAGCCTTCCCTCCTCTGCCCTGGGTATGTTGGGCTGCTGGGTGGGAGGTCTAGCTGGTGCTGGAGATAACCAGTAGCCAGCTGGGCAATGAGGCTGCCTGTCTGCCTGTGGAGCTGCCTCAGCACAGCTGGGTGGTGGCAGGGATTCTTGGGGCAGGGACAGGATGGAGGAGGTGGAACAGGGCCAAAGTCTGTCCACCTTGGCTCTCAAGGAGTTGGGGGTGCCCATCAAGTGGGAAGCAGGATCACCCTGGGTAGAAAGGACAAACATGGCCATAAGTGGCTTGGCTCCCTAGAAAGGAACATCCTGAGCACGGCAGTGGCCAGCTCTGCAGGAAGGCTCGGGTGGGCAGCCACGATAGTGAAGTCAGACTGGTGGGCTTGGCCCTGCTGTCACCTGGGGCTCTGGCTTTGTGCCCAGTGGGGGCTGGCAGGACTCCAGGGCCTGCCTGGCCCCTGCCAGAGCTCCTCCCTGGGCAGGGCGGGGTGATCCTGACAGCTAGGGCTGGCAGGGAGCCTGTGGGCTGGCCCCACTGCTCAGCAGGGTCTGAGCTTCAGGCAGAAGTTGTCTAATCCTTCTTGGCTAGAGAAATCTAACCTCTTTGGACATCAAGATCCCCAACCGCCTGGGCCAGGAGCTCTGAAATCCCAAAAACTCTCGGTGCCCAGTCCCCTTGGGCTTGCTTGCCTAAATCTTGTGAGCCCAGCATCTTCACCCTCCCCAATGGATCCCAAATCCTTTGGCCTCTTGTTCCTAAATCACTTGGGCAGACAGTGCCTGACTCTTTCAGCCATGGAGGATTCCAAATTGTGTACTTCAGGGTACTGAAATCCTTGGCCCAGAGGCACCTAATCCCTTAGGGCTCTTGTTCATAAGACCCTTGGACCAAAAGCTCCCGAGCACCTAAGCTGAAGACCCTGATGCCTTTCAAGAGCCTGGTGCCTAATTGCCCTGGAATGAGTTGCCTAAACCACTCTGGCCATAGTATTCCCCAGTCAGCTGTAGCGGAGGATGGAGATACCTTGTCCAGCTGGAACAGGTTGCCCAGAGAAGCTGTGGATGCTCCATCCCTGGAAGTATTCCAGCCAGTTGGATGGGCTCTGAGCAACCTGGTCTAATGGAAGGGATCCCTGCCCACAGCTGGGGGTGTTGGAACTAGATGGTCTATAAGAACCCTTCCAACCCAAACCATTCTATCATTCTATGACTCCTTGTGTTTAAAGGAGTGGACCCGTGGCTCACAAACCCCTTTGGCCAGAGGCACTCAAATTTCTTGGGCTTGGGTATCTGATTTTTACCTGGTAAATCCTAAACCTCTCGGTCCAACAGACCCTCAGCTGGATGCACCCAATCCTACAGACCCTTGGTTCATTATCCACAGTGGTGGGCACCCATAACCCACTTAGGATTGAAGTCCCTTGTTCTGAGGACCCCAAATCCCTTAGGTGGGGGCACCTAGTGCTCCTGGGCTTGTTGATCCTTAAGGTCCATGATTCCCTGTTCCAAAATCCCAAAACCCCTCAGGCCCTAATCCACGACCACCTTACAGTTACTAAATCCCATGGGTGCCTTTTCTCCAGGATTCCTCAGACTCCGGGTGTCCCAAATCGCCTGGCTTTGGGCTGCCTAAACCCCTTGGTACAGAGCCTCTCCTCCAAAGAAGATGCCGAACGCCTCCCAGGGAAGGTGTCCGAGTGCCTTCCAGCCGGCGGAGCCGCAACAGCCGCAGCAGCCGCAGCAGCCGCAGCAGCCCAGCCCAGCCCAGCCCAGCCCAGCCCAGCCCAGCCCCGCCCAGCCCCGCCCCGCCCCGCCCCGCCCCGCCCGGCCCGGCTCGGCTCGGCTCGGCCCCTCCCCTCCCCGCCGGCCGGGGGGCGGTGCCCCGGCGGCCAATGGTCATTGGTCTGTAATTAACTCGTGGATAATTACCGCCCCCTGGCAGCCGTAGCCCCGCCCCGGGGCGACCCGGAGCGGCGGGATGTGGCGCTCGGCAGCGGCGGTGCGGGCGCTGCGGGGCGGGGGGGGCCGGCGCCCCCCGGGCCGCGTCCGGAGCGGCGGCGGCTCGGCTCCGGCAGCGGCTGGAGAACGAGCTGGAGGACATCCGAGGCGCCGGCACCTGGAAGAGCGAGCGAGTCATCGCCTCCCGACAGGGTCCCCACCTCCGCTTGGCGGGCGGCGGAGGCGGTGCGTGCGGGGCGGGCGGCGGGGAGGGGGGCTCTCGGCCTCCTCTTCCCCCGGTGCGATGTCCCCGCTTCTCTGTGTTCCCGCAGGGATCATCAACTTCTGTGCCAATAATTACCTGGGTCTCTCCAGCCACCCCGAGGTGATCCGTGCCGCTGTGGAGGCCCTCGAGAAGTTCGGCGCTGGGCTCAGTTCGGTCCGCTTTATCTGCGGTACCCAGGTACCGGGCATCCCCGCAGCATCCCCTGCACTGCGGTAGTCTTTCGCAGGGTGTCCACGCAGACTCCCCTCTCGACACTCGCATGCGTGCACAGCCGTAAGGTACACGTGGCTCGGTGAAAAAAAAGAGCCTGCTAGGTCCCCACTAGCCAAAGATATGAAAATATGCCAATTTAAACCATTACAACACCTGAGAGCAAAGAAATGAAGCACCACTCTGAATTCAGAAAATTAACGTCTTTTTCCCTCTCTTGTGGGTCAAAATTACAGTCAACCTGATTTGAAGTGGCTCTGTCAGACCCACCCCAGTTTATCCCTACTGGAGCCCTTTCAGAGCACTGGCTGGTTAAGTGCAAAGAAAACTCAGAGCTGCTCCCCTGTGCTTGAGGAACTCCCTGCTGAGGTTTTGGCATCCAAAACCATAATCATATTTTAGGGAGCACAACTAACTTCTCCCATGCACACACACTTTTTCTGAATAAAACCTGGCTGTTTCCTCCCCTTGCAAGTCAGCATTTAACCTCAGTGGGCAAGCAAGAACTTGTGCTGCTCCACCTCTGACTTTCACTCTCTCTTCCCTTTAGAGCATACACAAGGACCTGGAGGAGAAAATCGCACGCTTCCACCAGAGGGAAGATGCCATTCTCTATGCCAGCTGCTTTGATGCCAACGCTGGTATCTTTGAGGTTTGTAGGGCTTCCCGTGTGTTGTGCATGGAGGAAGGAGGTGACAGCAATGTGCCTGCTGTGTCTTCCAGAGGCTCTGATGTGAGCTGTGTATGCCAGAAAAGATGGCAGTGACTGGTGGTGAAGAGCCCCGACCTGGGGTCCTTGGACTGGGGAAGCCATGCAGAGGCATTTAATCAGCCTTCACCTCCCCCGTCCCCAGCCAGCTCCAGCTTTTGGGGACGGCTCTTGTTTCCTCAGAGATCTGTACTTCCCCTTAAAGTGTAGATGAGGGAATGGGTGATCATCCAGGCTTGCTAGGGGGGAGGTTTTGAGCTCAGAAGCCACAGGCAAGAGCCTGGCCTGAAGAAATCAGAGGATAAGGTGGCTAGGAAGGAAAGTGTAAAGTTTAGCAGTGCCAGGAGAGACATGGCAGCTGCAATCAACTGCAGCCTTGTCCTCTGTACCGAGAGGGGCTGAAACATCTTGGTAAGGTGCCACAACAGAGCTAAGGATGATCCTTTCTGTTTGGTGTGGCCAGGCCCTGCTGACCCCAGAGGATGCAGTGTTGTCGGATGAGCTGAACCACGCCTCCATCATCGACGGGATCCGCCTGTGCAAGGCCAACAAGTACCGCTACAAGCACATGGACATGCAGGACCTGGAGGCCAAGCTGCGGGAAGCGCAGGTATGGAGGTCTGCTCCCACCCGAACACGAGGGCGCTCACTTAGCTGTGCTACCTGTGCAGTAACCAGCCCTGAATGGTGAGCTCTGCCTTTTCCCATGCCATAGGCATTGTTTATGCCGACAGGCACAGACAGGCATGGATAGACAAGGTGGCAAAGCGGCTGGTTGCAATGCAAATCCCCCCCATTTCAGTTAGATATATTGACTCCCTACAAGAGTTAAGAGTATGTCCTGGTCTCCTTCACCAGGCCCTCTCCTCAGGGTGAGATCCTCACCCCTGGGGATGCCTCTTTCCCTCTAATAGAAATATCGTCTGCGGCTGGTGGCGACTGACGGTGCCTTCTCCATGGATGGTGACATTGCACCCCTGAGGGAGATCTGCCAGCTGGCTCAGAAGTATGATGCCCTGGTCTTCATTGATGAATGCCATGCCACGGGCTTCCTGGGACCCAATGGTCGGTAAGTGACTGTTTCAGCTCTCTTTACCCCCCTACCCTGACTGATCCTGAAGCAAGGCCAAAGGTGCCGATGACTAACATATGTTGTGTGGGGACTCCTAGAGTCACCATTTCTTGGAGGCTTTGCACCTTACCTTTGGGTTTGAAGGGAGATACTTTAGCAATGACCCATCCCAAAGTAACAGCTGCTTCTCAGTGTGTGAGGGATGGTGTGACCATCTCATCTGCCTCTCCTGGCAAGCAGTTGGACTTCCTGATTCCCAAATCCTTCTCCTGTCAGATACTAATTTCAAATTCTTAGGTTTGTGGAGCTAGCTTGCACAGATTGATTAGTTTCCTCGGGGCAGCTTTTGCCTCCATCGCCTAGAGCTCCTCCAGATGCCAAGTAGGGTACATGATGCAGGTGTTAGCCAAGAAGAGATGCTTCATGTGTTGTTTTGAGAACTAAGCAAGGAGACTTGCCTTGTTTTCTTACCAAGGTCATAGCAGGTGTTTCATCCTCCCTCAAAATGGTGGTGCAAAAGGCATCTTTTAAGAGAAGGGATACCACTCCTGGTGGCACTTCATCAATAACAAGAGGTGGCAGAACTCGAATATGTTTCAGACCCTGTAGTTGTACTGAACTTTCTCAAATATAAGTCATCATAAGGAAGGAATCATAGATCTGTTTGTCTTGTAGTCTTCCTTCCTTGGGGCATGGTAGTCATCCCATGTCACTCTGTCTCAGTGGTCTCTGTGGTCCCACCAGCTGCAAAAACATCTGTCTGACTGCACTGAGGTGTGTAAATGCACAATGGCTTGAGGAAGAGGGAACAGTTACTGAATGCTTCGTGAATTGTGCTAGTCTGGGTGTGAACCTGGTGGTGTCGTCGACAGCACTGTTTCAAGACAGCTCACAGCTGGATGGCCATGCCTCATCTTGCCTTTTTGGGTTGGAGAACATGAAGCTGCAGAGCACGTTTACTACATCTGGTTGGTTCCACTAGTGAAACCTACAACAGCTGATGCTTTGTTTGGACTATTAAACTTCTGTGTGGGAAGTTTGAGCACTCTCCCATCTGTAAGGGACGAAGAACCCATGCTCTCATCTCACAAGATCCCAGCATAGCCTTTCTGCAGGAGAGGAAGGTCAGCACTTGGGTGGTACTATCACAAGGGGCTGTTCTTCCTTTTCCTGAAGGGGGGACACCAGAGACCTGGCTAGTGGCACTCTGTTGCCCTTGAGGCATCAAGCAACTTCCCTGGTGTGTGCTGTCACAGCTGATAATGTGACATTCCTTTTTCTACAGGGGTACTGATGAGCTCCTGGGAGTGATGGACAAAGTCACCATCATCAATTCCACCCTGGGAAAAGCTCTTGGAGGAGCTGCAGGTGAATGCATTTTTCTGTTCAAGATCCTGCATACCCTTAAGAGCTTCCACAGCTTTTGCTTATGTTTTCTTCCTCTACCTAATGATACAGCAACAAATGCATGTTGTTTTCTTCTGCTGGTGGCATGAGGCTTCGTTTGTTACGCTGCTGCAGGGTCAAGGGAGATCCTGACATGTGCTCCTTCCACTGTCATCCTCCCCATGCATTTGCCTTTGGTGTCAAAGTGGAAACTTTTGGTCAAAAGCATCAGCTGTGATTTTTAGGCCTGGTTTGTACTGAAATTCCTGCTCTAGGAGCCAGTTTGGCTTTATTGAGAAGTCCCACTCTCAACAGGTCACCCTGGGGTGCCTTGTCCAATTCTCTCTCCTTCATCTGCAGGTGGGTACACAACCGGTCCCAAACCCCTCATCGATCTGCTCCGCCAGCGGTCCCGCCCGTACCTCTTCTCCAACAGCCTACCCCCCGCTGTGGTGGGCTGTGCATCCAAGGCCCTGGACCTGCTCATGGAGAGCAATGCCATTGCACAGTCCATGGCTGCCAAAACCCAACGGTGAGAGGGCCATATTGGGGTGGGAGCAGGGACAGCTTCATTAGGAATGAGTTGTCTGTGTATTTATTCACCCCCACCTCCCTTGTGATAGCTGTAAAGGTAGCTTGCAAGTCAGAGCTCTGGGGTGCTCAGGGGAAGCTCCAGGATGTGCCTGTGTGTGTCAGACAGGTGTGCAGGCAGGTATGTCATATCTGGATGCCCTGTGTGCTGGGACACATCTGCCCCTCAAGGATCTGCAGTCCCACTTCGGTGAGCAGGACGTGGCAGGAGGTCACTCCAGGAAGAGACATCTTTTCCCTGCCCAGAGGATGCACAGTGGAGCAAAACTCACCCAGCCCCAGTGGCCAGGGCTCCCAGGGGAAAGAAAGGCAGCAGTCCCCAAGGACAGGGGTGATGAGGTTTTTACTAATCCTCTTGTTCTCCTCACCAGGTTCAGAAGCAAGATGACAGCAGCTGGCTTCACTATCTCGGGGAAAGACCACCCCATCTGTCCGGTCATGCTGGGGGATGCTCGGCTGGCTTCAGTCATGGCTGAGGACATGCTGAACAGAGGTGAACTGGGGGGAGAGCTCTGTGTGCAGACACATTCCCTGAGGGAAGGGACAGTTGGTGGTTATGCCACCACCAGCCCTCCTCCAGAGGATGTTTCTGGATGAAATCTCACTTTTAAGTCATCATAAGGAACTCTTCCACTCTCCTGGAATAGCCTCCTGGTCTCCCCTAGATCTTTCTTCTTTCTCTACTGGGGAGGGTGTTTAGATTGATGCTCTTGTCCTGCCATGCTGGACTCCATCCCCCATCACTGGCTGTAACCCTCATTTCCATGCTTGGGAGAAGATGGCACTTGAAAACCCTGAAGGCTGGAAGTGGTTATTGAGAGGAGAGGGAGGATCCAAAAGCTGTTCTATCACCCAGTACCCATCAACCTGCCTCTCTCCCTCCCAGCCAGTTCTGACTCTCTCTGTGTTTCCTTCCCAGGCATTTATGTCATTGGCTTCAGCTACCCCGTGGTCCCCAAGGGAAAGGCCCGCATTCGGGTCCAGATCTCAGCTGTGCACAGTGACGAGGACATCGACCGCTGTGTGGACGCCTTCACCGAGGTGGGACGGAAACACGGAGCGCTGCGTTGAGGGGCCAACAAGCACCTCCTATGGCACCATCCCTGCCCACAACCAAGTGCCTCTGCTGGGTGGAAAAGGGCTTGAGCAGCACGCTGCCAAAAACAGGACTGATCCTCAAGGCATGGCAGCCTGCAGGAGGCCGTGGCTGTTGCAGCGTGCTGGCAGTAGCTCTGGCAACGAGCTCTTGTGTCATTAAAGGTGTCCTGCAGTGCAGTGGATATTTGTCTGCCTCTTGTTTTCTCATTCAGGAGCTGCACCCCATCCCCATCCTCTTGTGCTGTGACCACACACTCTGCTGTGTCTTCCCTGAAGCCTCAGTCCAGATGCTGAAGCACTGCAGTTCCTGTTCTTTCCTGCTGATGGAAATACAGCGTTGTTGGTGTGCTTTGAGGTTGCCTGCTTCCTCTATGCTCTCTTCTGGGTCCAGCAGCATCACTGGCAGATCTCCCTGCTGCAATTCCCCACCAAGGCAGGGGTGTTTCCCAAGCCCTTTGCAATCCGTACCACCAGCAGCTGGTTAGGGAAAGAGGACATGGGCCAGCCAAAACTCCAGTATTGCTTTCTCTCCTCGCTCTCGGGTGTTAGATGTGAGGCTTGTTTGGTCCCCAGGACCAGCTATAAGGCTTTACCAGTTGCAGTGGTGCTCCCAAAACTGCCCTGGGAAAGGCTTCTTGCCCCAGAGAGGCCAGCGGGCAGAGGCCAGCAGCATGGCAAGAGGGTCTGTGTCAGCCAGAGGCAGAGCAGGGGACAGAAACCTGTAGTTTTCCTCCATCAGGCAGGAATCTCTGGATTTGTTCCTCCAAGCTGTGTTGGCGTAGCATTTGAGCATTAAAGCAGAAACAAGTGGGTCCTGGGCATCACAGGATTGCTTTGTTTGCATCAGTTTTGCTCTAGAAGTCATGTGTGTCCTGCCACCTGCCCACGTGCTGAATGAGTACTTGCAGCTGGAGACAGATTCCAGCTGAAATGGAGTGTGCTGTGCCTGGGTGCTGGAGCACTGAGTCACATCAGCAAAGACCTGCTCTGAAATTGCTACATGCCCTTGGGCAGTCAGGGAGTGAGCTACAGGGCAATAGCATGTCTGACCTGAACCAGAGCAACTGCAGAAGAATACTGGAGTTAATCTGGGGTTGCAAAGGGCAGGGGAGAAACGTGTTTTTGATAGGACTGCAACCAGACCTTGTTAGAACAGCTGGTAGCATAACTGCTGATTTTGTTTAATTTGCCTGCTGATAAACTACAATATGGAGTTCCCTTTCTGTGGCACCAGACACACTCACAGTGCTGCAAACCCTTTTCAACAGGCAATATTTTGGCATGGAGAATGTAATGGGGAAAGGGCAGGGGGATATGCTCAGGCCCCTCTTGCAATGTGGAAGAGATGAAGCTTCAGCCAGATGGGATCTGGTAAAGGGGGTTGAAACCCTAAACTGAATCACTGTTGTTTTAAGCTCAATGCATGTGCAGACACCCCCCCCCCCTTTGCTCCCCCCTACCTGCACACCTCCATTGTACACCTGTACCATGCTCCCTAGCACCTCTCTCCTGCTGGTCCCCAGCCCTGCTCTCCCCCTCTCCCCTGGCCTTCTGCAGGCAGTCTTGCTGTTGTCTCTGCTCTGTCCAGGGCAGCTAACCCAAACAGTTTAACCCTGCTCCATCTTTGAAGTCCTCCTGAATGGGAGAACAGCCATACAGATGTCTTGCTTCTCAGCTGCAAGCCAGAGCAGCAGCAGCTCCCCTCCTGTGACGCACACAATTGTTCTTGTGTGCACAGGGGGGCTCCCCCTTTTTCCTCCTCCTCATCTCACCAGGTACACTGACCTCCCCTCCATATCTCTCAGGCCCCTCGGCAGCCAACTCCCTGCACTGTTCTGCCTCTCTGCCTACTTCAAGGCCAAGCTCTGCTGCAGACTGTGGAGCTGTCTGGGGAGCAGATTGGGGAGTGCTGGAGCCCTGGGAAAGCAGGAGGGTCAGATGATGGCATGCTGGAAATGAATAATGCAGCGCCCATCAATTGCAAGGCATCATGTTAATATCGCAATCCCAGGCAAAGCCTCCAGCTCTTTATTTCTTAAAGGCCTCCCAGCCTAGATCTGATTTGCAGCTCCATGTAGCTTTTAGCCCAGAAAGCAGAGGACTTTTTACTGGGTGGAATGAAGAGGCAGACACTGCTTTTCAAGGATGCAGTTCCCAGCTTGGGCTCCCTGACCCACCTCAGATCTTACATGCTACTCTGACAGTCCTGATTCTGGAGCTGTCACTCTCTACATCATGGGATAAGTGGGGGGTTCATGTATCTTACCCAGTAGAGGATCATATCCCATCCTATTTCCATATGCACCCAGCCCTACAGATGCTTCCAGCCCTGAGTCCCTGTCCACCCCCTACTTCTATCCTTGTTAGGCTGCCTCGTTGCAGTCCCAAAACTGCCCCTCTACCTGCTGATGCCCTACAGTCTCTCTAACCACCACTGATTCCACCCTGAGCTGTGACCCACCTCCCTCTACCGCTTCCCTGCTGACATTTCCCTGACCTTGCTCCCTGCCTGCTCCCCTACCCAGGCAGGCAGGGATGCCCCAGCTTGGACTGAGTCATCTGGGGCTGATGCAAACAGGGTCTGAGCCTGCTGTTCGGTTCCACGATTTTCCCATTCCGCATCCTTTGCTGGAGATAAATGCTGCACAAGGGCCTCCACCGGCGCTAATGCCTCCCTGCGGTGGGCAAGGGGCAAAGCAGCTGCATCCCACACAAGGGTTTTGGCAAGAAAGATCAATGACAGCAGCCGTCCGCGCTTCCTTTCTGGAGGTTTATTTCTCTGTTTGGAGATTCCCCCCAAATCCGAGGGTGAATCCAGGCAGATTCTTGCCTTTTCAGGCCTTTTGGCTACAAGAACAGGTACCATGGGGTCCCTCCATAGCCCCCTGCAGCCCCCTCAGCGGCAGGAACATTTGCAGGCAGTCACGACAGGGTAGGGGATCTGCCGCCAGGTGCAGTTTGGTGGGCCTGGGTGCTGGGGCACCCAGCAGTGCCAGGCCAGCAGCTTGATCCGAGTGAGCTGTGTGGGGCGGCAGATCATGCCAGGGGGCCAGGAGCAGCCAGGAGGTCTGGTGTCACAAGCAGTGTGGCGCACCCAGCGGGGCCAGAAGATGGGTCCCAGGTCAACCCAGGTGGAGGTGACGCGGCAGGCAGCCAGTTCCACCAGCCACTGCCGTAGGTGGCGGGCCAGGGCCCCAGGTAGCTCAGGGGGCAACCCTGGGCCAGGGGGCAGCAGGGTGGGCAGCTCCAGCCCCTCCACCTCTCGCCACAGCTTGCGGCGGTAGCGCCCAGCACCCTCTGCCAGGTCCCTGCTCATGGACTCCAGGTTCTCCTCGAGGATGCTGCTGTTGCGACCCCGGGGCTCCTCAGTTGCCATCCAGAAGGGGTCGAAGGCCGAGCCTAGGAGCCGGCGCAGCCGCCCAGGGCGCAGGTGCCGGGGTTTGGGGGAGTAGTGGTAATCCTCAGGGGACAGCGAGAGGCTGTAGGGCCGCACTGGGGCTGAGGGGCGGCCACGCAGCAGGTGAGAAGTGGGGTCAGCGGTGCTGGACAGTGTCAGCGGCAGATCCTGAGGTTCCTTCGGAGGCAGTGGTGGGCTTGGGATGCCCAGTGGTGGGAGCAGGCAGAGGAGGAGGAGGAGGAGGCAGCAGCAGTATGTTCTCTCCATGGTGAGCAGTGCTGTGGCAGAGTGCAGGCTTGTGCTCCGCCGCATCCCCTCGGTTATCACCACGTCCCAAGACACGGCCTTCCCCTTTTCCCTGGTTACAGCAGCTGATAGTGAGCCAGCGGGGACACCATGCTCCCTTCTGCCACAGGGGCACGTGGGATCGAGAAGCTATATGATCCCTTCTGTCAGGCCACAGGGTTCCACTGACCCCAAAGGGCTATCAGAGCTGCTGTGGAGGGGAAGGGGCCAGCACCTCCTTCTCCACATCCTGCTCCATCACTGGAATAGGCACCCAGGACCTTCCCAGCAAAGGGAAGCTGGTGGCCTTTGAGTCTTGCTGGGAAAAGATCACCTAACTGCACTCAGTCTTAGCATACCTGGAAGTCCTCAGGGTATAGGTCCTGTCATCAGGGTGGACATGGCAGCAAGGCAGGAGGGCTGTGTGGGTCACTGTTATCTCTTGGTACATCAGCCAGCACCCATGCTGTCCCAGGCAACTGTGATGGAGCTGAACCTCTGGAGATAGCCTCCCTTGATGGCTTGTCCTCCCTCCTCACCCTGCAGTGCCCTGGCAGCACTGGAGGCGTGCAGATCTGGGCTGGATGGAAACCAAAACCTGCATTCTCCTCCTTCCCCAGGTCAGACATTGTGTGAGAGGCTCAATCTGCTCAGAGCCATGCTATTAACAATAATTAATAACAGCTAGTAATAGCAATTAATTGCTTATGCTCCAGAGGGGTTAGGGCCCTATCCCGCGGACAGGGCAGGGACCAGGCTCGCTGTGGTGGAATATTCTTGTTCCCTGGAGGTGTTGAATAAGACATCCTGAACATTCAGCATTGAGGGGTGGCCACCAGGGTCCATGGGACCCTTCCCCCCTCCATTCTCCCTCTCCTACCAGAGAATAGTGGGCTTTTTCTCTGCCACCCCTTCCTCACTGGAACAAGGAGCAGCTGAGCCTGCAGGAAAGCTGGGCAGAGAGGAGTTAACTCCAAACCCAACCTCAGAGAAAGGGGAAAAAAAAATCGACAGAGATCTATGGTTCAGCAGCAAGAGCAGAGGGAGGGAAAAAGGGGGAGACAGAGAGAAAGGAAAGGAGTTCCAGAAGGAGAGAGAGCAGAGCTGGTGGCAGGCAGGGGGAGGCAGCGGAGCACCAGGCAGGAGTGACCGGAGTGACCAAGCTGCCTGGACAAACTCTTTGGTAGTCTGCATCCTCCTTGTCACCATCACCTGGGCTGGACCAGAGGTCTCCCCCTCCCCAAGCAAGTGGCAAAGCTCCAGACCCTTCCTTGAAAAGGTGAGTGCTGGCTTCCCAAGCTGAGAGGTGGCCTCAGGCTCCCTGAGAAGAGACACCCTGGTGATCATGCATGCCCAGAGGGAGGCCAGGCCCCTCTGCTCCGTTGAGGAGATCTCATGGGGCCAGATGGATAGTTATCAGCAGGACAGAGGGGACAGAAGAGCCAGAGAGGCAGAGAAAGTCTTTTGGTGTGATACACATAGGAGCTGGGAAAACGAAGTGGCCTGAGCTGAGGCATGGGGGAGCATGGGGTGAAGGAGCTTGCATGACCCAAAACCGAGTTAATTGCATGTCAACAGTAGCTAGATAATGGTGTCTTTCCCTCTCAGTTATTGCTCAGAGAAGGACAATTTGTTCTAGCGATAGCAAACAAGAGGAAGGCTCATTCGGAGATAGGCTGTTGGCACTCCCTGCCTGAGCACAGTGTTACTCAGGGCTGGAGGAAGTTTTGCAGCAAATCACAATACCTTGAGCTGTGGTAATAACACGCTTCTTCACAGTGTTCATCATGTCGTATTTCAGGCAGATCTTCACCAAGCTGCCACCATCCAGCCCATTACCACCTCTCAGTATCATGAAAAGGTGCCCTTAATTGCCTCTTCTCTGCAGAGCATAGCTACTGCACCGGGAGCAAGGAGCAGCCAGTTCCAGAGTGGAGGTGGCCCCAGCTTAAGGAGTTCCCTTGTGATAAGAGTATGTTGGGATGCTGCTGCTGTGGGGTGTGATCCAGGCATCGGGTTCCTGCTGACGGAGGTGGCACAGCCCTGGGCTGAGTGTGCCAGGACCACTCTCAGACCATGGGAGCCCCCTTCCCCATGGCCTCATGGACAAACCCGGTTAAATACTAGCCAGGGTTTAGACTTGCCAAAGCAAGCAATCCCAAGAGGTTTAGCAGCTTTGGGATTGTAGGAGGAATATAGAGGAGGCCAGGTGGTAGGGCAGCGGGGATCCTTCAGGGGATTGGGAGCACAGGAGATGCCGTAGTGGGAATGTGAATTTGGGCAGGAGAAAGGGGCTTCAGTTTTGCTCAAGCCGGGTGTGACCTGACTGATCCCAACAACATTCTTGCCAGCAATATCATGAGGATCTTTGTGTCATCATTTAACCAGCTGGTTGAGATTGGCATCTCTGGAGAAATGTGGTGTCAAAGGCTGGAATCAGGCACTTTAGGGCTTTCTCCCTTTCTTCCCATGCAGGTTCCCACGGTCAGGTGGGGAGATGCCAGAGGGATGGAACATCTCTTCTGACAGCCTGGAGCTTCAAGCAGCAGGGATTCTTGTGCCCATCATCTTCTCCCTCATCTTCCTCGTGGGTACTGTGGGTAATGGGCTGGTGCTGGCTGTGCTGCTGCAGAATGGCCAAGTCAAGTACACCACCACCAACCTCTTCATCCTTAACCTGGCCGTGGCAGACTTGTGCTTCATCATCTGCTGTGTCCCTTTCCAGGCCACCATTTACACCTTGGATGGGTGGCTTTTTGGGGCCTTTGCCTGCAAGGCTGTGCATTTCCTGATCTACCTCACCATGTATGCCAGCAGCTTTACCCTGGCTGCCGTCTCCATTGACAGGTAAGTCTCCCCTTCCCTTTGAGACTCTCAGCTCAGAGACAATGTGTTTGCTGCCCCTGAGCTAAGAGGTGGGAGAAAGGCTGCCCTGTTGAATGTCCTGTAAAAAGCAGGTTGGGTCTCCCCAGGGGCAGAGGCAGCAGAACCAGCTCTCCATGCCCTCACCTTCCACGAAGCCAAGTTCTCAGCTTGATTACTGACCCTCACTTGGGAAGGAGGAGTGTCCACCATGCATAACCAAGACTAGCAAAAGCCCCGGGACAGCAACACACCTCAGAGGAAACAGTAGAGTCTTGCTTCTATCTTTTTCTTCCCTGGTTTGGGAGACACACTGCTTGCCCTTCCTGAGCTAGCACAGCAGAGTGGATGATGGGGATCCCAGCCTCACTGTTGGAATGACCCTGATATAACTGTGAATTCACTGTAACCCTCACTCCCAAGAGCTGGCGGAGGGGAGGGATGGGTGGCTGTGCTGGTAGGGGTGCAGAGATGGCATCCTCATAGGGCAGGAGAAATACCTCATCTCACCCATCTTGTCTTTGGTCTCTCCATCTCCTTCCCCTCCTTGCCAGGTACTTGGCCATTCGCTATCCGCTGAAGTCCCGTGACCTCCGCACCTCCCAAAACGCAGGAGTGGCCATTGCAGCAATCTGGTCACTGTCACTGCTCTTTGCAGGGCCTTACCTCAGTTACTACCAGATAATCAACTACCATGGTGTGCCCATCTGTGTCCCCATCTGGGAGGACCAGCGCCGAAAGGTTCTTGACATCCTCACGTTTGTCTTTGGATACCTCCTACCTGTGACTGTGGTGAGCCTGGCATACATTAGGACCGTCAAGTTCCTGTGGACCTCCGTAGACCCCATAGAAAGAATCTCAGAGTCCCGGAAGGCCAAGCGTAAGGTCACCAAGATGATTGTGGCTGTGGCCATCCTGTTCTGCCTCTGCTGGCTGCCTCACCACCTGGTCATCCTCTGCTTCTGGTTTGGCCACTTCCCCTTCAACCGAGCCACTTACATTTGCCGCCTGGCTTCCCACTGCCTGTCGTACACCAACTCCTGCCTCAACCCCATTGTCTACGCCCTCATCTCCAAGCATTTCCGCAAGCGTTTCAAGCAGGTCTTCACCTGCCTCTTCTTCCAGAACAAGACCAGGAAGAAGAAGAAGAGAGTTGGAAGGAAATTCCATATGGTCAATGTGGACAGAGGTTTCATCAACAGCACCAGAGGTTTCTATGGGGGCAACACTGAGGTGACTCAGGTCCCAGAAGACACCAGGAAGAGGGACCATGAAGATGCCAGTCATGCCAGAGCATGGACTCAGCAGCTTCAAGATGCCATGGTCTCTGTTAAAAAGGGGATACTGGAAGAGGAACATTTGGCAACAGCTTGCCATTCCCTAGACATGACCACTCTAAGAGGAACTCAGGAGTTTCTGACTGTTCACCACAGATAAACAAAGTGAAGAAATATATTTTCCAGATGGTGAGTAGCCACTCCATTCCCAAACAGGCCAAATAATGTGCGGCAGAGGGGAATGGATGCAGCAGAGCCACCAAAAGATCCTGCGGCAATGGTAAACCCATTGCCCCACTCACCTTTGCTCACTGGCCCACAGCATTCACCTAGGAATGTCACAATCCACCTAACCAAATGCAGAATGGAAGGACATGTTAATATGATGTCAAGTGACCTGAGCAGCATTCCTGCAACACATTTTAAGGACTCCATTTCCCAACTTCCTAACTTGCTAATTTTGTGCAACAACTTGAAACTCTGAGAGGGAGGAAATCAAAATGAAAATATCCTGGTAGGAAATCCAGGCTGTTAAGGTCACATCAGAGCATGGGTGGGAAGGGTGGAGTTCACAGGGACCTGAGTCTGAATAGAATAGCTGGCAGCCTCTCTTCCTGAGAGCCCGAAGTGGAGAAACACTGTCCCCTGCCCACATGCCCTTCTTTTCCTATGTGCCAGGGGCAGCCTTCATCCACCTCTGCCCCCTTCCCTTGCCTCTGCATCCAGATCAAAGGGTCTTTGCCAATACTGACTGGTGCACAAGGAAGTCAGCTGTCTGTGCCAACAGCTCAGTGACACAATCTGCACAGCATTGTTCTACCTGATCCACCCCTCTGCTTACTTTCTGTTTGCCTTTCACAAATTCCTGAGGGATTGCTGCCTCCTCTTTGATCTTTGCTTGCTACTTGGAATTTCATCCCTTCCTTCTGGGGCTGAAGGTCCTCTTGGTCTCAGAGCAGTGACGTTATTCAGTGATATTAGCCCCACACACACTGTTTACTCACTTGGCCAGACATTTTTTTTCTATGTGATGATGACGATGGTGAGTGAATTGATGGCTGTCACCAAAGCAAAAGAAAGTAGCCAAGCTGCAAAATGAGCTGTGGAGCCAGGTGACAATCATGGTGAGGCAAAGGAGAAAGAAACAGGCCCATCACACCCATGCACACTTAGCTCAGTCCTTAGTGCTCCTTTCTACATGGTGGAGAAGACTTCCAGGAGAGCACGTGGCCAACACCACTGAGGGGGGTTGGGATATCTTCCAAGACTGGCCACTGTTGTGGGATAGCTGTGGGACCCATGTCCACCTGGGAGAAAAACTTTCCCCTGCTCTGTCCCTGCTGCCCCGAGCAGCTGTGGAGAAACCTTCAGCTGTGGCAGCAGCTCAACGACACCCTGTAGCAGGGCCGGGAATCCTCCCAGCCTGACAGTGGGAAGTGCTGTGGGGATGGCAGGGCGGGAGAAGAAATCAGAAGTTGCTGGAATTTCTCCCCTGCTTGACCTTAATAAACCTGGTAATTGCCTTCTCCTGCCTTGTTTGCTGTGCACAGGGCTCTGCAGTTTGGGTTGGAGGTGGTGTAGGCCACATAAGCCATCTGACCACAGACTCACTAGCATGGCAGCAATTTGTTTATTTGCCTTAGCAGACACTGCAGAAGTGCCCAGAAGCAGCAAAGCTGAGGGTTTTAATATGACTCCAGCACTGCCGGTGTTTAAGAGAGTCATAGGAGGAGACAGAACTAGAGAGAGGGAAAGGGAGGGATGGTGAGAGTACCTGGGGGCAATATAAATGAGAAATATGTGGGGCTGGGTGAGAGCCATCTCCAGAGACAGAAAGTGGTGGTGAGAAGGCAGTGCAAAGTGAGGGGCTACAAGCAGATGGCAAAAGGGTGGACAAGAGGGCATGAAGGAGGTGGGAAGCAATGTGCTGGCAGAGCACTCGTGTTCTGGCAGGAGACTTTTCCGCACACTAGCAGTGTCCTGCTGCTCCAGAGTTGGGATGAGCATCACTTGGCTGTGTTGGGACTCCAGCCCCACAACATCTTTCTCCAGCATTTTTCTGCATCATCAGGCTGCCAGAGAAGCCCATGAAAACAATGTCCAAGCAAGGCCTTTGATCAGTCTAGCACATATGGGAGGGAGGGGGCCAGTGGGATTTGCATTGCTGCAATGCTGTGGTTTGCTGCGGTGCCTGGCTGACCTCACATAGCTCCCATTTTGTCACATGGCCATGACATGAGTCATGAGAGGGGAGGGGAGGACTACGCAGGATACTCAGCTTTCCCAAGTCCTTGTGCTGCAGGTGACTGCAGCCACCCAAGGCCACCCTCCGTTGGATGAGACAGCTTTGCTCTGGGAACGCAAGGTGTGTGATGCCACCTGACTTGCAAGTGTGAGCAAGACAGATCCTGTTTGCCAGCACAGATAGAGCCCCTGAGCCTCAGTCCTGTGACCTGGGAGCTTTTGGTCATGCTGTAGAAGAAAACCAGGAAGAAGCCCTAGAAAGGGTCTAGAGAGGTAAGAAAGGAATATCCATTAGCATCACAGTTTCTGACCTCATGACAAGGGTTTTGCTTTCCTCCAGGTTCATCAGACCCACACCTTATCCACACTGAGATGGTCTTATGTTGGCAGTGAGAGATGAGCTCGCTCGTTCAAACCCACTGAGTTCAAGTTCCCCAGAGCTCCTCAGCCACCTCCTCTACAATCCTGTAGCCATGTCTGAGACCTGCCATCACCACCCACAACATTCACAGTAAACTCAGTGATTGCAACAACCCTCCTTTTCCTTAATTACATACGGAATTTAATTAGTGCTGTATGGATTCTGAGTATGTAACTCTTAACATGAGGCAGATCTTCACCCATAATTTCTTAATAGCAGGTTGAAAGAGGGAAAGCTTGGCAAAAAGTGTTTGGGGAAAGCAGTGGCATTGTGGGACACACAGACTTCCACATTGAAGACAGGAAACAATTACAGGTTGTCATAGCACCAGTAGGTTTCAGAATGAACACCTTTGCCCTGAACAAGGCAGGCCATTCTCTTTCCACAGCAGTTCACTTTCCTACACCCCACTGCCCACAGTAATCATGTTTATGGAGATATCCCTCCCAGCAAAGGCCTATGGGCTGACTTTCCAGGTGTAGACGCAAGGACTGGGTGCTACAGCAGACTCTGTAGCCTGGAAATCTGGAAGGACCACACTCCTCTCTTTCTAGCTAATTAAAACAGCGAGGGAACTCATACTGAGGAGTCCCAGCTGGCAGAGAGGAGAGAGATCATCATTGGGAGCCAATTGCCAGCACGAGGCTGCATCAAATGCTAAGTTGTGGGAAGCTATGCAGTGCCATCGGTGGTGTCCTGAGCCCTGCATGGCCTGCAGAATCTGCTGGTGTCCTCACTTGTCCCCATGCATGGTGCTGGAGGTTGTGTAAAAAGTAAAGGTGTTTTGATCTCAGCAGTGCCCTCCAATGCTGTCAGTGCTGTAGACATTGTGCAGCAGGGCTGGGTGACATCAGGCAGCTTGCAGAGCTGTGATGTGTGTGAGCAGAGCCACAATCCCCCCCTTATTTCTCTTCTCTTTCTATTCCCTACTTCCGTTTGCGTAAATCTTTCCTTATTGCTTTGTCCTGCCTGCTCTTAAATTCCCAGGTGACATGGTATTTCTAACGCTTGCTGAAGCTGTTGTAGACCTTGCTGGAGCTCAGCTCCAAGGACACCCAAGGATACAGCTGAAGAGCTGTGCTGGGAATTAGTTTTCTTTCTCCATTCAAGTGCTTGATGTTGCTTTCTGCACTTCAAGCCTCCCTCGCCTCCTATCCCTGTTTGTGATTTTCCAAGCTCCCTCCATGATGGCTGCCACTCCTCTGCAGTTGATGCTTTTCAGAAACATGTCCAGATTGCCTTACCCACCTTCCCGGGACAGCAAGCTCTACAACCATCCTTTGCACATGATGCCATGGCTGGTGGCCAGCTCACATGGCCTCAAACCCACCTCTGGGCAACACAAATACCTACATCATTTCTATGGGTGAAGACTCACTACACAGCCTAAAGCATTGGAGGGAGAAGGGAACAGGAGTAAGGAAGGGTGATGTGGCACAGCTGGATGCTGCCTGTTCTTGCCCAGATGCGGCTGGGCTGTTTCTCACCTCTGATCCTGCTCCTCCTAGTCCCAGCTTGCAAAGGAAGCAGATCATCTCAGAACTGACTGCTGCACATTTGGGTGAAGCCTAAATAAAACAGGGCAGAGAAGACAAGGAAGACCTTAGGAGAAGGTGCATTTAATGTGACAAGCGGCTGCAAGCCCCGGGCCCCTTCCCTAAGCTCTGCCTGGTGCTAAGCCCTGATTTTGGGGAGCACATGAGCAGGATGGGCAGGCACTGAGTTTCAGTTGGGAAGGCTCTGGAGCCAGGAGGGAATTCCTGTCTGCCCAGTAACAGCGTACATGCTCCAACCGGTTTCTCAGCTCAAAAGCAGAGGTGAAGCAAAGATGTCACATCCTTGATATAGTTAGATTTAATTAAAGCTGAAGGAGCTTCATTGCTGCTTTCCACGCAACCTTCCCTCCAGACTGATTAGCATTCTGCAGTCTCTGCTCCTAGCTTCTTGCCTTAATTAATGACTCCTTGCTTGTATTTTCTTTCCTACTTGTCATCACCCAGGCTGATGAGCTCATCTTTAACCCTGCAGAGGCTGGTTTGCCACATTAGCTGAGTACTGCTGTTCTAAGAGCTGAAACAGAGATGAAATGGGAGAGGTGTGAGCAGGTTGGGGCTTTGCAGCTAGGGGTTGGCACCATCTCCTCTCTGTGGAGCAACTTAGTCCTACCAACTGTGCACTGGTTCTGGTGTCTGGCATCTCCCTGGCATGTGTGACATGAGCCCAACACTGGTGGGAGGTGTCAGACCCAGATGCCAAGAAGCTCATCGTGCTTACACCCCTGCATGCAAATCTGGCAGTCCTGGAGTGGGAATTCTGGTTACTTGCTTTTGGGTTTAGCTGCTGGTTGCTAATCCACAATCAGCCTTAGCAGGCTGACAACTGATTATGTTAATTCTTCCAACAACCACATGCCCTCTTCCCCTCTCAGAGCTTTCAGAAAAAAACCAAAGGAACGCTGTTTGCCATACCTCTTTTATCAGCTTCCTAATCAAAACTCACTGACTCTTCCACCTACTCACCCCCTGAGCCCTCAGCTGCCTAGGGCTGCTCTCCCACGTGGGCCAGGCACACCGCATGAAGAAGGCATTTTTCTGTAAGTACCTTCCTGTGATGAAGGAGAAGAGATCTATCTTGCTCACAGAGTGAGCAGAGTAAGCAGATGAAAGGGTGGGAGGTTTGCCAGAGATGCTTCATGGGATTTGCCAGAGATGCTTCATTGGGCTTCCTTAGCAGCACAGATAATTGCAGTGCTGGATTTGGAGTGTGCTAGAAAGGCAAAGGTGGAGGAAATAAAGGAATTCAGATGTCAGAGATTAATTATTTCAGCCGCTGAAGAGCTGAACAAACTCTTGATGTTCACACACATTACAGTGCGCGCTTCACATTCGCTTGCATGGGTGAGTGGCTGCTTCAGAGAAAGGCCTTTTGCTTAGTAACATCCATGTGGCTTTGCTGAGAGGTTTTGTTCAGGGGTGTTGCTTCTGCTGTGAGTCCTCACTGAGACACAACAGGTTTTCAGTCTTTACTTGCTGGCTTTGGTACCATCTTACAGCACAGCAGCGGCTGTAGAGCCAGGGAGGTTGCTGCTGGGTTCAGTAGCTGGGGATTCAGCACATCCCTGCAGAGCCATGCTCTGAATGAGGAGGGGAAATGGAGGGTATTTGGAAGTCAGGTAGGGGTGAGGGGGAACAAGGCCTAGAGTCAAGTCCCAGTTAATATCATGGCCCTGAGGACAGGGATGCATCATTGCTCAGGAAGGGATCTGGGAAGTGCGTTTGATGGTGTGGTACAAAGAAAATAAAGAGGTTGAACTGATTATAATGGCAAAACAAATAGCAGAGGGAAACCTGTGCTGTTGTTTCTATTCTCCATTGCTGCAGCAAACACTGCAGGGAGATGCAGAAAGCTGCCACAAGCCTCATGGGTTGTGCAGGGAAATCTGTGCATGGAAATCTGTGGCCCAGGGTGCAAGGATGGGGGGAATAGCTGCTGGGAGAAGCTGAAGTCTCTAGGCCAGGAGCAGCAAAAAAAACAGACGGGACCAGTGAACAGCTCTTAGCAGTGTGAAGCCACCGTCTCCTCCTCCCCTGGAACTTCCTCTTTCCTTCTTTCCCTCCCCAGCACCTAACTTGTTCTAGATACAGCTGCTGAGCATGACAGGGTAGTTAAGGCTTTGGCATGACCGGCTGACGCAAAGAAACATAAAACTTTTCTCCACCCAGTGCCAAACACATGATAGGGCTCTCAGCAGCCCAGTGCTTCATTCCCGAGGCAGGAAAGCAGAACTAAGTGTGGTGATTCACAGAATGTGATTCCTACACGATGCAGTTTTTTCCCTACTGAAAACCAGATACCCTTTTGTCTTTCTTACCTGGTGTTACTGTTAAAGCAGCAGCAAAACTTCCTATAACCCTGCTTGTTTTATTATTGATTGTGCTTCCTTGGAGGGAGCAGTGCTGCACAAGAAGCAAGATAATTGCTCCTGGCTGTCTGCAGCACCCCCACCTTTCCCCTGTCAGGAGCTGTTATGAAAAAAACCAGTGCCAGGTGAGACAAAGGCTTGAAGAGCTGTGGACAACATCACGTGTGCCGAGGCTAAAAGCTTCACTCTGAGTCCCAGCTAGATGTATTCCTGCTTTGAGGTAAGCTTCCAAGTGGTGTCTAGTTAGCAGACAACATCAGCAACTAAAATAACTGCAGAGTTAAAGAGCATTTCAGCCACCTGCTCTTTGAGCACCTTAATGGTCTCCTCAGCAACAAGGCTGTTGAGGGCAGAAGCGCTGATAGCTGGGTGTATGTGGACACCAAGACTAGGCTGTGAAGACAGGAAGAAATAGGGTAAGTAAAGACTGGACATGAAAGTCACCTGCTCCTTACACAGGGACCACACTGGAAATTCTCTGCACTGCCCAGATGTCCCTCCCCAGCCCCTCATCCCTTTGCTGCCTCTTCACAGCACAGCCATTTTATCCAGCATGGGGTAAGGCACAAATTCAGCCACTACCTTTCCACCAGCTCCATACTTTCGCAAGAGTGCAGAAGCACTTCTGCTGAGAATCTCTCTCCTCTATTTGTTCGGTTTTCACAGCAAATGCCTAGATTTCAAGTTTGGATTTCTTGGCTGTAGGAGTCAGGATCAGAAAAGGTCAGTCAGCAACCATGTACTTTGATCTGCAAACAGAGCGGTGTTTGAATTCAAACAATTTTGTGTTGTCGCTTCTGATTTCGGTACCAGCTATGACAGTAGCAGTTACAAAGTCCAGTGCTGTTGCATGGGGCCTAGAACATACAGTAAAGAAAGAGAAATGGGCTGCTCTGAAAAAGAGAATTTGGCTGAGGAGTCTTAAAAGGCTGACAGGATTTTATTGAAGTTTAAAATACAAAAAGGTCAGATTGTCTCCCACCTCCTCGGCATCCTTCCCATCCAGCACATCATAACGAAGTACCACTATTCATAGTGACAGCTCCAGCCCAACCAACCACAAGACTGCTGGTCCCAGTCATGTCCTCCAGCACCTCATGGATGAACTCATCTAAAAGCCATGCCTATTTCTGGTATCTCAGCTTTGAACACAGAGGTCCACTTAATCTCTTCCTGGACAAGAGGCAGATATCAGAGAGCATGCTGATCTAAAGGTCTCTGAAGAATGCTCCAAACTGTGGCTGCTGCATGTTTAAGCTGAATCCTAATAAGGCACTCTTCCAAACCAGTGATTCCCAAGCTGTGGAATGGGTATGGCTACCAGCACTACCACGGTGTGGTACACAGGTAGCAACTCAGATTATTATTGGGCATGTTCCTGCTCCCTGCTGCTGTTGGCACCCTATCAATGGGATTTCATGATCCCTGCTCCAAAACAAAGTAATCTAAATCTTCATTACTAACCACAGGGGCAGAAGTGAGAGAGCAGCAAGATCAATTCACTGCATAGCTGCATCACTTCAGACTCCCAGCAGAAGTCATGATTTGTTTCTCACACTGCACTTAAGGCTCTGCATGACAAGCAAGAAACACAGGATTGCTGAGCAGTGGGCTTGGTGCTGCTGAGGCAGACATAAACCCATATCCATCCCACCTCCTGTCACAACTGGACCCCTTGCCTGAGACTGCCAGTAACAGGAAACACAAAAGTCAGTTATGGTGGGGGTTTTTTTGCAAGATGCAGATGTCTACCTAAAACTATATAAAGATTGTCACCCCCCAAACCTTATTCTTGCATCAGGGCAGCTCTGACCTGCTAGCTGTGTACCTGGGTATTTTCTGCAAGTGTTACACTGTAGTATCTAAGCACTAACTTGCAGCAGTGATTTAAAAAATGAGGCCAGTGAAAGTTGTTAGTCTAGTGATGAAAAACTTTGTATTCCATTTGTAACCAGATAGATTCTCTGCTCTCTGACCTCAGGCTCTGGGGAAGGTGAGGATTAAGCCTCAGTGCATGTCTCTCAAAGCAGTATGTTTGCTTTGCTGCTAGCATGCAGAATTAAGCGTGTGTACTTCTCACAGCACAAAGCCTTCTGTTGTCCAAGGCATTCACTTTCTCTCTCAGGCAATTGAGCACTATGGAGGTGGCAAAAAGTGCCCGTTTCAAGCATTTCTGTGATGCTGGCCAGCTGCTGAGTGCACTAGTCAGGGCTGGTGACTGTACATGACATCAGCCACCACCTATATCGAGCTGAAGTACTTAGACGAAGGCAAAATATCTCTGGAAAAGGTATCCTATTCATCACCAGCCCATCTGATAAAAAGTAGAGCAGCTCTTTTACCCCAAAGTCACAGATGTGGCACTCTGTTGTCTCTTGCCTCTGTTGTCCAAACCCTGCTGCCTCCCCATGAGGCAGCTGTGGCAGCACCAACAGGAACAGTCTGAGCACCACTGGAGAGTCAGTCTGGCAGGAAAGGCCGCTGGCAGCAATGTTTATTCAGCAATCTGGGAAGCAAGCTTCAGCTTCCTTTTTTTCTCTCTAAGGCTTCTCCTGCTGCATCAGGAAGATGATTTGGAAGCCCATTACCTGTTCTCCATCTTCTGCATCTGCAGGCTGAGCGATGTGAAGCTGGCCAGGAGGTCTGTAACCTCGTCCACCTGACAGAAGAATACAGCTGGCTGTTAGGCAGGGGAATGCAGCTGTACAGCCACTTGCTACCATAGAATAAACTGTGACACAGCAGGGACTACCCCTGAACTAGGGTTGCCAGTAATGCCCATGCTGAGCTTATGCTAGGACAGGATCCCTCTGGTCCCAACAATCATGTAGAAGGGTTCTTATCCTCATGATCAAACAAGCCCTAATGTAAGGCAATGGGAGTTCTTCCCATCCCTCAGGAAGTCGATGCTTAACCTCCACCCTCTGCGATTTAGCCAGTCCTTAAAATAAAAGCATGTTGCTGCATTACCTAAAACTCAGTGGTATCAGGGCTGTTTCCTCTAAGCTTGTTTCTAAGGGTCAATTCTTTGTAGGAAAAAAAGCAAACAGGCCCTGCAACCTGGTGTGGTTGTGCTGATCCTGGCCTTAAAATGACTGTGCCCTCAGCCCATCTGATGTTCAGCTTCTCTCCTGAGCTGCTAGGCACAGCAATGCTTTCTGCATTTTGAATTCCAGCCTAAAGGAGTACGAGTCATCACGTAACTTGCCCACTTGACCCGACGTGAACAAAAATATTTCCATAACTGTGTCTTTAATATCATCCACAGCTCGTGCAATTGCATTCTCCTACACACAGGAGCCACAACACAAGGTGAGTCACAGTAGCCCAACGACGCCTACCTGCTCCTTTGTGCTTGTCATCTGTAACCTGGAACAGAGGTCATCCAGCTGTTCCTTTTGCTCATGCCTCCCCAGACGGTCCAGGTATTCCCGCAACATCTGGATAATCTGAAACCAAGAGGCGTAAGAGGCAAACATCAGAGAGTTGCACCAAGCTGAGGCGTTTTTACAGGAAAAATTAAATTGCACTTAGATCACCAAGTACACAGCCTTGATGCTGCAGCACATGGCAGAGTACGTGATCCTTAGAGAAGAACAAATGCAAAGCAACTGCACAGCACTAATGGCAGCACAAGAGCCCAGTGAGTCACCAGAGGCATTCATCAGCCACAGACAGACTACTTGTGATCCTTGCGTCTGGTTTAAGAACAGGGAAGAGAGACAGGCCCAGCTGAAGCAGCATAAGGCTTAGCCCCGAAAGCATCAAGCTTCTCTTTATGGCTAGCTAGCTTCCCTCACTGTGAGGAGCAGGGACTTCCCACTCCAGTAAGATCTGCTTGTGCACAGTGGATGAAAATCCTTGTGGCTCCTGTAAGCTCCAGATGTGAGGCCCATGCCCTGTGCATTCGTAACCTCACAAATGCTTTCCTATTCCATGGCTCCACATATCGGAGCAGGGTAGACTGTTCTAGAAATACAGAGTCCCTGCATGTGCACACCATAGCTACAGCCTCATGCTGTGGTCCCTCTCCTGCCACAAGGCATCTGTCTTACATGGTTGTTGAAGAAAAGGAGTGCTGCATACAGCCCGAGAATTAGGATATTCAATCCATCCTTGGCCTACCAGAGCCAAGGGAGGTCCTGCAAAAATTTAGAGTAGAGATTGGGAAAAAGGAAGGTCCCTGAAAATGGAAGGGAAAGTCAAACTCTCCCCACAGTGGTTAAGAACCTACAGACAGGCATTTAAATAAAGGGTGCAGGATGCTGCCAGGGGCTGCACCACCTTACCAGAACATGGCACTGTCTCTTTTACCTGTTTCACTTCCAGGCGTACAGCCTCCAGGCTGTGGGACAGTCCTTCCTGCAGGATGTTCAGCTTCGATTTAGCGAGGTGCAGTGGGGTTCTGCCGGCTCGATCCAAGGCGTCAACTCTGGCCCCTGCAAGATGCACGAGCAAGGACAGAAAGTAAGATTTGTTGTCAAGATCTGGTGTCCCTGGGGAGTATCAACAGGGCAGGCAGGAAAGGGACAGGCTGTAATTGTTATAGAGATGTTACCTCCGCGCAGCAGCATGGTGATGACAGGAACGTGGTTCGTGCAGGCAGCTGGGGAGGGAAAACACAGGACACACAACTCAGAGGTACTAGCAAAAACGAGTTCCTGCTCAAGTGCAGAGCTTGCTGCTTCCCAAAGGGCTTCTTTGCCCTGGGAAAGAGGAACAGCTCAAATGCTAAGATAACCTCACACTCAAGCCTGAGTATTCCCTCTGGAACAGAGCTTGTGCTCCTTGGGGCTGGCAGAGAGAGGGAAATTGATTCTCCCAAACCTTTTTTCTGACCCTAAACTTTGTGAGGAGTGAAGTTAGTGAAATTCAAAAGAGCCCCTTCTAGGTCCTTAAATCTGGGGATGCATACTGTGAGGCACAGGGAAGAGGAAGGTGGAGAGGAAAGGAACAGTAAGGTGGTGTTCACCTCACCTCTCTTCATGCAAAACTCATCTCTGTGGCACTTACCCAAATGTAGGGGGGTGTTGCCCAGCCCATCTCTCTGGTTTGGGTCAGCCCCATGGTCCAGAAGCAGTTGCACTGGAAACAAGGAAACAACCATATCAGTCCCTTCCTTTTGCCCCACAGGTCGAGCCCACACGGGCCACAGGTCCACGTTGCAGCCACCAGGCTGCCTTGTAGGTGCTTCTCTTCAGCTCATCAGCTTCCTTACTGAGACAGGGAACAGGGGGTTGTGCAGCAATGCAGAAGGACCCAGCTCAAAGTGAGGCAGTGCCACTGCCCTTGGGCTCTCTGAGGGGAAGAACGGGGTGGAAGGACACCCTTCCCTCTACATCAGTACAGCCCTAAAACTGGGAGGTCCTGCTCCCCCTCTAACAGGGGGACATGGGAAGCCCTGTGGCCAGAGTTCAGCTGGCAACTTTGACACAAAAGAGCAATCTCTGTCACATGCTGAATCAAACTAAAGAGCATCCTTTGAAATCTCCGCCACAGAGAGGCCGGAAGGCAGAACTCCCCCTCCCCACTCACCGATGTGATCGTTGCCATTGCAGGAGGCGAAGTGCAGGGCGGTCCGGCCTTTGTCGTCCGCAGCACAGGGGTCAGTTCCATCCTCCAAGAGTTGCTGCACTGACAGCACCAAGGAGGAAAAGAAAGCAGATAAGCTGACGGGGCATCTGACCAGAGAGGGGTAATGCTATCTGCTCTTCTGGGGTAGATATATGTGCTGTCAGCTGCCAAGTCAATGGGACACGAACCAGCATCCCGCTCAGCAGAACCAGCTGAGGCAGCACAACCTCCACCCTCTGTTTCAGCCTTTACCACCTTTCACATGTTGCTACAAAAGATAAGCCAACAACTGTAATGGCTAAGGATCCACCTAGCCAAACTTTCAAGCTCCAAGGACAATCTGCAGCAAATGCCTAGAGAAGAGTACAAAAAGATAGGAAGGATGTGGGGCTAACTCTCAGCTTTACTCATCTGTATCTCAGGCACTTCCCAAGCTAGAGTTAGCATCCTGTGCTTACTACCCATCTGTGGGCTTTCCCCATGGATTTGCATGGTCCTTTTCTGTACCTGTGTAAACTTTTCACACCAACATGGACCCATGGTCAAAGTTTCACAGTGTAACTACATCTAGTGAGAAAAGCCATTTTTTTACACCTGTTTTGACTATGCCCCTCCCCAGATCCATCTGAAACTCCTGTTTTTTTGCCACACCTGGTATGGCAAAAGTATGGGAATGGTGGCTACAGTATGGGTAGCAAGCAGGGGAGTGCACCGACTCTACAAGAGCAACACAAAGAGACCAGTAAAGGTTGCAAAGATTAGGTATGTAAAAATAGCACCTATTGCAACAGGGGTAAGAACAACTGTAAGGGTTATTACTGCTGCTGTTTTGAGATCACCCTGACAGAGCAACCCTGACAGGTGCATAAAATAGAGCTCACTACGTAGCTGTTAAAAATGCTGACAGGTTCACTATATTTTGAGATCTTTAGCAGCATATCCTGCAACAGCCAAGACTGTCAAGTACTGGAGACAGAAACCAGATAGCTCAGACCACTGAAAGTCACCGTTCATCTCGGCTTCCAGAGATCGAATTATAGCCACATTTAAATTTCCTCCTGCACACCTCCTGCTTTAAGTGTGGCACAGAACTGAAAGGAACACCTGAAAAGATGGAATTGGCGTTAACAGGGGACGTTTGATACTCCAGAAGAAAGACAAAGAGACTGGAGCGCCCCCAGTGAGAACCATTAATGGGGAACACTTTAGCTAGTCCTCCCCTGAAGCCAGTAGGAATGACATAACCTCTCCCACCCAATGCCACCACAGGAAACAGCAAAGATGTTTACTTGTTGATGAAGAATAAATTAATCATCAGAGTGCAGAAAACACATCAGGATTGTAAATAGGGGACCCTGTCTTTCACATCCAAGATGGATTGAAACCAAGACTTCCATAAAGCCATGTTCTTTCATTCTTGCTCTTGACTCACTGACTGAAGCCCAGCCCTCCTGTACTGACAGAATCCACAGATGAACTTTACCCATTAGTTTGTGAAAGAAGGTGTATTGTGGAGCTGAAGGATGAGGCACACTTGAAACCCACCCCCCGATCTGATGGACTGGGATTTTCTACAAGTCGAACCAGTTTCCAATTCTGTTCACTGACTGGCCTCATAAAAGGCAAGCACAGCTGAGGGGACAGCACAGCCTAAGGAGGGACAATGAAAAGGGGCAGATATTGTTGCTGGACACTTCATATCAAACCCCACCTAATCCACAGTCTAGAAAGGTAAAGAGAGTAACAGATAGGCCATGAGCCTTCTCTGAGTTCACTGTGAGAGGCAGAGTCCATCTCTGGTCCTGGTTCTAATCTACTGGGTCACACTGCCTCATCTTACAGGGCATGGCTTAGATAATCACAGCTTGTCCACCTTAACCAGAACATTACTCTCTTGCTGCTTACAGCTGGGCAAAAGGTACATTTTAAAGTAGCTGGAACAGTGCAGTGCGGATTTAGCTCGAGGCAGTTAGAAAATTAACACTACGAACCAGCTGCAGTGAAAAAGTGAACACTATAACCAGCCCCACTCTGATCAGAGAATGAAACTGGGCTCCAAAAGAGCATTTTCTAGATCTGAAGTATCTAAAGCACCACGTCCACAAACAACCAGCACCCATTTTGTCCTCTCCTAAAATAAGAGTCCTTGACATACTGCCCTCCCAGGAAGAGATCCCAAGTGGGACTGACAGAAGCCTTACCTGTGTCTAAATCATTGCTATTGGCAGCTTCACGCAGCCTTTTCAGAGCTGTGGAGAAAAGAAAGCATTTACTAAGAAGCACAGAAGAAAAAGCTGCGCTTCCCTAGTGGAACATCCCATCCTGGTGCTCGAGCCCAGGTGTGGGGCCAAATCGCGCTGCTGCTCCTGGCTCAGGAGAAGGGGAAGCCGGAGATCAAGCCACCGGGTAAGAACACTCTCCTCGTGTCCTCCGGAAGCTCTCCCACTCCTGACCAGCACCCTCCGCTGGCAGGACCAGGGATGCCTTCCCAAGTCGTCCCCAGAACAGATCCGACCCCCTTCCCATGCAGAGCCGGCCGAAGGCAGAGCTGTCCCGGGGCGGGACAGCGGTTCCCCACCGCCCCCCGCTCACCGTGGGCCTCCTTGCCCGTGGGCCCCAGCCGGCGGTGCAGGCGGGCGGCCCTGCGCAGGCGGCGGGCCGGGATCTTGCCCGCCGGCTCCTCCCGCTGCCACAGGACGTGCAGGTACCCGAGGGGCGCGCCCGCCGCCGGCCCCAGCGGCAACCCGGGCTCCAGCAGCGGCAGCCCGACCAGCGGCTGCGGCTCCGGCTGCGGCTCCGATCCCGACTCCGACTTCGACTCCGGCTCCGGCTCCGGCCCCGCGCCGGGTGCCGCGTCGGCCCCGCCGCCACCCTCCATCCCCTCACGGGCCGGGCCGGGGGAGAGGGGCGGGGCGTCACCAGAGCAACAGGGCGGGCCGTATCCGCTCGACCAATGGGAGGCGCCTCGCTCTCTGCGTGCAGCCAATGGGGAGGGCGCAGGCAAGGAGGAAGACGAGGAGAGAGGCGGTGACCAGGAAAGCCTGACGGGCAGGCGCGTTCTCCTATCAGAGGGAGGGACGGACCACAGGCAGCCCATGGCGGCTCAGGGGCCTGAAGACGGACAGTTGCTTTAACCAATGGAAGTGATCAGCCAGCCGCTCCGAGGCCCATCCCAGTGCGCACCCCAGGCCTGCGTTTCCGGCCGGAGCCCTTTCCGCGCCGCGCCGCCGCCGCCATGGCCTACCCGGGGGAGGACTACGACAACGAGGTGCAGGCGGGGGGCGTGGGGCATGGGGGGTGCAGTCGGGCTGTTCGCGGGCACTCACTGCCGCCCTCTTCCCACAGGCTGCCTACGACCCCTACGCGTACTCCAACGACTATGACATGCACACGGGTGAGTGCTGGCCTGGGCCGCGCCTCCCTGGGGGCTCCGGCGCCCGGCTGGGTCTGTGGGGCCGGGCCGGGCCGTGCGGCGGCTACTTCACTGCTCCACCTTCCCCGCAGGAGACCCGAAGCAAGACCTGGCCTACGAGCGCCAGTACGAGCAGCAGACCTACCAAGTGATCCCCGAAGTGATCAAAAACTTCATTCAGTATTTTCACAAGACGGTGTCAGATCTCATTGACCAGAAGGTGTACGAGCTCCAGGCCAGCCGGGTTTCCAGTGATGTTATTGACCAGAAGGTGTACGAGATCCAGGACATTTATGAGAACAGGTACAACACCATCCTCCCTGCAGGTGGGAGTCACTGTTTAAACTGGGATGAAAGTGCACCCTGCCCTTAAAAGGAAAGGCTTGCCAAATCTTGCTGCTACCTGTGTTGTACCAAACTTGGGCTTTCTCTAAAATAGGTTTGGTTTGGTTAATGGGGGGGAAAAAAACCCAGATATTTCCAGCCTGTTAGGCTAACGTAAGTATAGGTGAGTTGTGACCCCTCTGAAGAGGAATATCAGCCCTGTCCTAACAGGTATGGAGGCTACAAAAAGGGACCTCAGTCATGCTAGCCAGGCAGTTTGCAGAAAGCTGTGAGGTGTAACTTTTGTGTGTGTTCCCTACAGATACTCTTCCACTCCTGCTTGTAGCTGTGCCACCTTGCCATAAAGAAAATGTGGAAGTAACAAAGTAACGTGCACGGCTGTCCCGTGACTGAGGGATAAATTGAAGACTAACTACTTAGTTTGCATTTCTTGTTCTTTGCCTCAACGCTGGAGTTACAGGGGGGGGGTGGTGGTGCTCAGCCTTCATCAAACCCAAGGCACCTCTGTTGTCATCTCTAACTCCATCAGTGTCATACTGAAAGGTGGTTTTTCATACCACGTGTGCTTGTCTTTCAGCTGGACAAAACTGACAGAAAGGTTTTTTAAGAACACCCCATGGCCAGAGGCTGAGGCCATTGCCCCTCAGGTTGGGAACGGTAAGTCTTTTTCTTTGGTTGTTGGAGAGAGAAGGAACTAAATCCTTCTGATCCATGAGCGAGCAGGTGCACAGCGTTGCTGCCGCCTGAGTCAGTTGTCTTTGTCCACTCTGGCAACTCCAGCAGGTGCCTGGCAAGGAGTCAGACTGTGAAGTATCCTTATGTGCTTTCTTTTATGATTGTGGCAGGAGGCTAATAGGCCTTATGGCTTGCTCATGTGCCCTTCTGTCGTCTTTTCCAGATGCTGTTTTCCTCATCCTATACAAGGAGCTGTACTACAGGCACATCTACGCCAAAGTCAGCGTGAGTGTTGGCCCTTTGTCTTCCTGTGGGTTGAATGCTGGTTTCTTTGTGCCAGCACACTTGCCAGATCTTGCTGCCACCACAGTTTCAGTGGTCCCACAGTTTTTGCAAGACAGGATTTATGGGTTTGTGAGCTGTAAGTCACATTGCTTTTAGGGAAACTTAGAATTCTTGCCTTTTGTTAGTTTGGTAAGGATTCACTGATTGCTGAAAAGCAAGAAAGACTTGAGTGTTTGTCTGAGGCTCATTAGCTGTCTCTTCAGGTTTGGTTATAATGAGTGTGCAGGATTCCCTGATAGCTCAAATGAATCAGAAGACAGATCTGAGTTTTCAAGAAGCTGTTTGTTACTGACATTGTGCTGCTCAGTGAGTTAGTTAGTGAGTTAGGGAAGAAGGAGGTTTTGGGAGGTAATTGTATTTTCCTTTTAATTGCTTTTTTTGTGTGTTTCTTCGTGACTCTTTGTTCTTCAGATGAGCAGGTGGATGAGGGGAGTTTCACAAGAGGAAGGTGCATTATTTGTGATTAAAAACCCCTCATGGGGTCAGAGTGCGTTGCAAAGGGGGAAGTATGGGTACCATAAAGGATACAGGAGGTGGAAGTGGAAGGAATAGTGCTCTGTGAAACAAAACAGATCCCTCAGGTTTTTTTTATTTAAGCTACTTTAAAGTCAGTGAGAAAATTGCAGTACTTGGTTTTTTAAGGAAAAAAGCTGAACAGACTCATGACTTACGGGGTATATAAGTAATAACTGCAATTTTACTATGGACCAGAGGGTGGAGAAATGAGCACTTTAAAAAGGCTGCTGTGTTAATCCAAGGCTTTAGCAGGAGAAACTGGTTTCTCAAATTGTGCTGTTAGTGGTTCTCAGACTCAGTGTCTCCAGGTTGAACAAGAGAGATGACTCTAGGAAGGGAGTGATTTTTTACCAGTAGTTCAAAGTGTTTAGAAATGTTGTCCAGAAACAGAATTGTTGATTTATTAAGGCCTCTCATAAAGGGAGAAGGAAGGAACGCTGATGAAGGTATAGGAAGTTCTTAAGTCTGAGCAGCAGAGAGGGGAAGAGGGAAGGTTAATGCACAATATTCACAGGAATTTTGACTGCTTGATTGTCCTGGGAGAAGCTACCTGTACAGGAAAAGTCAACCCTGTTCTATGGGACAACAGTGATACAATTTCAGGCTTTCTGGGTGATGCTGGTGGATGTCCTGGTTGAATACTAGCTTTAACACTTCTGAAAGAGACCCTCCACTGCTGTGACTATTCAGTGTCCTTTGTATGCTGTTGCCCATGAACTTCCCTCTTTGGTGCTCAAAACAAAGCAGACTGTACTGACTTCTCATTGCAGGGGGGGCCCACACTGGAGCAGAGATTTGAATCCTACTACAACTACTGCAATCTCTTCAACTACATCCTCAGTGAGTTGCTGCAATCCATGTCTAGTTTGTTAATTTTGGAGAGGGAGAGTGGATGGAGAGGGTGGAGCTGGAGAAAAGGTCAGAAGAACTGCAACATGTTTGTGTGTAGATCGCACAGGGAGAAGTAGTCTGCGAGCTTTCTGTATGTTTGAGTTTACTGAATGAAGAGCAGTTTACATCCATGAATTTAAAACCATAAAAAGCAGAAATAGTTCCCAGTGCTTTCTGAAACACTGTAAAGAATAAAACTTATTTAGCTTTCTGTCTTCCTGAGAACTGCTTGATCTACTTTTATTAAAAATTAAAATGAAGCTAAAGAAAAATTAAGCTAAAGGAACTTGCAGTGTTTTCACAACTGTTTACTGTTGTTGACTCCCCTTGGAGCAAATTTTAGTGTTTGTGACTCCCTGCCAGGCTTTTTGTGGAGATTAGATCAGTTCGGATAAACCCCTACAGTCTGTGTACAGCTTCTGAGAATCGCTGCTCCAGAGCCATGACACTTTAGAGATTAACCTTGTGCATGTTCATAGTCTTTGAAAGTGAAGGCAGCTGAGGTAGTAGAAGCTACATATCACAGCCCTGCTGGAAGCTTCATTCATCTGCTGCTGCATCTCCCATTTCAGGGAAATCCTTGTGTTCTTTAATTTGTCTACTCCTCCAGTTCTGCCACTGTTCTTGCTCAAGGCACTGAGCCTCTCATCTATTCTCCTGCAGATGCCGATGGCCCTGCTCCCCTGGAACTGCCCAACCAGTGGCTCTGGGATATCATTGATGAATTCATATACCAGGTATGTGGCTATGAGTCTAGACCATTTTGGAGTGGCTTTGTCTTTATTAGTTGTATGAATTTTCCATCTCTTCTCTTGCTGTGATTTTCATAGTGAGGATACCATTGCACGTAAAAAAAAAACCTTGGTGAGGTCTTTAGGGAGTCCTGAGCCTTTGCGGATATTTCTGTTTCAGAACACAAGTTTTGTGTTTCTTAGTCAGTTGGACCTTTATGCTTGCACTGAGAGATTGATGACCTGCTTTGAAATAAGCTCTGGTCTAAGATCTTAACATTAGGAAATATTTTTACACTTATTTTTCTGAGTGCAGCAGTACAGATCTCTGTAGATTCTTCTATCTATAACTTTTTACTATAGAGCTGCCTGTAATTCCTCAAATGCTGTCTTGTCAAGCTTAGGGATGAAAAAAGGGATATGTGCATATACACACATATATGTGTGTATGCAGACTCATCTTCTGATTTGGTCATTCTTTTTGCTACCTATTCAGACAGCAAATTTGTGTTTAGTTGCCTGTCCTAATTGTCTAAGAGATATTTCTCTGCTTCAATCTGTTTTCTGGCCTTTTCCCTTTGTCCTGTATCATTTTTTCCCTACGTGCTTTAAAAGTGATATAATTTACCATTTTGATTTCCAGGTGATCTCAGATGAAACTCTTTTTTTTTTTGCCATGCAACTTTTACTTTATTGTATTGCATTTGTGTGAGCAACTTGTAAGCTTAGTGCACTCAGCTGAGCATCCGCAAACAAGCTGTTCGTCATTGAATCTCTGCTTCTTCCTGTAGTTCCAGTCTTTCAGCCAGTACCGCTGTAAGACAGCCAAGAAGTCTGAAGAGGAAATAGACTTCCTTCGCTCCAACCCCAAGATCTGGAACGTCCACAGTGTCCTCAATGTGCTGCACTCTCTGGTGGACAAATCCAACATCAACCGACAGCTGGAGGTCTATACAAGTGGAGGTGAGCTAGCTGGGTGGTGCCAAGCAGCACTGGTGTCTGTGCTGCCTTGCTTTGATTTGACCGAACTCAGTTAACTTGGCTGGGAGCTGGATCAAACCCATTATCAAGGGTTGGATTGGCCTGGAACCAGGTTTTGTTGGCCTTAGCTGAGAAGTGCTGGTGATACATTTGAGGCCTTGCTCCTTTTGCCTGTAAACATAGAGGTGCTGAAAGGCAAGCTTGCTTTCTTGGAGGGTGTCAGCGTGCTTCCTTGTTTTCCTAGGTGACCCTGAAAGCGTGGCTGGTGAATATGGTCGCCACTCCCTCTACAAGATGCTGGGCTATTTCAGCCTGGTTGGGCTACTGCGTCTGCACTCTCTGCTGGGAGATTACTACCAAGCCATCAAGGTGCTGGAGAACATCGAGCTCAACAAGAAGGTAGTACAACATGTTCTAAAGCCCTCTCTTACAGTCTTCCAAATGCCTCTATTCAAACACGCTGGTGAAAGATTGCCATAATGAATCTTCCAGCTGAGGATACTGTTTGTATCTGCTGTAGTTGTCAGGAGTTTGTAGTTGGGCTCAGCTGGAGTTTTGGTGTTAAATCAAGCCATATAATAATACCTGATGCTGTTGCAGCACAATTGCCTAGTTTTTTAGGGTGTTTGCTGTGTTGGGAAGGCAGTGTTGTTACAGGGAATATCACTGGAAATGTAAGTGGTAACACGGTGGTAACTAGCTGAACACACTGCTCCTGTCTTGGTCAGTGGCTCATTCTTGTATTTTTTGGCTTTTCTCACCATGCCTGTTCCCACCTTGTGTGGTTTTACCCTGGAATTGGGTGCTGCTTGTGGCTAACTGAAGTCCAGCAGCAACATGGGCTTGGCCCAATATTTGGCACAGATCTATGTATGTGCTGTCTGGCACAGGATGTGGAATCGAACAGGGGGAAAGAGAACTGAGCAGACCAATATTAGGCACACTGCATGAGTTCTCTGCTTGCAGGAAGCTGAAACTGGAAAACATAGGAAATGGGATGATCTAATTAACAGTGAGGAAGCTGCTGCGGGAATGGGTGGGAGGTGAGGTATCCTGAATTAACCCTCTCTTTTCTATATTTGGGAAGGGAGTGAAAGCAGAGGTGGCTGGGTTCTGGGTAACGAGTTGTTTGGATTGTTGTCTCCCCTCTAACATTGCACATTGATTCTTCCTTCTCAGAGCATGTACTCCCGGGTGCCCGAGTGCCAGGTGACCACCTATTACTACGTGGGCTTCGCATACCTTATGATGCGGCGTTACCAGGATGCCATCCGTGTCTTTGCCAACATCCTGCTCTACATCCAGAGGACCAAGAGCATGTTTCAGAGGACGACCTACAAGTATGAGATGGTAAGAGATAGAATAGACTAGACTTCCCAAAAGAAAAAGCTCTTCTTTCCTGCCCCTCCTCCAGCACCTGATAGCCTACGTTGAATAGTCCAGCCTTATTTTGCTGGCAGTGGTGACTAGGGATCCTTTGAACTCCTTTGCCATTTGTGGCAATATTTCCTCTTAGCTGTGTTAGTAGTTCCTTTGGTTGTTCCCCACACTGTTGCCCCAGCTCCGTTTGCACTCTCCCCCTAGGCAAGATTGTTACTGAATATCAGCTACTAATGATTTTCCTGTTGACACTTCTTCAGACTGAATCATGTTCTTAGTCCAGTTCTGCACTTCAGGTTGCTACCATTGTCGGATATATTTCCATTATCTGATAATCGTTCACAGATATGGCTGTAACAAAAGTTCCTTTCTCCTTCCAGTTAATCTGTCTTTGGGGCCTGTTTTTCCACCTGCTGCTGCTGTCTTCCTTTCATCCTCATGATTTATTTCTAATTCTGTGTAGCCAAATCCTGCCAGTCTTAATTCTGTGACACTTCAAAAATTTGGTATGTCTCTTTCAGCCACACAGCCGTCTGTTTCATTACACACTCAGATAAATCTTCCTTCACAGTTTTTGTTTCACTGACCTCCCTGATAACTATCCCTTGCCAGAACATGGCTGTTAAACTATCTACCTTCCCTTCTCTGCACTTCTTTGCACCAAAGCAGTCAAACCTGCTTCTGGCCATCCAGGTTCTGTATGGCTCTGGATGCATTCACTCTGTACTTTTCTCTTGTCCAGTCCTCTTTTTCACTGGTGAGAGCCTTGATCTGTCTGCTTTGCCCAGAGGTACTGCTTATTGTGCTGTCCCCCTTGAGCATTAGAACCATCAGTGCTTCGGGTAAAAGTCTGTCTCTGGAAAACGCAGCTCCCGGCTCCCTTCAGCACCCTGGAGCCTGAGCACACTGTCAGACTGACAGGTTCTCCTCTCTGTCTCAGATCAACAAGCAGAATGAGCAGATGCATGCACTGCTGGCCATCGCCCTCACCATGTACCCCATGCGCATCGACGAGAGCATTCACCTGCAGCTGCGGGAGAAGTACGGGGACAAGATGCTGCGCATGCAGAAGGGCGACGCACAGGTCTATGAGGAGCTCTTCAGTTACGCCTGCCCCAAGTTCCTTTCCCCTGTGGTGCCCAATTATGACAACGTGCACCCCAACTACCACAAGGAGCCCTTCCTGCAGCAGCTCAAGGTGTTTGCTGATGAGGTTCAGCAGCAGGCCCAGCTCTCCACCATCCGTAGCTTCCTCAAGCTCTACACCACTATGCCAGTGGCGAAGCTGGCTGGCTTCTTAGACCTGACAGAGCAGGAGTTTCGTATCCAGCTGCTCGTCTTCAAGCACAAGATGAAGAACCTGGTATGGACCAGTGGCATATCTGCCCTTGACGGAGAGTTCCAGTCCGCCTCTGAGGTTGACTTCTATATTGACAAGGTTGGTATCTGCCCTTGCTGGCTAGGAAATTCTTTCACCCAGGAAATTGTGGAATTGGCAGCACCTGGTCTTGCTTTATCCTGTGTGAAACATCCTTTCTTCCTTTGCCATGTGAGGGGCTTGGCTGTCCACAGTGAAGTTGTAGTCCTGCTTAAAAGGAGTGTCAATGGGTAAAGACTGATGGGATGTCACAGACAGCTTTGGCAGTCGGCATACCTAAAAAACAAAGGTCCTAAGTGTTTTCCCCAGGACACAGGGAACTGTTTATTTGTCAGTGTTTTCTGGGAGGTGACAATGAAGTGACAGTGCTGTCAGCAGGCCAGGTGGAATTGTCAATTTCATAGGTGTCCCCCACATCTCTCCTTTACTTGATGAAGCAGGGATGTTTCTTGGTCATGTTACAGATCCACTTTTCATTGAAGGAGCATTTAGCTCTGGCTAGGAGGAATCTAAACATGAGGTATATGGACATGTCACCATACTGCCACTGGAGCTCCAGCAGCAGAGGGTGTAGCAAAGAGTCTTGGAGAACTTCATTTTCAGAGAAGACAGCAGTAACCATTAGGAAGGAGACTAGGTTGCCCCTTGTTCTTGGCTCTTAGAGCAGACCTCTTCCTGCAAGGTCTCATGCTGTGTCTCAGCCTAGCGCTCCTGTTATATAGTGTGACTCTTAGCTGCTGAAAGAGGGAAGCATGAATTGGGCTTGGAACTGTCAAACTGCTGCAAAACGAGACAAAAATAGGCAGAGTGTGCAAGAATGTGAGATGTGAGTGCAGTGTGATTTGGGGACCCATGACGGGCAAAGGTATAGGGAAGGCTGCCCACAGAAAGCTGAATGGTTGCTGTGGGACTGGCACAGGTTAGATATGTGTGATGCTGAACCAGGGCTGGAGTGAAGCCCCTTAGTTTGCTCCTCATGTTTAGCAGTTCTTGTTGTCTCCATGCTAGCACAGTCCTTTTCCTGATCTCATGCTGTTCTCTTCCCAGGACATGATCCATATTGCAGACACAAAGGTTGCTCGACGCTATGGAGACTTCTTCATCCGCCAGATCCACAAGTTTGAGGAGGTGAGGCCCGGGCAGCAGAGCTGTGTAGCTCTCTAAGAAACATGGAGCAAGCATTGGGCTGTGCAGGCCCTGGAGTAGCCGTGCTTGGGTGAGACAGCTGTGTGATTCCTTGCTGGGGTGAGCCCTTGCTCTGCAAGGCACTGGGCAAAGGCAGGTGTTCTAAGCAGCAGCTGCTGGCCTTTGAAGAATGGTATGTTTTTCTGTGAGAAGTGCTCATTTGAGCCACAGTGGAAAAGGAAGAGGGTTTTACTGTCCGAGGACACTGACTCCATTGTCCCTAGACTATTGCGGTGTTCCTGTCAGTAATACAACCAAAATCATATCTCTGACCTCATAACTATGGCTCTAGAAAATAGCCTCAAAGATTCCAGGAGCACAGATGACCTCAGCACTGTGCTTGGCCAGGAGGTGACATTCTGTCACTGCTCCACTTTCCCAACAGAGGCCGTTGTGCACTGGAAGCTTAGACAGCAAAATCCTGAGATTTGGGGACTTGAGCAATACAGGGTTGCGATACCAGTGCTAGAAGTCTGAGTCCTCTTTTCTCTCCACATATTCCTTTGCTGTCTTGGAGAGGAGGAGAGAGTTTTACTTGTTTCCGTTCTACTTCACACACTGCACTTGCTCTCTTTGTCAAAGAGTTGGAGTAGAAGCATTGAATAAAGTCTGCTGAGGGGAACAGTAGTGTATGTGAATCACTATGTATTTTTCTGACCTTTGGTTTCTCTAATTCCAGCTGAACCGAACCCTAAAGAAGATGGGCCAGAGACCCTAAAACTTCGGTGGATGCAATGCAGACCTGGCCAGAGAAGTGGGTGGGAGAGATTATTCTCTTTGTGTTGAGGGAAGGGAGCTCAGGGTTCTGGCATTTCTGGAATCTCCTGTGACTCTGAAGGGTTTTTGTATTTAAATATGCAGACTTGTTTGGCTCAAGCTATCTCACCAAGGACAAGACATCTAATAAATTGGTGGAATTTTTCTGGTGAGCATTTGGTATCTGATGTACTGATTTAGTTTTCCTCTGTGGAAGAATATAACTGCATCTGGAGACATAGGCAGCTGCTGTTGGTTTGTGCTCTCTTTGGTCCATGCTGTTGCAGGTAAAAGAAGGGAGCAGATCTCTTTCAGGGCCCTGTACAGTCACTGTGCACAGCAAACAGGGAAGGCTGCAGAACTGGTTAATGGGGAGAAAATGAGCTGTTCCACAGTATCTTCACAGAATACGGAAAGAGCTATTACACCACACATTAAATAAGCCTGAGTTGTAGCTGCTTTCCTAGAAGTTTGCATTTTTGCCTTTCTACCCCTCTTTTTAGTTTTAGTTGCTAAGATGTAGAAACACTCCAAAATGGATTGATGTGTTTTTGAAGCAAGGGGAAGGATTTTTGTAAATATTCAACCAGTATTAACTCTCATCTGATGAGATGTCCTTGCTGGAGGTTGTGTTTTATTTCAGCACAAGTGATGCCCAGGACCTGGCCCTTTATTTAATGGAATTCAGTTTCTCTGGAAAACTCCCCAAGGGCTTTTTATTTATTTAAAACTCTTTAAATGCAAATTTTCCCAGCTCTTCAGCCACAAATTTGCAGTGCCTTGAAAGAGGAAAAAGTTTAAAACTAGCCCCATAAAGGGAAATCAAGGACGTGTAAAGAAGGGGAAGAGAATGCAAAGAATGAATCGCATCCCTCCACACCCTCTCTCCCCTCTCCTCTTGGTGTCTTTAAATAGTTTAGTGTTTGAGTGGTGGAAACAGGTGCAAGAGGAAAACCTGCATGTGTAATAGGAAAGCTACACAAAGCGTATTTCAAATACACCACCTGCCTCTCTGTACCTCTCCCTCTTGTTCCTTTCTACTGAGAGAGGGGTCCTGGCAGCCCAGTCTGGCTCTGTGTGTGATTCTGTTTAGAAGTAGGGAATAATTAACCTTTGTTGGATTATATGCTGTTTGAATGAGCGTCAAGTTTCCAGTGTCCTAGATACTGCTCAAAAGTAAACTGTTTTCCACCACAAAGCAAGTATCCTGGACGGGCAGGGTACAGGCAGCACAGAGTGAGATTAAATGGGCAATTCTTGTTGGCCTTCTAGCTGCTGCCATTATTGTTATGGATGCTAAGAACTTACTACCTCCAGTTCTGGAGGGTTTGAGGCAGCCATGCCATTAAGAAGTTAAAAGACCGAGATACCACTGCATTGCAGCATCCCATGGGAGCCATGTTCATACCAAGGAGAATCTGCTCCCTTTTGTTTTTAGGGTTGTCACTTTAGCTTCTGTGTATTTACCAACATCAGCACAGTAAGCATAGCTGTCAACAGCAACTGCCCTACTTTCTTATTATCCAAAGCCTAAATCTTTCCCAGAACATGTGCTCAGCTGGATGTGATATGCAACAGGAGAACCTCTGGCAGGTATCTCCATGATCAATTATAGTTCACAGCATAGCAAAGGAATCCAGTGTGTTACTGGGATTTGGTCTGGTTTTAATCTGTGATCAGCATGTTGGAATTACAGACTTTTAATGCATATATTTATCATCTGAAACGCTCCAGTGGTTACAGGCTGATCTCAGGTAGCGTAAATATGCTGCTGCTTTGTTTCTGCCTGCCAGAGCAGCTTCCACTGATCTCCCTGGCTCCATGTCTTCTCTGAGGGACTGCCGAAGGTTAACTGAGCGGGACTGGCACTTGGTGGAACGGAGCCAGGAGGAGCTTGCAGCTCTTGCAGGGCGGAAGGATGGGCTCAGTAAGCTGTGGTGCCTGGCACTGCTTGAAACTGGAGGAATGCAGGGCATTCAGCAGCATCAACAGAACCCCACTGCTGCTGGGAAGGCTCTCAGCAGGGAGATGGGGGGGTGGTTGGAGCTCAAGCCTTGCCTGCTGCAGCGGGGATTGCTTAGTGGAAGTGGTTCTGGACAAAATGATTTTATCAGAGGGAACCACAGTATGGGGTCATGTACTCTGTGTCTCTGTCTCTGACCTACAGTTGTGAAGGGGGTGAGTGTGATTATGGAACCTGGAAGAGCCAGTCAAGAAAACATCCCTGATCCTGCTGTCCCTTAGGATACATCAGGAAGACGTCAGGCAGCCCTGGGGGATGCAGAGCAGCCAGCTCGGTGGTTACAAAACTGAGACAATGCTTCATTTCCTTTTTTGCTACAGAGTAGTTTTTCGTGTGATTTACACCACAGCTTATCTCGGGCACTGAAGTGGCAGCTTGCGCAACCCATTCAAAGAATTTATTTCTTGTTACAGTTCTGGGGCCGGTGGACTGATACAATGAAACAGTGTAATAGAGGAAAGAGGGTTGCTAAGCAGGAGATCTGAGTAGAGAAAGGACCAGAGAGGAGGGACTCTTGCAGATTTGGAACTGGCAGCAACAAGCTCAACATCAGTGTGACGGTTTGGTCTTTCAGAGAGGTAGCTATTGCCCCCCTTTGCCAAACTGGAAGTGAAAAAAATGTTTCGCAAAATACAGTAGCATTTAATAGTGTGCTTCCCTCCCTCTTGTCAAAGCATCACACTGAGCATACATGCCAGCTCTCGTGACAACCCATCCCCTCGATGGGTTCCTGAGATTGTATTGCACTCTTCCTCCGGTTCTTCCACCGCTTCCTGTGAAGTGCTGCCTGTGACTCCAAGTGTCCTTATCTTCAAAGCTCTCCTTGGCCCTGAGCCTGCCCTGGGAGCCACCTACGTCCCACACGTATTCCGCTGCCACGGCTTATGCCCCTGGGAGTGCAGAGAGGGGGAGCAGCCTATGTCTAAGACTGAGGAGGATCCAGAAATGAGGTTGCCTGGTGGGTTTTCCAGTTCCTGCCTGCAGTACTCCCCTTGCTTCTGGGACTGACTGTAAAAAAAGGCTGCAGCGTTTGCCCGGGGCTTTCCTCTGGGATTCAGCTTTCTCCGAGCGGGTGCTGTTCCCAGCATCCTGCCGTGCTCGCTGGAAGCGGAGAGCCCGAGAACCCGCTGGCTGCCATGTGTCCGGGCCCCGCCAAGCCCCGCCCCGTTAAGCCCGGCCTCCTTAGGCCCCGCCCGCCCCGGGCAGGCGGCGGCGGCGTCGGTGGGAGCGGCCGCGCCGATGTCGGGTCCGCGGGGCGCCCTGCAAGCCTGGTGCCGCCGGCAGTGCGAGGGCTACCGCGGCGTGGACATCCGCGACCTCAGCGCCTCCTTCCGCGATGGGCTGGCCTTCTGCGCCATCCTGCACCGCCACCGCCCCGACCTCCTGTGAGTGCAGGCCGCACCGTGCCCGCCGCACCCGACGGGGCGCCGCGGGGCTCCGGCCCCCCCCCCGGGGACCGCGGGGGCTCGGGGGTTTTGGGGGACAGGGGTGCCGGGAGCCCCGTCTCTGGAGGGGCTGGGCCGCCCGTGCCTCTTTGCAGCGGTCCCGGGGGCTGCTGGGTGGCTCGCAGGGGGCTGGGGAGGATGGAGGCTCCGTGGGAAGCGGCTCCAGGCTGGCTGGCAGGGAGGGACGGAGTCTCCCTGGGCACGGACGTGAGGGGCCCAGGGGCAGAGAGCACAGCCGCGGCTCCGTCGCCTTCTGAAATAATTGGGTACGGAGGTAAAGGATGCCATGCTCCCAGGAAGTGCTCAAGGCCAGGCTGGATGGGGCTCCGAGCAGCCCAGCCTAGTGGAAGGTGTCCCTGCCCGCGGCAGGGAGTTTGGAACTGGGTGATCTTTCATGTCCCTTCCAACCCAAATCGTTCTGTCATTTTGTTTCAGCAAACAGCTTTCTGATGTGGTCTTGCAGACCCGTCAAGGTCAGAATTAGAAGTTGTGTGATTTAAGGCCAAGGAGAGCATGGAGGCGGGCTAGATCCATACTCCCCACTGAGAGCTGTGCCTGCCAGGGAGGAAGCATGGTGTTGGCACCTGGGAGTGGGAGTGTTTCGCCTCAGCAAGAGATGGGCATTCACACTTCATGAGGACCAGAGCCCTACCTGGCACAGGAACATTCCCAGCTGCCAGAGGCAGCCACTCTGAAACGTGTAGAGCCCTGAACCAGGTTGCTGCTTGCATTTGCTTCCAGCTTGTTTGCAGTAGATGCCGCAGTGAAAGCAGGAGGTAGCAAATGCCAGCAGGGGTGTGGAACCTCACTAGCCTCCCCCAGCTTGGGTGTCTCTGGGGGGGAATGTGAGTTTCAGGAGGCAGACAGTGAGTTTGGGATTGCTTGGGGGCACGGTGTCAGGCTGGAGAAACTGGCTGAGCCACTGCAAGGAATCTGCCCCGACCTGCCTCTGTAACCCTGTGTGCCCCAGCAGTGCTGGGAATCCGGCTCCCATCTGTTCTAATCCTTGGTGGCCCTTGCAACTCAGGTAGGCATTACCCCACCTTGCCGTGCCTCCAGTGTGCATGCGCTGCCAACAGAGGTGATGTGTCCCCTGCCACGTTCTGCTCTGGGACTGGCAGTTCCTCCTCTGAGGTTGCCCAAATTGACCAAATTTTCTTTTCTGAGATGGCCAGGGGATGGCCTTTTGCCATGATAGCAACCTCTGTCAGGCAGAGGGTTGACTATGAGTCCACTGTGGAGCTGCAGTGCCTGCAAGAGGGCAAAGCAGGCCTCTGTCCTTACACACAAGAGCTGAACAGGTGGGCTAGAAAACAAACTCCTGCCTGCTGTATTTCAGGTGGCTGCCACAAAAGCCTCAGCATGATGTTCTGGAACCACTGAGAGCTGAGACACACAGTGCCTTTGCATCCCTCTGGGTCTTGAGGGAGCTGTGTGGTCTTGTGTCCTGACAGCTCCCAGGTGGTATGGCTCACTCTGACCCTAGAATAGAGATTCTGAAAACACTCCCAGTTGCAAGGCTGCTGGAGGGGAAGACGAAAACTAACAGGAACACTTGCAATTATTAATTTTTTTTGTAAGTGGCACAGTAACTGGGAACTGAAAAGCAGAGGTTCAGCAAAAGCTTATGATAAATACCACTAAAACCACCTGATGGTTTCCCATTAACCATATTTACCATCCCATTAAGCAGCAGCCTGCTCTTTAGTTGTCAGTGGGCTTAAATCTGCTTCTGGCAGATGTCCTAACTACAAGCTTCACAGGTCCTCTGCACGAGCTGAATTGTAGAGACAGAGCCCAGGGCCTTACAAGGACATGGCATGCTGTAGAAGGATTTTCAGACAGCCATCGGGAGAGCAGCATCATTTCATCTGATTCCAGCTTCTTCAGCCTGTCCCGATTTGGAAGTGGGAAGATTGGATCAGAGGCAGTAAATCTCCTGACGGCAGAGGAAAAGTGGTTACCCTTCTTTTCTTCTAAAGTGCTTTTCAGTCAGCCTGGTAATGGGACTTGGCAGGGATCTGCGAGTGTGTTTCTGGCCCCGTGTGGTCTTCCTTTGTGCGGGGCTCTCCTGGCCCGCACAAGGCAGCTGCGCCGCTCCCCAAAGGCTGGAGTTCCTCTGTACGCAACTGCTTCCCTGCTTCCTGCTGGCTTCCCCTGGGGTCGCAGAGGGGAGGAATAGGCTCGTCCATATAAGAGCTGAGCTGAAGCTCTTTTCTCTACCTGTGTGACACCACTCCTCTGCCACTCTGATCCCCCCAGCCTTTTGCTGCTGTGGTGGCTGTTGGCCTGTCCTGGTTGTCTGACCCTGCCCAGATGCACCCACACTGTGCTGCTGTGCTGGTAGGGGACAGGCTGAGGAAGAGGCTGTCATGAAAGACCATAGGGGTAAGTGAGACTGAGGGCAGTTTTCCGCATGATCCTTGACTTGAACACAGTTTCATCGGGATAAGGCAAATGGTATCAGAGCGATGCTGCCCTGGAGAGCTTTGGAGCAGGTCCCACAGAGCTCTTGGAAACAATATAGGTTTGGGTTTTTTTAAAGAAATAGACTGGAAATGCTCAGCGTCTACTGAATCCAGCTAAAGGTGCCTTGAAGTGACCACCAAGGCTGAGGTACACACCTGTGGGACCTGTGTGTTGAACCATGAAGATGAAAGCCCCTGACTCTAGCTTCACTGTTGTACACACCTCGCTGGACTTCACAGCCTCACTGTCTCAGTCAGGGAAATGGGAAACCTGGATTTAGCCTCTGACCGCACTGCTGGCTGTGTGATCTCAAGATGAGACATTTAATCTCTCCCTTTCCCTTGTCAGTTAAGCTGGAAACATCCAGACCAACTTGACAGTGGACTCTGGGGATTAATGAGTTTGTTTGCTCAATGCTCTAGAAATCTGAAGCATGAAATTAGTGTTTACAAGGGCATTTGCTGCAGCTTAGTGAAGCAAAGAGCATCTTTCAGTGTCCCAGGCTGTACAGCCTCCCCGGAGCTCAGGGGAGGATCTTGGCATTCAGGGGTGAGAAGAATAAAAGAGCATGGCACATGCCTTTTGAGTGCTGGGAGAGATGGAGACTTGAGGAAAACAGGAGATGAGAGCTGTTTAAAAACGCTGTTTTGTGTCCCTAGAGCCGAGGGTTTGGTTACAGGCAGGATCACAAATCTTGTTTGTTCCCTCCCATGTACTGCCTGCATTTCCCTGACAAGACCTGGAAAGCTGAATGGCTTATTATGCGGCACTGCCATTACAATGCTCATGATTTATGTTTAAGGAATCCAGGAATTTGCTCTGGTTTTAGCTGTACGGCACACCCTTCCCCCTTCCCCGGGTCTGCTGTGCTGCCTGGCAGCTGCCCTAAACCCCAGAGCGCTTAGTGGCTCTGCATGTATCTAATTAGGTAAGTGCCTGGGATGTTATTTGCATGGAAATATTACTCCAGGATATGGTATGACACTGGGGTTTGCTGAGTCAAGACAGTTGTTCGGCTGGGATAGCCAGAGTCTTGCCTGTTCTTACATCCGATCCCTTGGACCAGTGTGTTGTCAGGAGAGGAGCCTGAGCATTGGCTAGATGATAGATTGCTGAGATCAGGGCAAGGAAATAATGTGACATGCAGCCATGTCACAGAACTGCGAAATGGCAAGTTCTGGGCTCTCTACAGAGGAGGCAGTTTATAGGGAGGACAGGGATATGTCTGGGGTGGCTTTCCCCCATGCCTGAGAGCCCATGCTCCCTGCATTGGTACAGGGAATGTGCCTGGAGCCACATGGATGCCACGTGACCAAGTGGCATATGGGAGTGCTCATGTGGGGAGTGATGCAGGTCAGCATGGTCCTGCTTGGCTTGTTCGGAGAGGGAGCTGGAAAACGCAGTGGAGAGGAACCTAATTAAACTGATCCCTGGGGCCTTGTGTTGATGGACTCCAATATCTCGGGTAAAGCTGAGAGTGTGCAATCCTACATTAGTGGAAAAAATTTTCTAATGCCTTGCTGCTTGGTAGCCCCTCTTTACCTCTTGAGCTTCACATCCTCTCTGCTGACATCCACTTTCCCTGGTGGATTTGCCTTGGTTTACTAAAACAGCTCTGGTGTGCTGGAGCAGAGTGGAATGGACATGTTGTTTTCTCTGACAGAAAATGCTATCCCAACCCAGTCCACCAAGGAGTCTTCATGCTTCCAGGTACACCACTCCCATATCCTGAAAGTGAGGGCTTTCAAAATGAAGGTCATGAATGTTTAGAGGGCAGTTGATATATAACTGGGTTGTCATTGCTCTCCTGTGTTCCAAGCTGGCACTTTCTTTAAAAGAAAAAGAAACACAGCAAGGTTAAAGGCGTTCTCTAGGCAAAACCAAAACAAAAACTTAGGGAAAACACAACTCCCAGTGGAGACTATTTATAAGTACAAAAAAGGCAGTAGTTTTCACATGAAAGCGAAGGCTGCAGCTGAAGCCTTTGCTCACTAATGTGTAGAGAAGGAAAAGTTGTGGTATTTTGAGCAGGCTGAGCTCTGTACATGTATTTACATCAGCAGAAGGTGACAGAGCTGAACATCCAGCCCATCTTCTGCATGTCTGCTGCATCTGCTCTCACAGCAGTGAACGGCTGCAGCTTCGTTTATCTGCAAGGAAACAGCACCAGCAGCCTCTTGCTTTTGAACGGAGGAAGTGTAATATTATGGTGGTGCAAGCAGCTGGGAAAATCTTCCTGAGCTCATCACAGACTTCCTCTGCATCTTTGGGAAAGCTGCATGAGGGGCTTCGAGAAGGGGCTGGTTGCCCTGCTATGTGACAACGGGATGGGCTGGTTGATGTTACAGGAAAAGGCAATAAAATCCAGAGGGGGATAGAGGAAGGGAGGTTTCTGTAGCCCCTCTCCATGGGTGAATGGCTGAGGATTTACCATCTTACCCTATTCCTGCACACCACCTTTGGGGTGGGGCTCACACTCCCCACCTCTAATATGAATTGTGTTTCTGGGCCAGTGTCCCAGGCTTTGGCATCTCTTTATGGGCCATTGGGGTGGCTTCACTTGACCCTCAACTTCTCTGGACTGTCTCATCCCCTGTGAATCCAGCTTGCAGCACACCAAGCTGCTGCATGAGGGTTTTTTTTGGTAACAAAGCTGATATCCTTGGCAGGAAGGGGCTGTAAGTTCAGCATGATGCTGTTTTCACACATTATACCCACATACACATACAAAAGGCATAACTACTCCTTCCTGTGTTGCTCCCCCTCTACTGAAAGCCTGCAGACCACTGTAATTCTCTGCCCTCTGCTCCTCTGGTGAAGGCAGTTAATCAGTCCCTGTGGCCTGACTGACTTGATCCCCCAAAGGGGTCCAGGGGTACGAAGGAAATGCGCAATGTGCCTGGGTTGGGAACTGCTGGGGTTCCCCCTTGTGCCCTGAGCACCCTGCATTCAGCTCTAAAGACTGCAGCTGAGGATGTGTGCACTGCAAAGGTTGAGGGGGTAGCAAGGACAGAAGTGCAGTTTAAGATCTTCTGTCACCCCAAATTCTGGAGTGACCTTAAATCCCTTGAGGTGTTGCAAGGAGGTTTGTCTAAGGACCCTGTTGGAGGAGCAGATATATCACAGGTGGCTCCTTCTCTAAGGAATCTGCATCCCCATCCTCCTCCTGCTGTTGTGCCAGTGGCCTTGGAAGAGCAGGTTTGGGGTGATGCTGTGCACCCTTCAGTGCAGCAGTGTTTGGTGCTGATTGAAACATGGCCCTGGTATTTCTACAGCCTTTAATCTCAAGGGCAGAAGAAGCGGGTAACGAGAGACAAGAATGACATTTTAATTTCCTGGTCACCACCCTTTGGGACTCACTTTCTTTTTTTAATTGCAATTTCCCTTTGATTTCTTTGTCCTTTTGCAAGCTGAAATGTGCTTTGCCAAGGTTTTGTTTATCTCGAGTCTTACGTTTTGAGTTGTTGTAAGGTTGGCTGTCCTGGGAACCTGCATGTGATGGCATAGGGGCACTTTTCCTCTGCACCTCATGTGGCTTTTTTGTGCTTTCTCATTTCAGAGACTTTGATTCTCTCTCCAAGGATGACATCTATGAGAATAACCGCTTGGTAAGTCCCCATTCTTCAACAGGAGGAAGAAGGGACATGAGAATGATTTGATGGAAGTCATGCAGTGTGGGAGGAGTTTGTGATGGTGGTGAGGGTGTAAGAAAAATCTGTGTTTGTAAGTGACAGGCAGGAGCTTCTCTGGAAACAAGGGAATCTGAAACATCAGCATCCAGCCTGTACTGGTTATCCTAACAGTTGTCAAGACAACATCTCAGGTGAAGATTTAAATGGTGCGACATCATCTTGACATCAGATGTTCCAGACTTGCAGGCAATGGAAGCTAGTTTTGTTCCAGGCATAAGCAGAGAGGAAGGTCATGCTAGAAACCTGGTCTTCAATGTTACCCTGCTGCTTGGGACAGCTGGAGCCAGTAGCAGAAGCAGGCAGTGGGGAATGGGGAGGTGTTCAGCTCCAGATGCTATTGGTAGGACAGAGCAGCAACAGCCCTGGTTTTGTTAATGAGAGAAAGACCTAATCGCTACAGGCTCCATCTGGTAGTCTGTGAAGAGACCCTACCCATCACCTTTCCAAGATGAGTTGAGCTACATACAAATATCAAGAGGATGAGGCCAGACTACTTTCAGAGGTGCCCAGTGACAGGAGAAGGGGCAACAGGCACAAACTGGAAGTTCCATCAGGAATTTCCATCTGAATACAAGGAAAAAAATTCTTTACTGTGAGTGTGACAGAGCTGGACCAGGATGCTCAGAGAGGAAGTGGAGTCTTTTGCTCTGGAGATATTCAAAACCTGCCTGGACACAACTCTGTGTGCAACCTGCTCTAGGTGAACTTGCTTTAGCAGGGGGTAATCTCCAACGTCTCTTCCAACCCTAACCATTCTGTGATTTGGATTTATAGGATTAGGACTCTCCAATTGTGTCCTGGCACATCCTTTCTTAGACCAGCTGTCCTCTTTCAGCCATTAGCAGCTATCTTTTTCCATTCAAGACCCATACCACGTGTATCTTGTCCTATTAGGTGGGATCTCTCCTTGCTCCTGGTTTCTTGCAGCCATGTATTCAGCAAGGCTCAGTCCAGAGAACCATCTTAAAGCCAGGCTGAGCAGAGCAGGGTGTCAACAGGTGACATTTTTACCCCTAGTAACTGCAAATATCCAGTTTCTTTTATTTCTCCATCTCTTTTCTTTAGATCCCACACCCTGCACAGCATCTCGTGCCCCAGAGTTGAGGCACCTTCAGTCTTTACCCACACTGTGCACCTGGTACCTCACCATTCAGTGCCCAAAAACTCTTATCTCCTCCTGGCTTACCTTCTCTTCAGTCCCCACCATAGTCTTGCACCCCTGCTCCCTTGATGATGAATGTGGGTATGCTGCCCTCAGCACAGTATATAGACAGTAATCCACATACACTGCTAAGTGGGAAGCTCTCAAACAGCTTTTTCCCTCCTTCTTTCCTTCCTTTCAGGTAGCTGTGTATGCAATTGAAGGAGTTGTGTGCTTCTTATCATGTCATTGTTTCTGCTTGCTGAGACACGGAAAAGTACTGACGTGGCTCGTGCATGGCAGGCTGCTGGATGTTGAGTCAGGATGGCTATGTTAGTGGGAGGGGAAGATGTGGCCCTCCAAAGCATGAAAGGATGGGCAGTGTCAGTGTTTCTGTGGGATGATCATGTGAGGTGGCTGGGGACACTGCTCAGTAGAGCTGGTGTTTGGCTCTGTTGCTGGAAATGTCTGCCAGCCCTCCGCCCTTCGCAGTGCCAGCCAAGGCTCTGCTGGGCTCTTGTGTGAGGGCACTGCTGGTGTGCCCTTTTCACGGATTGAAAAAACACTGGGGTTTTTATTCAATGAAAACTTGAAAGGAACCTTACTTCTGATGCTACCTTTCTAGTCAGATGGTATGTCTGGAGCCTCTGTCCATCAGGGATGCCATAGGTTTGCTACTTCTGCAGGGTCCTTCCAGCTTGATTTCTTTGTTACTTTCCATAAAGCACCAATTTTCTTTCCTTAATACCTCTCTGCTGTTCTTCTAGGCCTTTGAATTGGCAGAGCGGGAGCTGGGCATCCCAGCCCTTCTAGATCCTAATGATATGGTCTCCATGAAAGTCCCTGACTGCCTCAGCATCATGACTTACGTATCTCAGTATTACAACCATTTCAACAACCCCAGCCAAGGTGAGTGTCCTCCCACCCTTCTGGCTTCCAGTTTGCCCCCATTTGAGTACAGGAAGCCCAGCGTTACCCTTTGCTTCCTCTTTCCTGTGGCAATTGGGCACTGTGTGTGCTTGTCAGGGAGGAGAGGAGCAGGTAGTACCTGCCTCTCCTGCATCTTGCTGGTGCCCCTGAGGAAGGCCTGGAGGAGGGAGTGCATTAGGGTGAGGTTTCACAAGAGGTGGAGAGTGATGTAACAGCTCAGGCTGTGGAAAGAGAAACGCCTTTCTCCTCCCTCTGCCTGCATTCCTGCTGCTTGGGTTTGGCCACCACCCCTGCTGCTCACTAGACCCCTTTGTGATCTGCTCTAACCCACTAAAATGGGAGAAAGCTAGATAGAAGCCCACCTAATGCAGCTAATTTTTATCACATTGGTGCATGTAAAGTGACTGGAGGACAGAGGGAGTGGAGCCAGGGTGAAGTGTTTCAGATCAGTTCATCTGTCCCTACAATGGCAACTTGAGCTCACAGACGAGGGCTCCAGGTCTCCTCTGTTCTGCTCTCTAGCCACAACATCAGATAAATCTCTTCCACTTGCATATAATTCTCCAGGGGTGTTGGTCTCCCAGCCAGGGAATCCTGCTTGGGCCTGATATGTGAGTTCCAGCCCTGACAGCAAGAGATGCTTCACAGACCTGCTGACAGCCTGGAAGCCCTGGGCCCCAGTGGGTCACAATAATACATCAGCAGCTACCCCAGGTGCTCTGGGCTTTAACCATTGCTTAGGGAGTCAATTACAATTGATGAGTAAATAAAATCACAATGGGAGGCTGGTATCCCTGGGCCACAGAAGGGCATCCACAGCAGGGCCAGGCTCTCTGGCAGCCTTACGGCTGACCCATTATTAGATTGTGTTCGTCTCTTCCACTTAAAATAAGCACTGAAGTGTTGGGAGCGGTAAGTCCCGTCCTATGTCACAAGGCTGGATGATTTTATTTTTTTTCCCCTCCCCTTCCCCCACTTGGGTGGTGTGAGTCACCGCTGCTCCCAGTGCCTGATCCGCCTTCCCTTCTGCCTCCAGCCGGCGTCCCTCCGTCTATGAAGCACCCAACTGCTGCCTCCTCACCTCCTCTGCTGTCCCACAAGAAGCCTGTGGCTGCAGTTGAGAGTCCTTCAGCACCACAGGTACCCAATTTCTTGATTCAAAGCCAGCCTGAGACAGTGGTGCTCCCTGCACTGTGGGTGAGGAGATGAGAGAGAGCCTGTCAGAGCACAGTGGATCTTTGCAGGGGGCTGCCTGTGTATTTTGGGAGTTGAGGGGTGTTTGGGATTTTGGTTCCTTGGGGGATCCAGTGGAGAGAGTGATTTCTCTCTAGGAGTCTGTGGACTGTAATTGGTCTTTGGCAGGCAAGAGGTTGGGCAAATCGGTGCTGAATTGGTTCCTTGAGCCATCCAGGGCACAAACACTCCTTCCTATTTGAGGATAACCCTGTAGATAAGGCAAAGGCAGGAATATGGGACTAGAAGAGCAGAAAAGATGCCTTTTATTTCAGGTTTTAGCAGATGTCTGGGATGGGACATTTTCCAGTGTCTTGCAGGGCCCTGCTGCCTGGGGTATAGATTAGTCCCTTCCACAGCCCTTCAGCCATAGATGGGGGCAAGGCACTTTTTGAAGTGGCCCCTTCTAATTTGGGAAGAGGCAGCCTGCCTGTGCCTGGCCTCAGGGGCAGCTGTTCTGTGCATTGTCAGCCCCTGAGGTCAGCCCCTGAACTGCACTACAAGCCCTCAGCAATGGGCCTTGCACAGGGAGCAGCTGCTCTGGAGCATCTGTGGGCTGGGGAGCAGCTCATGGCCCCCAGCCTGAGCTTCCTGTGTGTTGTGTCACAGGATGATGCTCCCTCAGAGCCACTGGAGCTGTCCCAGCGCACCACGCCCAGCAGTACCTGCGCAGCCTGCCAGCAGCACGTCCACCTGGTCCAGCGCTACCTGGCTGAGGGCAAACTCTACCACCGCCACTGCTTCAGGTATGTCGTGGCCAGGCCTGGTGGGACGGCCACTCTCCTTGGCAAACTGTAGGTCTGTGGCCAGCTGCACCCCGTCTTTGCATGTCTGTGTCCTTGGGCAATGTGGAGCATCAACAACAGTGCTCGAAATGATACTGAAGATGTTCCATTTCCTGCCACCCCCCTGTCCCAGAGGTCTGGCTAGCCCCTTGTGTCCAGTCCTGTACTCCATTCCTCCCTTCTTCCCTGCCTCACTTGCTGACTTGTGGTTTCCCTCTGGGATCCCAGCCTCTTGAGCTTCTCCTTTGTCACATGAACAAGGATGCTCTGCCTCTTTACCACCTGCCTACCCAGGATCACCCCCACTTCATTTTCAATGAGGTCTAAGTTATGACATCATCCTACAGATCTCATTCCACCTACACTCCACATCCTCAACTGGATATACAGGCTTCCATGCTGCCTGGGTGGTGCTGAGCTGTCAGAGAGCATTTGGAGAGCTGCAGCTGTTAACAAACTGGGGAATGAGGGTTTAGACGTCAGCAGCTCTGTGGTTACTTCCTGCGTGCAGGTCCTTACCTGTAGCACCTGTGAAATCATTTCACTTTGCTTTCCCTGCTCTGCTGATGAAGGGATGAAATCTCTCCCATGGGCCACAGGACAAGAGCTGGCATCTCAGGACAGAAATATTGAACCACTGGGAAGATACAGGAGGCCTCTTTCACCTGCCTAAGCCAGTTGGGGGTGTACCATAGAAACAGCATCACAGGAGGGGAGCTAAGCTTGGGCCCATCAAGCTTCCCATCTGCAGCTGGGGCAAAAGCAGGAGTTTTGGGGTGCAGGTGCAGCATTCCCACTGTCCTCATGGGCCAGGAGTAGGAGAGGTGCCGTATCTGCCATAGCATAGCTGATGGCCCTTCAGACTGAGCAGTGAGATCCTTGTAATTTTATCCCAAATGTTTTGCCTCCTCATGCTTTTCTTATCGTTTTTTTTCAGTTTGGGGTTTTTTTCCTGTGCTGATTCATGGATGCTGTTTGGTCATGAAGCCCTTTGGCAGCATTTCCTGTGAGCTGATGGAGATAAATCCAAAGCAAATCACTTTCTCCCCTTGTCCGAACTTGCCACTCTTCATTTCATCATACCCCTTCTCTCTAGAGCCTCTGTGTCCTCATACTTCTGCTCTCCATTTCAAAGGAAATCCCAGTCAACTGGATGCCCAGAACAGAATTCCTCACCAAAACTATCTTCTTGCAGTGTAGGGCAGCCAGCTGCTGCAAGTACCAGGTATTTGGACAAGAAGGAACAAGCTTGGTTTTCATGGGAGTGCTTGATCAGCCCTTGCCCTTGGCTGTCTTTCATGTATGCTATCCACCTTCCTTCCCAGGTGGAAAAGGGCTGATTTGGTTGCCAATGCTGTGCATTACTCTTGTGCCTGAAGGGCTTCATTAGGAAGCATTCAGAGGCTCAGTAGGGAAAGAGTGGATGATCCAAGGAGATGTGGCAGACAGCACAGGACAGGGAAGCTATTATCCCAATTTCAACGGGCAAGGCAGAGTGTATGAACACCCCACTGCTTAACTCCCTTGTCCTTACAGCCAAATGCTGTGGTCCTGTTGGGTGCCATGGTCAGCATTAGTGAGGGTGAGCATGAGACCAGGCCAGCCTTGTATGCTGTTTCTCCTGACTGCTCTTGAAGCCTCCAGAGCAAGAATTTCCCGAGTTGGAAGTGATGTCATTTTATTTAATAATCGGAGTTTGTGGGGTTTTGTTTTACAAACAAATGTGTCTGATGGTTCTTTAACCCACCTGGACCTTTGACCCCTGCAAAGGAGCCCATCAGCTTCCCTGTGCCAGTTTGGAACAAACTGCTCCCTAATTCCAGTTGATACTCCCTGTTTCATGTCTGTGAATGGTTGATCCCTCTCCCCCTTCCAAGTCCGGAAACCATGCCATATGCCAATACGAACTGTTGCCCTTCTACATCTATTAAATTCTTTCTGATTTGAAGGAGGAACCCAAATGCACACAGTATTTGAGCTGTGAACTCCCCATGGGCTCATACAGTGGCATGGTGACATTTCTCTGTTCCTCTTCTTTTCCGAATGACTCCCCCAAGACCACGCTAGGATTTAGTAGCAGGGGTGGGAACTAACTCCATGTCGCTGCAAGGATCTCCCAGGTGCCTTGCCTTCCATGAGGGGCAGGATGGTATCCCCCATCTCATGGAGCATTCTCCTCTTGTTGGCAGGTGTAAGGAGTGCTCCAGCACGCTGCTCCCAGGGTCATACAAGCCTGGGTCAGAGGCGGGGACTTTTGTCTGCACGCAGCATCGTGGTAAATTGGCCATGAGTGGGAAGACAGAGAGGAGGCTCAGCCCAGACCGACAGTCACCAGAGCTAAGAACTGAGACTGGGGCTGACAACATGAGAGAGGATGCCCTCCCTGCAGGAGCAGAGGTGGGGAAGGACAGTGGCAACTCCTTGGAGAGCATGGCAGAGACCCATACGCCTGCAGAGGGCCTGGCTGGCCCAGCAGAGAAGGACAGCACACCCAGCAAAGCAGAGACAGCGATGCCCCCTGCTCACGCAGGCAGTGGGACACCAATCTCCCAAACTCCTTCCAGACCTCCCCTCCCCAGCAAGCCCACAGTGCTCACCCAGGACAAAGCCAGCTCACTGGATGGACAGCTCAGAGACTCGCGCCCCACCCCTGCCCCGAGGAAGGCCACCGATGCCTCGGCCCTCTCCCCTCCAACCTCTCACCCCGTCCCCCGGCCCAGGTCCACTCTCCAGGGTGAGAGCAGCGAGGGTGGGCCTGGCATAGTGAACGGTAAGAGGGCACAGTGGTGGCAGGGGTTACCCTCCGCATCCCCAGCAGCCAAAGTGGTCGGCTGCAGGTTGGATGAGTTTCATTCCTTCTCTGCAGCACAACACTCTTCTACCTCTGAATAAATCTTGGGCTCAGTGTCTGAGCCCTTGACTGCCAGCCATTGCCAGCCATCCCTAGAGCAGAGTAGTGCTAGCTTTCATACCTGCCTGTTCCCTTATATTTCTCCAGAGCTCTACAGAGTTTGCTGCCAGTGCAGAGGGAAGGTGGCAGTGCTAGAGCAGTTTGCAGGTGCGGGGGTAAACAGGGCACATCAAGTCTCCAGGTGCAGCTCTGAGGGTGAGGTGGGGAGAAAAAGTCAAAGGGAATTTTTGGGGTTAGCTGGCTACACCAGCTGCAGGAGAAATGCCTTGAGGTCTTCAGAGAGTGGGAATAGCTGCCCACCAGTAGGAAGATGTGTAAGAGGTGCCTTGCGTTGATTTAACCTCTTTCTTCATGTCCTTTTGGTGTTGTGACAGTCTGACCCTGTGTCTTTCTAGGTCGAGTACCTGAACCCAGTCCCCCTGTCCCAAAACCTCGAGGAAGACCCTGCTCCTCTGATCGGTACGTTCTTCTGCTTGCAGATCCCTGAAAAATCCATAGCAAGCTGGGGCTATGGTAACAGCACATCTGTGGTTTTCTCTACCACTGCCATCAGCCCCTGTTCTTAGGAGGATGTAGGCTTTGACCATGTCCCTTTCCTAATAGGTGCCAGCCCAGCATGGTCAGGCTAACAGTGTTTGTCCATACCTCCCAGGCCCTTTGTCTCTTAGGGTTTGTAAAGTGTTTGAGGGCTTCATAAAGGCATTTTTGCGGCACATGCAGATGGCCAAGTGCCTTCTGAAATGGCTCTGCTTATGTGTGCTGAGAAGGGGATGCTTGTCTGCCTTGTGGAGGGTTTGTCCTGGGAAAGGTCCAGTCCAGGGTCATTGTGAGTGTCTGGCTGCAACCTTTACACCTTCTGGGCTCTTACCCAGGAGCCCACTGGTGTTGGTTCATTCTTGCCTGCCCTTGGGACAGAGGTTGCACAAACATCCCACATTTGCAATGGTCAAAGAGCAGGTGTGTGCAGCAAGTGGTGGCCACTTTTCTGACCAACGATTCACTGAGCCATGGTGTGGGCTGTGCCCCTAGAGGACCAGCAGTGTTTTCAGCCACAGGAGTTAGCAAAGAAGAGTGCATCCCTGTGACTCTCGGATGAACAGCCCTCTGCATGTTGGAGGGGAATGTGCCACAGAGGGTATATATCTCATCTTAACTCCCCCTCTGTCCACAGCTTGAGGAGCAGAGCTGGGTGTAGTAGTGGTGTCAGGGAGGGGAGACCAGCTATGCCCATAAAGCTCAGCCTTTACCACTGCTTAGCAGATGGAGGCAGTAATATTCAGAAACCAAAACACTGGGTCCAGCAGGCAAGTCAGGCAGGCTGTGCTTCCCTAAGGCACATAGGTTTGCCCATGGAGAGCAAGACACTGTGTCTGGGGACGACTCATTGGATGGTAAAGCTGCTTCTGCTTGGGAGATATCCTGTTCCATCTGTCCTTTTCCCCAAGAGCTAAGTCCCTCTCCAGTGCCTCGCCATCCCTGCTTGTCTCCGCTCCCTGCCGCCTCAACTTCTCTTTCTCTTCTACCGGTAGTGGAGCTGCTGCAAGAGCCAAGGACCCACCATGGATGGCCTTAGTGCAAGCAGAGCCCAAGAAGAAGCCAGCTCCCCCTCCTCCCCCAGGCAACAGCCATGAGACTCCAAGTAGGACTTCAGAGGAGGAGGATGGGGAGGAGGTGGGGAAAGTCAGGAGTGAGGAGAGCAGGTCTGATGCCACAGAGCCCAAACCTTACAACCCCTTTGAGGAGGAGGATGAGGAGGAAGAGGAGAGTGCTGATGCCCAAAAGAGCATGCCTGAGCAGGAGCAGAGCGAGGCTGCTGCCAAGCCTCTCCACCCCTGGTATGGCATCACTCCCACCAGCAGCCCAAAGACAAAGAAGCGGCCAGCTCCACGAGCTCCCAATGCTTCTCCACTAGGTGAGCTTCCTCTTGCTCCCTTATCCTTCCTCTGCAACCCCTGTGCATCCCCTTGGAGGCTCCCCCTTCCCAGGTGCCTCGGCATCACTGGCAGGCCAGGCCTTTATGCAGTGATGGTTGTGCTAAAACTTGCACTAGCCATGTCCTCTCTACCCACTGGAACACAGCATTTGCAGGCAAGACTTTTGTGCTGACCCCTGTGTCCAGTGTATACCACCCTTCCCTTCTCTCCTGGCTCTCCCTTCACTCCTTCCTGAGCTCTCTCTTTGCTTTGCAGCCCACCACCCCATCTCCAGGCTGTCACACTCTGAGCCATCATCCTCCACACCATCTCCAGCCCTCAGCCTTGAGAGCATCAACTCTGAGAGTTCAGCCAAGGTGCTGGGAGACACCGATGAGGCCTCAGTGCCCAAAAGCTCCTCCGAGCCCACTGTCCACACACCGACAGCTGCCAAGACCTCTAGTGCTGATACGCCGCTGGCCAGCGTCTCTTCCAGTGAAAGCCCTGCTGCCCCAGCCAGCCTCTCCACCAACTCCTCCTTCTCCTCCTCCAGCGAGCTGGCCAGCTTCAGTGGGGAGATGCAGCTCAGCACCCCACATGCCAGCAGGAGCGTCTCCACTGGCAGCTTAAAGACCAGCCCCAGCCGGCTGCCCCCCAAGCCTCCAGCTGGGGCCAGCCCTACACCCATCCTCTTGGCTTCAGAGGGGGGAGCTGGAAGCCCCAAGACACCCTCCTCACCCAAACCACAGTTGAAGGTGAGATAGTGACCTTCCTCCCATCCAGATCAGAGGGCTTTTCTTCCCCATCCGTCACTCGGTCACAGGGGGATTGTGATTCCAAGCTTGCCCCTTTGGTAGGTTTGATGTGTGACCCCCTGAAAGCAAGGTTCAAGTGTATGTTTGTTAAATGCTCTCTCTGCTCGTACTCTGCCTGCCCCATGCTAGAGAAGAGGCAGGATGTCATGTGGTCAGAGCAAATAGGAAGGGAACTGTGAAGGAAAATAATTCAGCGTGCTTGTTGGAGAGAAGTTGGGGAACTGATGTCAAACAGGAGCACAGCTGGCTTTTTGCCCCATGGCTTGGCAGCTGGTGAAGACAAGTGCTGTGTTCCTCCTTTAGGAGGATGTGGGGCAGGATAAACCCTAGGGCTGCCCTGTCTGCTCATTCACAGCTGTTGGAATGCTATATCCATTCTGTTTCCTCGATGCCCATGTATCTCCTTTTGTCCCTCCTCTCCAGTCTTCCTGCAAAGAGAACCCCTTCAACCGGAAGCCATCACCTGCCGCCTCCCCCTCAGCAAAGAAACCTCCCAAGGGCTCCAAACCAGTGCGTCCTCCTGCACCAGGTCATGGTTTCCCACTGATCAAGCGCAAGGTAAAAGGGCCCTTAGAATCAGGGAGGGAAAAGCCAGCTCTCTGCTACCCTCCAGGGCTGTAGCAGTATACATGCACCCTGCTGATGCATCTGTGGGCAGGGACGCAGCGGGTGGCTGTGGCTGCGGAGGATGGTGTGTAGACTAGACCCTGTTCATGGCAGCACCATGGTCTCCCTTTGCTCCAGAGTGGGGTGGGGATTTCAGATCCACACTTAGGTGGAATATTCTATTGTTCTTCTGGCCCTGTTAGTGTTGACCAGCCTTTGAGTTACCGCTGGAAGCTAGAGGTTGGTGGTTTATGCTTTGGCAGGTGCAGACAGATCAGTACATCCCTGAAGAAGATATCTATGGGGAGATGGATGCCATTGAGCATCAGCTGGACCAGCTGGAGCACCGTGGGGTGGCTTTGGAGGAAAAGCTTCGCAGTGCTGAGAATGGTATGTGGGGAGAGCTGTCTGTGGGTGTGGGGCAGGATAGACCTCAGGGCTGCCCTCTCTCCAGCCAAGGAGATTGCAGCAATGACTTCCTCCCTGCTGATGCTGGGGTTGGAAGAGCAAAAGAGGATGTGCTGGGCTCCAAGATTGGTCACAACCATACGCTGGACATGGAGATGTCCCTAGTATTAAAACAGGTGGGAGAAAAGCTAAGGTCTCTCTCTGGGACTCAGGAACAGGCTGAGATTGGGTTGGCTATAGCCCAGTGCCCGTCTCCTGGCTTGGCAGACCCAGCCTGCTGCAGGGTGATGGGGTGCCTGCATCACCAGGGCTGACAATGGCTCTGAATTGTCCCTTTGCTTGGCAGATAACCCTGAGGACAGCCTGCTTGTGGACTGGTTCAAACTCATTCATGAGAAGCACATGCTAGTGCGCCACGAGTCGGAGCTCATCTACATGTAAGTGTATGCAAGTGTGGAGAGGCACTGACGGTCTTTCAGAGAGCCCTTTCTCAGCCCTCATGAAACAGTGTTTCCAAGGGAGAGCCTGACAGGGCCTCCTTGCCTAGAGAAGGGAGGGAGAAAGGGTAAGCAGAGAAATCTTTCCAAATATACCCAACTGATCCACAACAAGTCACCAGAGCCTCAGCAGTATTTCCTTAAGGAAGGCCTTGAGCAGCCAGGGCTGGTCCTTGCTGTGACCATGGCCAAGAATGCGCTCAGATAGCAGGGAAAGGCACATGGCTACTTTATTCCTCTCAAATGTTTCTTTTATACTCTTTGTATACTATCGTGCTACAACGTAATTGGTTCAAAGTCTCAAACATAAAACACTGTACATACTTTCATTGGTGACACTGAAAACACTGTGCATGCTGTCATTGGTGACACTACACACATTTTGATTGGTGACCTTTGGTCTCGGCTGCATTAAGTTTGTTCCGTCCAGCATTGCAGTAAATATTTCCTTAGAGTTGTTTACATTCCTCTGCAACTTCAGAGCTGCAACTGCTCAAATTCAAGGCCTACCATCCAGTCATTTCCCACATTGCTGGTGTTTGGCTCCCTGGATTGCAGGACAAGATCAGCATCTGGGTGGTTCTTTCCAAGCTCACTCCATACTTTGGGGTGATGTTCCTGCTGTCTGGAGCCTTGCAATGGTTCCTGACAGTTTCCCCTTCCCTTGCAGCTTCAAGCAGCAGAATCTGGAGCAGCGGCAGTCAGATGTGGAGTATGAACTGCGGTGCCTCCTCAACAAGCCAGGTAAAGCACCACTCTGGGTGGGTTTACCCCTTTTTCTGAGTCAGAAGGGACCCCACAAGGATCATTTTTCCCCTGGGCATCATCTTCCCTCTGTCCAGGTGGGTCTCAGGTGAAGAGAGACAGATCTGTAGGGATGCTGGCACAATCAGCTGAGTCTAGAGCCACTGTCCCATCTCATTGTGTGCCCCAGCCTTGTGCAGGGACACGTTCCTTTTGTCCCGATGGGATGCCAAATGCAGGGCTCTGTCCCCAAAGCACTGCCAGCTCAACTGGCCCCGCAACATGGCAGGGTAGAGGGGATCATGCTGGGGATCTCTGCCAAAGCTCTGAATTTCAGTGCTCCTTCAGCCGTGTAATTGCCTGTCCTTCCTTGGGGTTTGGGTGGGTAGAGAAGGACTGGACTGACGAGGACCGAGGGAGGGAGAAGGTGCTGATGCAGGAGCTGGTGACCATCATCGAGCAGAGGAATGCCATTGTGAATTGCCTGGATGAGGACCGGCAGAGGTGAGTGAGGAGTGGGGTGGGCTGGAGGAGAAAGGAAAAGCATAGCCCATCTGACTCAGCACCACATGAGCAACTTGTGGGGGTGTCCCAAGATGTCCACGTTGCTGATGTCTTTCTCAGGCTTCCCCATATTTGTCTCTTTGAATGCTTTGTGTGGGAAAGACAGGTCACTAAGTGCAGCATGTGGGATTTAACCTGCCAGTAGCAAATCCTCACAAGACAGTGATGGATCTGCCCCTCTGTGGCTTCTAAGTAGGAGGCTCTCTAGCCTTAAACAATAGAGCAGCTGTTTTCAGGGCAGAATTGCTGACCTCTTTCCCATTCTTTCTTTCAGAGAAGAGGAGGAGGATAAAATGTTGGAAGCCATGATTAAAAGGAAAGGTAAGAAACAGTTGGGAAGATTTTTGGAGTGACCCCAGCAAGGGGCAGCACGAGCCATTTGTGAAATTGTGTGCAGGAGAGATTGAATCTATTCTCTGTAAACTCGGTAGAATTTCCTGTAAGGCTGCAGTTGTGCTGCTCCCTGCTGTTATCAGAGAAAGAAGTGTGCATACAGTGGAGGGCTTTGATTCATGGCTCTCTTGGCCCTGTTGTCATGCATGTGTCTGTACTACCACTGACATCCCAAAGTAACAACCTCCCTTTGCAATCCCAGAATTTCACAGGGAGACGGAGACTGAGAGCAAGAAGAAAGGCAAATTCAAGCCCATGAAGGTGCTTAAGCTGCTGGGCAACAAGCATGACTCCAAGAGCAAGTCACCCAAGGAGAAAAGCTAGAGCAGGGGAACTACCAGCAGTGGGAGGGAAGTGCTTGCCAGATAGCCCTGGCCTCCCCGCAGCTGGCTCGCCTCTCTCCCTGGTCCCTCCCCAGGGAGACGCCAGCCCTCAGCCCAGAGTGGGGGAGTCTGACCAAAGCGCTCCCCTTCCCAAGGCTGCAGAGGGGCACGGCCATCCCCTCCATGAAGCCTTGCTAACGAGGCGGGGAGAAGATGGATTTGCTTCTCAGATACATTACCCCGTTGCGCGTTCTTGTCGTTAACTGAGAAGCAAGCCAAGGAGTTTTGTGTTTGTGGGAAAACTTGCACTAACTGCACCCCGTCCTTTCTCCTGCTCTAACTGTGACAGTTCCACGTGCCTCTGACTTTTACCAGGACTGGGCCTCCCTGTCCCTCCCTGACTGCCCACTCTTGTGCCCTATCTGTCCCGTTTTTAACTTCGGGAGAAAACTCTGACATTAGAATCAGGATTCTTTGGGTTTTACTGGCCTAAACTAAAAGGTTAAGAAAACACTCCCATGTCACAAGGCTCTAGAGCCATAGCCAAAAAAATAACTGGTGCCCTATTTATTTTGAGCTGTCCCCTCCCTCGAGCGCCAGGGCTGGGTGGGCTCTGTCACAAGGCTGAGAGGACCCAAGGGGACAGTGTACAGCTGCTGGGACATAGCGCACACGCTCTACTCAGGACCCCCACTGCTGCTAAACACCACTGCTGCCTTCCTGGGGAGGGAGGAACGTCCCTTTTCTGGGCAAGGACAGAAAAGCTCAAGACTGACTCAGCGCTGGCAAGGGGCACTAGGCTGTGTCCCTGCTCACCAGTGCCACCCTTGAGCGGCTGTGGAGAGAGGCGTGGTCACAACTGACCTTTACCCAGCTTCGTTGGTGTATACTTTAAAAGTGTGCGGGTGTTGGCTGGTTATTTTTTACACCTCCTTTACTAGATGAATTCAAACCCATCCTAAAACTTTAAACCCCTTATTTTATTTGTTGTGTGTGTGCGTGTGTGTACATTGGAGGAGGGAATGGGGTATTCTTCGAACCATCCCTTCTTCCTTCCATTTTTGTTTCCTGCCTTCTCTTCCAAGGCGAGGAGAATTATTTATTGAATTGTTGGATCAGCCAGAAGTAGAGTTTCATGGGTGTTTGGTTGGTCAGCTGTTCATCATGCCTTCTCATTAGCAAATTAGACATAACCAGCCCTGAGCCATCTGCTACAGTCCCTTCTAAAAACCCAACAGGCTTTAGCCAAAATGCTCTCAGAGCAGTGCCTTGCAAGGTGGCTGGCATGGCATTCTGGAAAGGGATCCTCGTTTCCCAAAACCAGAGGGACCCAAGCCCCTCCTCAGCCCCAGTGTGGCCCCCGTGGTTGGGAGCTGGCCAGCTCAGCCCTGCGCCGGTGATGCCATCTCACCTTTCCCTACCCCAGCAGGCTGATGAGGAGCAGTGGTAGGGGAGGGGAGATCCCAAAGCACAACCCTTCTCCAAGGAGAAACAGACCTGCTTTAGAGCCTGCTGTCATGTCACTGTTGCCAAAGGCCATTGGGATCACTGCAGCCTGACACCCCTTGGCCCCACGCCCAGTCAGAAGATTGATTTGTAAATTATACTGTACTAACTCCGTGACTTCCATTCACCTGAACAGAAATAAAAGAAACATTGGATTTAAAAAATTATCTTGGCTTAGGTTTCTGATTCCTTTGTGTAGTCATGTTGGACAGGGCATGCTGCCTGGCTTTGGTGGTGGCTGACAAGAGTATTGCTTAGAAGCAGAGGATGGGTTCTTAAGGAAATCGGAAACTGGACTTTATGCTGGGATTTGCACAGGAAAAGCAAAGCATCATGCTTCAGCCTGGTGGAGTACAAAGATGTGGCTATGTCTGAGGTAAGCAAACAGCCATTTCCAGGCTCTGTGGGAAGCTGATGGCTATTCTGCATACCGTGCTTTCAGGAACCAAAAAACCACAGCCAAGAGCAGCAGGCGCTGGTCTGAAATCCCCTCTCCCAGCTCGGCACAGCTGTGTTCCTGAGTGACTGCCCAGCTCAGCTGCTGCCAGAGCTTTGCTGATGCACAGTCACACTGACCTGCAGCAATGTCGGGGGGGCTCATGCTTGCACAAGGCCACGCAGCTGCATCCTCCTCCCTGCCTTCTGCCAGCAGAGCCATTCCCTGAATTGTTCCCTGAGTCGGGAGGGACAGGAGCGATTGGGCTGCAGGTGTGGGTGGCAGTGTGTGTGTTAGCATCATGCTGTCATGAGAAACCTCCACCTCTGGGTAGATGGGAAGGAGTGACATTTCTATGGGTGGATTGCTGTACTGAGGCATTGCATAGGCAAAGGAGGCTCTGCTTTGTCATGTTTTGGTTGCCATGTGTTTCCATGTCTTTAATATTGTTGAGCAAGAGGGGATCCGGTGTGTGGGTAGGATTTTACAACAACTTCTGTTGCTGTTTATGTAACAAATTGGTCCTGCCCGCTGGGCAACAGATGGTGCTGCCCCCTCTTTGGGAAAAGACCAGTCCTTAAGACTCCGATGCCAAGAGTCTGGGAAGAAAAGGTGGGAGGGAACAAACTGCACTCGTGTTTTGTCCTTGGCCTAGTCATGGAGATCAGATTTGTTCCCACCAGGGAAGTCTTTTGTCATCATCTTTCTAATTTCCTCGCTTCTCTTCTTGTCAATGATCTCCATCTCATGCATTTTCTGCAAAGTACAAAGGGAAAGGGCTGAGCAGGGAGAAAGCCATCAGCTTTTTTTTTCTTATTTTGCCAATCTCAAGAACAAAAGTTCAATTTCCCTGATTGAGTTACATGCAGAGATGAAAAGAAAGGCTAAAAACCTCTACCCACCATTCCCCAAATTCACGCCTGAACTGTACCATGAAGGGAAACAGCTCTCTGTCCCCTTCCCTGCTCAGATACCAGAGGTCTCTGCTTTATGGTCTCTGACACGAGGCATTCCCTCCACTTACTGTACAGACAAGACCCTTGCGTACCTGTGAGATTTCAGCAAGGACAATGCCTTTATACTCCTTGTCCTGTCCTAGAGCTTCCATCTGTGCCAGGAATTCCCTCCTGTCCTGAATTTCATTCACCACTAATGGATAAGAGAAAGAACTGTGGAAACAGGATACAGCCAAAAGGCAAGAAAACATGTTTCTGTCTAGTTCTGAACCCCCAATTTCCTAGCTCGATTTGAACAGCAGTCCCACCAGAGGCAGGGTGATGTTCTTAACACTCATTTTGCACGTCTTCACAATACCCCAGTAGTCCCTTCCACAATGGGAAATGTCCCCTCTGCCCAACTTCTTCCTCCTCCCCAACTTCCAGGAATGGTAGGTTTCTGGTTTTCTTTGTACAGACAATTCTCTGTTGCTTGTGGGCAATTTAGCCAGTCTGTGGATGGAGAAAGAACCTGCTGTTGAGGTTCATTAGTTGACACGCATCACCCAGTTATCTCAACCATCTCTGCTCCCAGGACCAGGCAGGGAACATTAGCTGCTGCTTTGCAGCACAGACCTGCAGCCAGCTGGTCCAAATCCTGTCAAAGATGTGCAAAGGATAACACTCAGCTTGTGACAAGTTTTGGAGGGTACCAAGCATGTGTGACACCAGCTGCACTGGCTCCCTGCAGCAGGGACCAAAGCACCCCTTCTGTACACGTTACTCTGGTATTGCCCATCTTTACGCTGTCCTGGCTAGCGGAGGGCTGGCTGGGGCGTATACATACATTGAAGATTCAAGCACAGAGAGGTATTAGGCAGGGTTCTGCTATCCCAGCATACTCTGCAGGCCAAAGTTTTCCACTACTTAAAATTTTGCTCAGCATTTAAGCTTTGCTAGTGTAACTGCTATGATCCTGGAGTGAAACAGCCCAAACCATAGTCAGGCTGGAAAATGACATAATCTGTGTTGAGTTATGCTCGCTGGGGAAAGACACACAGTATCTGGGCTTGCTGCCCTGGTCACCCTGCACATCCTTAAGGTATTCCCCTGCTGGCAGAGTTCATTTTATGCAGGCAGTCCAGGGAGCTTTAATCTACCAGCAGTATAAGCTCTGCAAGGATGGCTGGATCACAGCAGCACAGCAGCAAGGCCTTTCTCTTGGAAACTGGGCTTTGTGCCTCCTTCTGCAATGGGCTCCAGGTTACTGGCAACACAGCCTGCCACCCCAGCCCTGGGAGGGAACTGGCTTCCGAGGCTTTCTGCCTGCCTCCCTCCAGGGGATGTAAAGACGTACATTCTTCAAACCGGTCAGGCTCAGGTATCTCCTCTTCCTTTGTCTGAACCAGCACCCGTTCCACCTCATCCTCCACCTCCTCCTTCCCTGTCGCTAAGATGTTTTGAAGTCTTTGCTTCTCCTTTTCCAAATCTCCTGTGAATGCCAAGGGAAAGGAATTTATTATCAGCCTGTCTCCTCGGGGAGGAGCCTGGCCACACCACTCCCCTGCTAACGGTGACAGAGGTGTTACATTAACATCAGTCCATCCCAGGACTGAACTGTGCAAGCACCACACAGGTGGACAGAGCCAATCAGACCAACATCAGAGGTTTGATTCACATTTATGTGCTAGAAAGTCACATAGTACTTCCTTCTTACTCAAGGACTGTGCAGGTCCCTATTGCCTGTCCCCACCCCAAGCTGGGGGGGCAGAAGTCAGCAAGCACTTAAAGTAGATGTTCCGTCAGAGATCCATTTCTAAAGTGTCTCTAAAGACCAGAAGCATGAGGACATGGAGCAATTCAGATACACCCTGCCACTACCGAGACTGCAGGCAGGGGATGGACAGAAGGGGAAGAGAGGGTCCAGGGGTCACTGTGTATTTATCAGCAATGTTTGCCAACTTACGTGTGGGCTGTGGCTTGAACTTCTCTCGAGTGTAGGCATCTCCTGCCTGGCACACCTTGGCAGGTCGGAGATGTGGTCTAGCTGGAAGCCTGGTTGGCCGACAGGCTGGTGGGGAGGAAGCAGGCACTGGCTGTTTGCTGGATGTGGAGGGCCACTGGAGGGGCAGGGCATTTCCTCCTGGGGAACAACCCAAAAATAACAGTAAGCGACACAGAGGGGACCACAAGGATCCTGGCCTAGTGCCAGCAGAAGACCTGCCTGTTGACCTACTGTAGCATCACAAGCAAAGACTCCAGATGCCACAGATGCCTCACCCTGGTTGTTCGTAGGAGACAGACTGTGGTTCAAGTCACCATGTTGTGCCTTGTTTCCTGGATGACCCTTAGGGACACCTCACCCCTCACATCCCAGCGCGTCAGCAGCTGCCGTGCTGCTGTTTTAAAGCACTTGCTCATCCAAGCAGGCTGCGGATGAACGCCTCAGTCTCAAGGTGAGCGGCAAAAGCTCTTCACCAACAGCACAGCAGCGGTCGGGAGAGCCCGGGCGTCTCACTCACGTTTCACACAGTCCATCAGGTATCGCCTCTGGGAATGTGTCAGCTTCAGCTCCTCCATCATCGCTGAAAAACACGACGTGTGGGTGAAGAGGCAGCGGGGCCGGGCTGGGGAACCCGCCCCGGGGCCACCCCCCGTCACGACCCGAACCCAATGGGGAACATGCAGGTTTAGGAGACTCCAGCCGGGGTGGCGACATCAGCGACGGGCCCGCCCCTTTCCCGGACCGCGGTGGGACGCTCTCCTTCGGGCGAGGCACGGCGGGCCGGAGCACGGGGGCACGGGGGGGCCCCGCTCCGCCGTTACCTCTCAGCAGCTCCCGGGTGCCCGGGCTGTACTGGGCCGACCTGCCCGGCCTCGAGCCCCCGCCGCGGCCCGGAGTCCCCAGCGCCTCCATCGCGACGGGCAGCGAGCGGCGCGACCGGGCTGGCGGACAGGACACGGGGGCGGTCGCCATGGCAACGGCACCGGATGGGTTCCGGCAGCGTCACGACAGCGCCCGGAATTGGCTCCTGGAAGTGCCTCCCAGTTCCGCGGGGCGGGCAACATGTCTGACAACGAGGACAAGTGAGAGCGGGGCGGCCGGGGGCACGGAGGGGGGGCGGCAGTGGCGTGTCGCGCCTCAGGGCCGGTCGGGGGAAGGCGGCGGCCCCGCGTGTGACGTTCGTGTCTCCCCCGCAGCTTTGATGGGGACGACTTCGACGATGTGGAGGAGGATGAGGGCCTGGAGGACCTGGAGAACGCGGAGGAGGTGAGTGCCCCGCGGCTCTGCCGGTCCCGCTGGGCCGGAGCTGGGGAGGCCTCGGGGGCCCTCCCGGTACCTCAGGGCCTCGGCGGCGGGCGCAGCTGAGCTGCGGTGCCGATCTGCTTTCTACCAGGAAGGACAGGAGAACGTGGAAATCCTGCCCTCGGGAGAGCGACAGCAGGCGAACCAGAAGCGGATTACAACACCCTACATGACCAAGTACGAGCGAGCCAGAGTCCTGGGCACCCGTGCCCTCCAGATAGCGTGAGTACTGCCCGCTGTGTCCCCACCGCCGCCACAGCTGCGCGTCCCTTTGCACTGAAACGTGCTTTCCTCTTTCCTTAAAAACTCCTGGATCCTTTGCATGGCTGCTGAGCTTGCATGTCATCCTCTTGGTCAACACCAATGCCCAGAACCGTGGAGCTCTTAGTTGCACCTGAAGTCTCTGTGTCTCTCTTTGGCTGAGACTGTGCTACTTGTGCCTAGAGAAGGGGACCATTTATTAGCCCCAGTGAATTTTCCTAGGTCACAGGCAAAAATTAATACAGAATGGGACGTGCCAATTCTGGATTCTATCTTTCCTAAGAGAGCCAATGTGGACTGGAAAGCTCATAACTGTTATGTAAAAGCCTGAAGAGCAGGATGCTCCGAAATGTGTTCAGTTGATACCACAGGGTTGTAGGAATTGGGACAGGAGAAACCCAACCTGAAATTCACTTTAAGTGCAGTTCTGTTGTGGCGAGCTGTAAGTTTTTTAAAGTATGTGCAATAATAAGGTTTCACTCATAATAGGTAATAACATTTAGAACCTGTTTTAAGTGCTGTCAAGGCTTGCTGCTCTCAACTGAATCAGTTTTCTTATTTAAATTTGTTATAATAATAAATATCAAAAAGTTTTGTGCTTTTGGAAAAACTGCATTTTGAATTAGATTCGTAGGCAGTGACAAGTTTTTAAATTCCATCTTGGTTATATCCACCCTTGAAATTAAGCCTCTGTTCTGTATTGTTTAGAAGCTTGCAGGTAGTGATCAGATCTTTCCTTACAACTTTTCCAGGCTGTTCTCTGCACAGCCTCTGCTCTGTGAACCTGTTTTGTGCACTTCTTTCAATTGGCAGAAGGGCAGAAAGATGGGGGGAGATGAGATGGGCCCATGCCAGGCCTTTAATCCACAGCACTCTGCCACTTGGTTCTGCTTCACCTGCATCTTCTGCCTGTGGTGTTGAACCCAGGCGAGCAGCCCCCGTGGCCTCACCCACATATAATGTGAGGTTTCTCTGCTGCCATTTCCCAGTAGATGGATGTCATCACAATCCATTGCAAAATGCATAATTTTTTGCTTCCTAGAGGTAAAGTATGTTGTAAATCCAGCCCCTCTCTTCCCCTGATAAAAGCCTGGAAGCTGTGAGCAAGTCAGAACATAAGAGATGTGCTGGAGTTGCAGGAGGCATGCTCAATATACAGCAGTTCCACCCTTTCCATTGGGTTAATTGTAGAACTGCTCTTTTCCTCATGTTTAAGCACAGTAGAGGGAGATGAGAGGAGTGTGGGTTTGACCAGTCCTTGAGCATGAGCTGGTCAGCAGAGGCTGAGGGATGGGACAAGAAGAACATTCAAGTAAAAAGTTCTTTCTGTAGCCAGCTGGGAGAATTTTCTTCTTGAAGTGTGTAACAGAGAAAATCAGTTTTGCTGGTCGCACCCTTTATTGGCCATTGTACAGGTGACAGAGGCAGATAGATGTTGAGCTGTCCCTTTTTTTCTTCTGTGTGTTTACTTAAGTGGTTGTTGATGTTCTTCTCAGGATGTGTGCCCCTGTGATGGTTGAGCTGGAAGGAGAGACAGACCCCTTGCTGATTGCCATGAAAGAACTCAAGTAAGTCACAGATTTGGTGTTGGGTGTATTGATTCCCATAAAGCCAGCAATCCTCTCCTCATCCCAGCGTTTAGCAATTTATTCCAAGACGAATTTGTCTTCCTTCAGTAACAGTGAGCTCTATAGTTGCCTTCCCCTTTTTTCACCTTGGAGCTTCTCCACAGCTGCTCTCTTCCATCCTAGTTGCTTGTGCAAATACTGATGATTAGGAGTGCTCTGGACCTCTTCTACTTCACAGTCCCAATGTTTTATTTCTGTGATGCGAACTCAAGGTCCTCATCTTTCTGGACTCAGTTTAATTCTCCAAATGGAATTGTTTCAAAGCAGCCATCTGAACAGACTTGTGTTCAAATGAAGTCCTGGCAAAAATTAAAATAAGGGTCAGTCTGGTGAGAATGTGTGTTTCCTGCACCCTTGCGTGCTTGGCTTATTGTGCTTGGCCCCTGCTTACAGAAAGGTAAATAAATCCTTTCTGACTGTAGCAGAGGCAGCTTTTGGATGACCATTTGCAGGCCCACCTTTCCACAGCAGAGCTCCCTGCTGTCCCACAGTTTGCCTCTCCCCCTATATCAGTGTTAGATGCTTGATGTTGTCTCCTAGTGGATTCAGATCACAGGGCTCAATTCCTGCACTAGCAACAGAGTTCTGACCTATGGGTCTTCAGTGTTCGTAGCCTAAGGGCGCTCAGTGCTTTGCACCTACAAAAGACAAAAGGTTGTTGGGACTTCACTGTCTCATATCAAATCACTGGTGCTACACAGCCCTCAGTTAAGTATGATGAGCTTATTGAAGCCACCAAGCACCTGAGTTCCCATTGCCTGATAAAGTGATACAGTGAAGGCTCTGATATTTCTGTTCATCTCTCTGTCTTCCCTGCAGAGCACGCAAGATCCCCATAATCATCCGTCGTTACCTGCCAGATGGGAGCTATGAAGACTGGGGTGTGGATGAGTTAATTATCACAGACTGATCAGACTCCAGCCACCAGTTTGGTTTTTTTTCTTTTTCAGGAATGTTTCTAATTTTGTTTAGTATTTATGTAAATAAATTTTAAATCTCCCCATTTTAAGTTAAATGTGTTTGGGTTTTTTTCCCCTCCCACTTCCTCTTTCATCTCAGACCTACATGCCCCAGAGATGACTTTCTGTGTAACAACTTGGCTATTACTCTTTCTCTCTGTGTCATGGGCTGTATTAGTAAAATTAGGGACCCAAGTGCAGTGCTTTTTTTGCAGCTTTTCTTCCCCCTTATCTTTTAGCTAGGTTAAAGTCTGCAGTAACTACTTCCTCCTCCTCCAGCACTGCTCCTCCCTGGTTATAGGACTGATATACAATTAAACTCCTGCTGTACAGAAATGATCTTGCAGGTACACTGACTTCAGAAAGACTCCAGCCTTCCACCGCTTTTCCTTCTTAAAATGAGAGTGCTGAGACACCTTCATTGCTTCTCCCTAGACAGTTGGGCCTTTGTGCCCTGAGCAGGTTGCTGTGGAAACTCCCAATTTCCTCTTTGGCCGGTGCTGACTGTGGGGCTTCTCAGGAGTATCGTAGAGCACTCTCATCAAATCACCTATTGTTTCTCTGCTCCCACTGCTTATCAGAAGAGGGGATCCCCTTTCAGTGGCACTGCCCCAGCCGGAAGCGCAGTCGCCACTTGCAGCCCCACCAGCTTCGCAGTTGTAGGTGGTTGTTTCGCTCGCTCCTTGTGCAGCCGTTCTCTGACACGCGGTGGAACTGGTGGTCTGGAGGGGTGGGTGCTCTCCAGCCATCTCACTTGTGCATACCCTGGTGGTTCTTACAGTGGCACAACAGTAGTCAAATCCTGAAGTTCCTTTAATCTGTAGCGTGATGAAAGATCAGTCATTTGGCCCCTTTAGGTACCTGCACTCTTACCTCTGATGTGCAGGGAGGTAACATGCTCGAGTCAAGATTTGGGTGGATGCCTTACAATCTGCAAGGGCTTCCAGCCAACAGCTACCTGCTTTTCATTTTTTGTTCTGTGTGCATCAAAATTCTTGTTCTACATGAGGAAGATCTGAGCTCTTGGGCAGAACACATGAAGTCTTTCTTAATTATCTTACTAAGAAGTGCTCTCTGAATTTTCAGGTTTTATTTTTAAAGGGAAGAAGGGGGAAGGTGCACCTCACCTATGGTTTCTGCCTTATATTAATTTTTTTTTTTCTACACTGGCCTAGAAAGAGTATTTCCAACTAATTTGTGTTAAAGCTTGTGCTTGTAGATATAAAGTGTTCATTCTCCATGCTGCATATGGTCAGTGCCTGCGCATGAGCATCCATGTCCCAAAGGGAGTTTATACCCACTTGCCTGGGAACTCTGCTCATATAACCAACCGTGAATGTCATTCTCTTACTGCTCCCTGTAAAAGCACCAGTCTGAGCATCTTCTGTTGATGTGCACAGGAGGGGTTGGTTTTCAAGGCAATAATGCAAGAATTGAATGGGTCCCGGGCAAAATTGACAGGTCAAAGGGGATGTGGAGGTGCTTGCAGGTGTGGGAAGGGGATTGACTGTGAGGAACACAAATGCTTCCTAGTCCAGGCCATCCTTACCAAGAAAAGGTTAATTTGCAGCACTGTTGCCTTCAGCCCTCTCCCCCCACCCTCCATGGAATCCTTTAATCACGTTGGTGCGGTGAAATTTCAACCCTGAAATGGTGCCTTTGTGCAATCATTTTGGCGTCTGCCATGGAGCGCAGGGTCGTTTTCTTGTCCTTTTTTTTGATTTTTTTTTTAAATGGCTTCTTTGTTCCCTACCCGCCTCCCCTCCCCAGCCTTGCATCTGTATCAGATACGATTAAAGGGACAGGGAAGGATGCCGGGCCAGCTCCTGCTAGGCTGCAAGACGAGTGATTAACCCCTCTGTTACCAGTGGCATTCTCAGTCCTGTCTTAGTTGTGAGGATCCTCCTACATGAGAGGAAGCATTTCTTTCCACTGGAGAATGGTCGAGGCAGAGCCTACTTGCTTTCTTAATTTGCTTTATGAGGAGCTGGAGAAGGGTACTTAGGTGTAGTTACGAACTTTCTTTTCCACTCTTCTGTTCATCCATGCCATGTGACTTCTCTCTCACATCCCTGTGATCAGCTCTCATACCCCTAACTCCATCATGGCTTCCCTTCTTCCCCACACACACTCCTGACCTGATTAGCAATGCAGTAGTTCCTTCCTGGGCTCTTCCTAAAGCCTGTAATTTGGGGTAGAGATTTCTCCTCTCCATAAATGGTCAGTCCTATTTTGCATAGACCTCTTTTAGCTGGCATCACTGTTATTAGATCCATTAAGCCATTCTGCTATGGATGCTCTTGACCCTATACGGAACTTCATCCAAATAGTGCTGTGCTTTTTAAAAAGTTTTGAATGTGTTCTACAGTTCCCAGATGTTCTGCTCACTCTACTCACCCCTAAAGTGTTTAGTGAACACAAACTCACTGTATTTGCTCACGTGCATCAGCATTGAAACCCTTTGGAATCAACCTGTAATTGTTGTGGAGTCTCTGTTAATTGGGCTCCTACCTTCCTGCTGTTAGCCTCAAGAGATGTTCTGAAGCCCAGTGATACCTGCTACACATTTTCTTTCCAGAAACTTCAGATACCCTCTCAGATCTGACGATACCCAGAATGTCTTCAACAAGTAAGAAGGTGTATACATCTAATCTGGAATATACTCTGTGTGTGTGAGTGTTTGTATTTAGGTTTTTGCTTGTGAAAGGCAAGAGGCTGGGGGGTTGAGTTTCTACAGAGAAACTAAAGGTTGCTTCCAAAATACAAAAGTTTGTGTATGCATGGAAGTTCTTTTTTTGAAGGTATGTTACCTGCTACCTGGTGATGAGGAAAATGAGAAATCCCACACTTCTATCCTAGGGAGCATTAACAATTACACTAAGAAATTTTTGGGTGAAGCACATGCAAAATAGTGCTCCTTATTGCGTGTGCTGTATTTCAGCTGAAGAACAGAAATCAGTGTTAGTGCACTTCTTATGGAATCAATGACTGGAGCTGGGGTGTGAGCAGAAGATGAGCTTCACCTCCATGAAAGAGTCTGGTCAGCCAGTCAGAGTTCTGCCTGTGTCCTTTTCCTGAGAGGCAGAGGAAGGCTGTGCACAGGATCCTTATGGTGGTGATGTGACCCATCATACATTTACTGGGGGAAAAAACAGAGACTTGCAGAGAAGACGTCAAAAAAACCCAGACATGTGAAAATGAAACTTTTAAGTTTATTATTCCATATGTTTAATGCAGAGTTAATGGTGCTAGGACATCATAGAGACTGAGGAAAGGGAGGTGAGGGAGGAAGGTGCTACTTGCATAAATAAGGGGACAGGGCTGGAAGAGGTTACATGCGTACAAGGAGCAAACATTCTACGTGATCTTTTCAGACACCACAAGGATAAGTCATCTGTAGCTAAGGGAGGCAGGAGAGGCATCTGACAGTCATATCAGCAGAGGGATACAGCAGTGCCCATCACAGTCCACGTTTGGTTAGAGTCTTTTTCTAGACTGGAATATGCACTGGACGGTCCCACAAATGTCTCTGTGATCAATTGGCAGGAGTCATCTTTTCCTGCAGCGAGTTTTGTGCCAGTTCACTCCCTGGCATGACAAACCACCCCAGTCCTGAAGGTGACAAAGGAGAAGCAAGCAGACTGTCCTCAGGTGTTGGACTGAAAAAGGAGATTAGTCTGACTGGGAGAGCTGGTTGCTTTGAGTTTGAAACCCAAAGGGGAAAATAGATTCCTTTGCACCTAAATAGGCTTTTTTTCTTTACACCCATCCAAGATTGGGTCTGTATCTACCTTGCTTAAAGCCACAGGAGTATCTTTCCATCCTCAGTGTAGATGGGAGGGAGGTGTTGACTGACTGGGAGACATGATGAACAAATGAGTGAGGACACAGACCCCATCAGCCTGGGTTTGGAGTGGGGGTTCAAACAGTACTGGAATCACCTCAGGGTGTTGACAAGTGCATAGTAGCTTTCTTGGTGCCTCTTCATTTCAGGAAGGCACAGTCAAACATGGAAGAGCAAGGACCAAGTTTGCTTAGAGGTTGTTTGGGATTCTGAAGAGATTAGAAAAGACTGAGAGGCCAGAAATGCCTGACATAAATGAATGATACAGAGAGTAATTTTAAGAAAAGAGGATTCACCCACAACACCGTAGTGATTCACTGGTCCTTCCCCACCTCTCGTCCACCTCCATTCATGAACACACATGTGCACACAGGCTGTAATATGAGTTACACTTAGACTGACAACGCTGTTCCCAAGTCTCATGCACTGTTCAGGCAAGGCTTAAAATCCCCATGCTGGAAAAAGTGTAAGATTAAACAGAGACAGGATGGAGAGAGGAAGTGGGGAGAAAAGCTAGGGTGCAGCTGTGGAAATCAGCAGGTAAGCAGGTGTAGGTTGGTCTTCCAAGTGGTTCAAGATTCATGCACGTGTGAACCTTAGGCAGGACTGCTGCACGATGCTGATTGCAAGGAAGCCGTCCATGCCATCCTCCCTACTGCTCCTCTGACACATCCACCAAGGCTGAGCAACCACCCTTCACCTGCAGTAGGTGACAAAGTGTTTGCCATTGTAGCCTATTGGAAACACTTGCTAACTCCCTGGAGCAATCTGGGGAGGGGAAGGAAAGGACAGTCTCTCTCGTTGTACAGTCCAGGGTGCACACAAAACCCACCACAGACCAGTCACTCCATGTCTAGAATCCTCCTCATCTAGAAGGCCAATAAGGTACAGCAAGCCAGTCGTGTGGCCTGCATGAAAGTGATAAAGGGCAAAAGGACGATAAACCTTCCTCAAGGTGGGTGTGCCAATGATAGCTGGGGTCAAGAAAGGCACTTCAGTATACTCAGTGCATTCTGGTGACTGGATGGGCACTGAGTGACCTTGGAGTTCAGAGGCTCTTCTGCCTGTGCTGATTCTTCGGAGCCTTTCCATCGCTGCTTCAGTCACCGTTTCCCATTCCCTATGGTCTGGAGAGAGTCGTGTACACAGGCTGTTCCCAATGTGTGGGGCTATGAGACTGTGGCACAGAGGGTGCAGGGTCAGAGATGGCAGTGTAAAGGGGACGTTGAGAAGGTCCCATATAGGAGAAGGCAGAGTAAAGGCCAGAGGCTTGGGTGGAATGGCTGTAGTAGGGTCCCGAGGGCTGGTGGTCCGGGTAGTCAAACTGTGGCCTGGAGATGGAGGGAAAGGCCGAACCGTAGTGGGGCAGACTCAGGGATGTGTAAGCTATCTGGGAGGTGGAGGGCTGGTCAGTGTAATGACCTCCAGGGGTGGACCCCTCCGTTTTCACCTGGGCCTTGGAATCCACCACTGATGAGGTGGCAGTGGACAAGGAGACTCCATGCTGCTTGGAGATCCAGGCAGAGTGTCCACTGGCTGCAGCCAGGGCGCTCCCAAGGCCGTAGCCAGCAGCCGCCGCTGCCGCATAGCCCCCGACATGGCCTGGGTGGCCGGCGTGTCCATTGGGCGGCAGGTATTGGTCGAATTCATTGACATCAAAGGTCTCCATGTTGGACATCACTTCATGGCTGATCTCCCCAATGTCTACATTGCCAAAGTCAATGTGTGGCTTTCCCCCTTCCCCAAGGGAACGCCCTTCCCGTTTGGAATCGGCTTTGCCTGCCTGCAGCTCGGTTTTAGGAGTGGTAGGTGGTGTGGGGGGCCCATGGCTCTGACCTGCAATGTGAAGAACATTTTGAGGAGGAAAGAGAGAGAAGAGGTGAGTTACTGCTTTATGCCTGGCTCTATACATAACTCTGTTCTTCCCAGTATGCCAATAGCTGTCTGCTTGGAGACTTCAGTGGAGGGAGAAAGAAATAGCCTAAACCAAACCTTTTTATGTCATCTTGTGGAAAAAAGGGAGGGTGCAACGAGACCAGAAGAATGCAAGTGCCTACAAAACTCAGGCACGTCCCAGTACTGCTGACACCAGCAGAGCTTGTTGGGTCAAGCTCTGTGCAAGGTGTGAGCCCCCTTGCTTAAGCCTTTCACCATGATGACTTGTCTTTTTTGAGCCTCTGAGCTGACTGTAGCTAAGAGATCAATAGATTCACAGAGATCTGGGACTCACCTGAGGAGTGTTCTGGATGACCGTCAGACATGGGCGACCCTTCACCGGGGTGCCTGTGATCCAGGTGGGCGTTCTTGTAGTGGGCCTGGATGGCAGCAGCCCCACCAGCGTCCCCCTCCACCTGGCCTTCACCCTCACCCTGTGTGGCCTTGCCGTTTTTCCGCCGACGGGGCTGGTACTTGTAATCAGGATGGTCCTTCTTGTGCTGCATCCTCAGCCGCTCTGCCTCTTCGATAAAGGGCCGCTTGTCGCTTTCGTTCAACAGCCTGCAGAGACCGAGGTGGTAAAGAGGAGAAGAGGGGAAGGAGTGGGGCAGATACGTCAGAAAAAAACACACCTATACACAACATTATGGTACACAGCGTGTAAATCCAAATGCCAGGGTGTTGCCCCATTGAGGGTACTTCCCAAAACAACAGGAAAAGCTTGGAGTGTTTCAGTGGAGACAGTAATGTTTTCCTCCTACTCATTATTATTCATTAGGCCCCGACACTGGTTGGTACCAGTGTTGGGTCCCCCTTCCCCACCCGTGTGATGCTTCTCACCTCAGTAAGTTCAACACCCTCTCTTATATTGCCAAAGGGCAAAGCGCAGCCTTTCACAGCTGTGTAAAATAAGGTTGGACAAGCTGCTTTCAAAAACCTTGCACAAATTAAGGGCAGTTGGGATCATCCTTTGGACAAAGGCAGGGTGGCACACCATCACTACCTGTAGTGTTGCCTTCCCCATGACTCTTGCTCTTCCCCAGACTCTGTTTGTTCCAGGTTAACCTCCTGCTCTTCCATAGGCTCTACTCCAAGTTTGAGACTCTACTGAGTAAAAATGGCAGCAATTGGTGTTGGCTCCACAGTATCCACGTTGTTGTCTGGAGCCCGCTAGGCCTTTAATCATGTTGCAATATCCTAGAAGGGACTCAAAGAAATTTTGGAAGGGGTAGAAACAGTGTATTCTGCTATTGCTGTAGCTCCTGCTCACCTCAGACATGGATAATGCAAACGGCTGAAGCACAAAGGGCCAGCCTTTCTTGAACTCGGCCAAGCAGTTGTGAAAAATTTAGCTGCTATGTTGCTAGCCTTGTAGAAATAGATGAGCTTTGGTCTCTGGATGAAAGGCACTGCAGAAATGTAAGCTCCCTCTCTGTATTCCTGCCAGATCATGAGCTGCTCTAGTTTAAGATAAGCTCTCCAAAGAAATGGTGAAGTGCACAGGAAGGATGGCTCAGAGCACTTGAAGATGAGATCAAACTCATAGCTCAAGGCTTCAGCAGCGTTTCAGCCAGAAGCACTTCAATTTCATTTTATGGTTTTCCTCCTCAAATATTCTTGTGACTTAAGGTCATTCTACGTCCAGCCAAAAACCAGTGCTCTCAGAAGTGACCAGTCTTCCCATGACTGGGAATTCTCCACAGCTGTTAAGGAATAGCAGGGCTCACAAATAGCAAAAAAAAATTTCATTTATGTTATGTCCCCAGCAAAATAACTACGTGGGATGGGACTTTGGCAGCACCTTGGCACCCCTGTAGCCCTTTGCACTAAAATGTGACCAATTCTGTTAAGCTGTAGGCTCTGAGGAAGATATAGAGGCCTGAACTGGCCCAAAAAGCTGAAGATGAAGAGGAGGCATGGTTTGAGGAAAACATGGGTAAATCGGGTGGGCAATCAAAGAGGGGACCAGCAAGTAATGAGTTGGTTCCTAAGCACCCTCTTTCCTCCTGCTCCTTGTGCATCCCCTCATCTGGCAGCCAGAAGGTGTGTGGCACGGGCTGGAGCCCATCATGGTGCTGACCTGGGTTCACTCCAGGCGGCCTAAGCAGGTCGCGGCCACACACCACATTCCTCCACTGCCTTAATCCCGGAGATTAAAGCAATTGAGCCACCATGAATCCAACACCAGCTTTCCTGTCTCCCTCCTGCCACCGTATACCACACTCACACGTCCTGGAGGGCTCTAATCCCTCAGCCTGTGCTGCTCCAGACGGCCCTCCAAGGGCCAACCCTTGTAGACATCATGGACTGGGAGTGACCTTGCCTTGGCAAAACTTCGATCCCTGCAGAACTCGGGATATGGAGAATAGAGGCAAAACCTGCAAAGCTCAACCTTTGAAATTCATCTTGTGTATGGTGTGAACCAGAGCTGCTGGAGGCTATGCAGGAGTCAGATCCCTGCCCTGTGAGCTATGTTCAAGTGCCTCATCTCCTCTCCCCTTGACAGCAGCCCACGGGCAGTGCCACCAGCAGGACAGAGGTAAGTCCACTCCTTGCATCTTTGCCTTCTGGTCTCTAAGGCTGCCTGCTCCCTCCTCCCTCCTGTCGGGATCAGAACTCAAATCGGCTTTAGCAAAGTGAAACTGGTGCGAGCAGGCAAAGGCCAGGAGATTTGGGGGGATTTGGATTTCACTTGCTTCCTGCCCTCCCCCTCCTGCCCTCATGGTCCCCAGGCCATAATGCAAAGGAATCTTGCACGGGCAGAGAAGTTATGGATCACAGAGCAAAGCCCTTCATGGGGCTTATCCGAGCCCGACACTAAATGCTCACCCCCTAGCTGAGGGGAGAGGGGCAAGCATCCAGCGCCGCACTCTGGGAAGAGAAAGAAGGGCTAAAATCTTTCTGCCCACCTCTTGCAGCCTCCCCTTCTGCTGCCTGGCATTGCGCCGCTCTGCGTACCAGGCACCTTGGCTCAGCCAGAGGCCTGACCCTGTGCTGGGACTCAGCTGGCAATGAGTCAGTGCGGTGATGGGGTTGGGCACTGGGGCTGATGCAAGGCAAGGGCTGGCTGGGAGCAGAAAACAGCCAGGCAGGCTCTCTCCTACGCGTCCACAGCCCTAGATTTTGTGCACGTGAACCAACTCCCTGGGTGCTGATACCCTCATGCAAAGATACCCTCATTGGGGACCCTTGCTCCTCCCTATTAAGCCTTCCTCCCCTTCTTCCCTTGTCTCTCTTGTTTTCTGCCCTAGAGGTGGTGCTGGCTGGCATTTTGGCTAATAGTCATGCTGACATTTTCAGCAGCCAGCCTCCATTTGAGATCTGCTCCCTGTCTCACACTGGGGAAGGAAAGCATCCTAGGAGAGATTTCCTGACTATGCAGCACAGAAACATTTCCTTCAGTTTTAGTACCTCCCATTTGGTGTCTGCACCCATGATACACCCTAAGCAGGTACAGACTTGGGAAGGTGAATGCCCCCTAGCACCACATTTGGGGTCAGGCGCATAGTGTGGCCACCAGGGCATATCCTTTCCAATGAGGACTGGGGCCTATAGGGGACATGGTGGTGGCACTGAGCTGGAGCATACTCTGGGCTTAAAAAAAAACCCCAGGCCATTGCATCCCATTTTGCAGAGGGGCACATGGGATGGCACTGGGGTTACTGCTCCACCTGCTAGCTGCCTGTCAAGATTTCCCAGCCCCTCTCAGTGACAATTGCTGGGGACATGCTCAGTTTAACAGTGGTCTGCAGGCAGTCTCTGTGCTCAGCTGCATTTGCCTTTCTTCCTTACATGCCCTTTATCTGTATAAGGTCAGAGCAGCCCACATGGGAATAGTAGTAACCCACATTTTCCAGAGTTACAAGCCATGGCTGTAGGGTTTGGGTGGCCACCATGTAGGGGTGAGCCAGGACCCTTTGCAGGGCCCTGTCAGAAGTTTTGACCCTTGTCAAAAGTTTGAGACCAAGCCATCCAGAAAAAAATCGTGGCTGCTTGCAGTTGTACTGATGTGTAGGAGCTATACATGTGGGACAGTGTAAATAATGGCAGCGGGAACCTCAGTGGAAGAAGACCCAACCATATCATGGCTGGAAGGCAAGTCTCCGGGCTACTACCCTTTATAGCCTTTGGGCTACCTTCCCTGGAGTTTTGTGGCTTTTCAGTCTCACAGAAAGACACACACATGAGGTCCTACCGAGGCCAGACACTGCCTGTACCCACAACCCAGCTTACTCTGCTCTGGCACAGCTTAGAGGACCTCAGCCTGCACTAAGGACACTCAGAGGGGAGACATTCAGCAAAGCACCCAGGTGGCAAACTCAGCAGCACACAAGAACACCAGGCCTAACCACACAAACTTCTCCTGGCTGTACAGTGCCCTAAGAAACACCAGGACCTTGACCATTGTCCAGTGGCAATGTCCTACTGTTCCAAGTCCCATGCGGCCAGCAGCGGGAGCCATGCCCTTGGAGCAGGGAGGCAGTTGGGTGCACGGACATTTGGTGGCTATGTCTCCCTGCATTCTGAATTCCATACCTGTGGAGTAGCGCTGCTCTGCTATATTTTCAATGAAAATGCAGTGTCTGGAAGGAGACCATTTCTCTAAAATCTGGCAATATTTTGCAGTAGAGGAATGATACCTTGAAATCAACATTTTTGGAACAAAAAAGCTGGATTCTATACACACAAACACACACACACACACACACACACACACACACACACACACACACACA